>NC_141873.1:493905360-494208390 GCF_056163025.1 Triticum urartu | reverse complement strand
AAAAACCATTATCTACTATCCATATACCACTTGTATCACCATCTCTTCGCCGAACTAGTGCACCTATACAATTTACCATTATATTGGGTGTGTTGGGGACACAAGAGACCCTTTTTTATTTGGATGCAGGGTTGCTTGGGAGAGACCATCTTCATCCTACGCCTCCTACGGATTGATAAACCTTAGGTCATCCACTTGAGGGAAATTTGCTACTGTCCTACAAACCTCTGCACTTGGAGGCCCAACAACGTCTACAAGAAGAAGGTTGTGTAGTAGCCATCATGCCCCCACACCTCTCCTCTGTACATACCATGTAACACAATCCTTTATGTGAGTAAAATACAGTAGGAGCCTCTCCTACTATCAGTTTGTCAGAAAAACAATACCACTATGAATTATGATATTTCGTTGCCGTTAAGGATATTGCAGTTAACATGCCTTTTCATTTTTTAATAATAACTAGTCTACTGTAGACCTGCACAATACCAGTTTGAATCACTATTTGCTTGTTTTTAAATGTTATGCCTGGTGTAGTTAAAACACCTTTCCTCTTCTTGTTTTGCTTAACTAGCATGCTTAAGCCTCCACGCTGAAGCTATCATTTGTAGATTATGTTGTCGACCATGGATATATTTGGTTGATGTTTAGCCTATTGTGCTTAACATGCCTTTATATGTACTCATGGAGGACAATATTGAGAACAGTGTTGTTTTCCATCGAGGTTAGTTTCATCGCATTGCTTATATGTACTCATAGTTCAGGATATCGGTAGCTGGTACCATATAGCCTGGGGCTGATAAGGGATTAGTTGTTGAATCGGGCATTTCACTGGATATATCTGTAACCCATTTATCAGTAGGTTAACTAGGCCCATATTTAATATATCTGAGGCTACATAGCAACATGCATTGTATTGAATGACTAAATATGCAATCCCAGGCTACATAGCAACAAGGAAGGGTGTTACCTTAACTTTCTAATGATGTCTAGATATACATGTAATAAAATCTTATATAATGGTATGGAGGGAGTGTTGTACTACATCATTTTTCAATTGTTGTTTAGCTTCTAATATTAACTTGGTGCTTTTAAGTACATATATCATTGCCAAAGATCCACACTTCGACCCTTTCTGCGTATGGGGCAATGAGATATTCATGAACCAGCATCAAGTGAGGAAACTGATAAAGATTGTTATTAAAATAGGTCAAAAGATGTAAATCGAACTATTTGTTTACACTTTATGCAAGACAACAGTGAACTGCAGGATGGTAAGTAAGAACCATGTAGCCTTCTTTTTACTGCGTGTAATGAGTTGTGTTAGATGACAATGTATGAATCTTTTTTCTTTTGCAGTGGATCCTGAAGCAGTTTACTCAAGATTACCTCTCAAACTACATGATTGGCGGTCGGCCATCACAAGGGGTTGGACTAGAGTCCTGCATGCCTTCTGCATACAGGAAAGCACAATAGGGCCATTCCGCTTCACCTTGTTTAGCAACCGGAATGTCTGTTGCCTCTTTCTTTACCATCTGTAATAGTACAAGTATAGAACCATGGTTCATCATTCTTTATTTGGTCCTTATGTAATTCTTAAAAATATGTACCTCTGAATCGAATAATGCATTAGTTGTTTGAACCTGATGGATATGAATAAAGCTATAGCCTACTTTCAAGTTTAAATTAGGTACAATTTTAAATAGCAGCAAATAAATTAGGGAGAAATTACGTTGTGCAGGTCATTACGACACACACGGTTGGTAAAACACAAACGTTTGCGATATACACCATAATCCGAGACGGTTCACAGAGAAGAAACGTGTGCAAGCATGCACACAGTTGCCGTTTGCAAAATGTGTGTGATGTCAGACACTATCACATACGGTGCGGGAAAACTAAATGTGTGTGATTATCTACCTATCGTACATGGTTTATAATCATGAACTGTTTGTGATGTGCCAAGCATCGTAAAACTCCCGTGCCTGGAATCTGCCTAGAAAGCTCCCGTGCCTGGAATCTGCCTGGTTTTAGGTAAAACCACAAAACTCCGATTGCAATGGCAATGCGAGCACAAACGAGTAGCAAGGATGAAGCGTTTTGGATATTCGAGATATCGGAAACGTTTATATAGGGACAACTGTATGCATCAAGGCTCCCTATCCCCGACGGTTTCTGGGTCGTGTGGGAAGGACCCCCCTATCGCCCACACTCACTTGGCGACGGTTCCAAATGCCGTTGCGGAAAGGGGTTAAAAACCGTTTGTACAGCACCGACACGTAGCAGTGCTAGGACCATCAGTGGCAACGAATGGAGCGGGGTGGCTGAAGATCTATCTTCTCGTTGTCACCATCAAGCTCCATGCGTGAAGCTAGTTGCGTTTGAATCTGTGGACAGTGGGAGGAAGCTTCTGGCATGTGCAGAGAAGGTTAGACCCTCTTTTGTTGTTACAAATCATTTGTTAGATGTGATTCAGACACTGTCACGGTCCCAACCCATTCATACCACACCTTCAACCAAACGCATCCTAAGACAGTGTCACAGTTTGTACTTAGTATCTAAAATTATTGCCATCTCATTAGCGGTGCCATTAGAAAATTATTTGGCACCGCTTCAGCAGTTTGTGCAGCCAACTTTGGTCCACACATCCGAGCAGCCAAGCAATAAAATACTAAATCTTTATGGCACGAAGGAACTGGGCATCAAAGCAACTAGGTGCTCCGGAGTCCGGGTCCCTGATTTTTTTCCGCTGCATCGGCTCGCTAGTGCAGGGCACCGGTGCGAGATGTAGCAACAATTGTCTTTACACTAGTGTTGGCATACATAGTGGACGGCCTTAGTGCTATTAGTTCTATGTTACTAAATTTGTGCATGTAGACACCTATTAGTATCAATTTGCTATCATCCAAACACTGTCGCTATGCTATTGCAGTTATATTTACCTTCCTCATAAAATGTTCAATTTCTTATTTATTGTACATGATAAGAACTTGTAGCGTTGTTGTAGTTAATTATAGCTTCTGATGTTTCAAAATTTGTTTGTTGTCTCAGTAGCAATTAATTCATTTTCACATTGATCTTTTTGAGAAGATATGTCATAATTAACATGTTTCTTCAGTTTTTCAAAATAAGCATTGGTGACTTTATATGTTGCTATAAACCCATTTCCCCTACAATTGTTACTGATATAGTTTTAAATATTATAGGATGAACGGAAGTGTTCTTACTTGGAGTGGGTTGATCAAGAGTGGCCACAGTCTTTGAAGATGTGCCTAGCAAAGCTCTAGAGCATGGATGAGGAAGAGAACATAGGTAGGCTTAGAGGAAGTGTTGTCAATGCTAAAGAATATTTTAAGATGCGGGATAAAAATTGGAAGGTGGAGAATGAGCTCATATTTTTTAAATTAGACTTTGCTAAGATGGTGTTGGCGAAGGAGGAGGCACTTTCCCAGTTCACCAGTGCAAAACAGGTTCTTACTGAACTGAAAGCAGAGGTGGATAAGACGAGCGTGGATGATCTCGATTAGGAAAATGAATATATTGTTCTTATAAAGTTGAACTAGCTATATGTTGCACTGTGATGTTTTCAGGTAGCTATCGTACTGTGATGTTAAAATATATTTATGTGCCTGATATGAAATTGGCAAAAAATTGTTTGATATGAAATGTGAATTTGCGTAATACTGGAATTATTAATAGTAAAGTAATAAACATGCTAAATGTGTCATGGAACTTTTCAAAAAGTTCTAGCAGTAAAAGCGCTTGTCATGGATAGCCCAATGCCACACAGTTTTCTTCATCAAATCGTGTGTGATGTAGTTGATAAAAGCAAATGGTTAACCAAGGCAGAGCGTGTGTGATGTACATACGAACAGAAACGTTTTCCCTGGGTTGACTGTGTGGGATGTACATACGAATGAAAAAGTTTTCCCTGGATTGACTGTGTGGGAAGTACATTCAAACGGAAATGTTTTTCCTGGATTGAATGTGTGGGATGTACATACGAGCGGAAACGTTTACCCTGGATTGACTGTGTGGGATGTACATAAGAATGGAAACATATTCCTTGGATTGACTGTGTGTGATATACATACGAACGGAAATGTCTTTTCTCGGATTCATTGTGTGGGATGTACATACGAATGGAAATGATTGGGTTTCAATGCCTCGCCCGATCGCACACGAGCTCATTTTGCCCCAACCTGTGTCCCAGGAGGGCCTATCCCCGACGGTTTCTGGGTCGTGTGGGAAGGACCCCCCTATCGCCCACACTCACTTGGCGACGATTCCAAATGCCGTCGCGGAAAGGGGTGAATAACCCTTTGTAGAACACCGACGCGTACCAGTGTCTTATGTAAATTTATATGGCATTCATGAATTGTTAGCTAATTCAAGGAGTCTCTAAATCAAGATGAGACTTGTCTGTGTGCTTCAACAGGAAAAAAGACACACACGTCAATGAAGACACTCCAATCCATCTATATATGCACATGAGGCATGCCTGGGTCATGTGCCGATTAGAAAACAATGTGAAGTCGAGTAAACCACAACCGAATCCCTTCACCCGTCATGCACTATGATACGTCTCCAACGTATATATAACTTTTGTTCCATGTTGTTATATTATCATTCTTGGATGTTTTACAATCATTTTATTGCAACTTTATAAGATTTTTTTGGTACTAACCTATTGATATAGTGCCTAGTACCAGTTGCTGTTTTTTTGCTTGTTTTTTACTTCGCAGAAAATCAATACCAAACGGAGTCCAAACGAAATGAAACTTTTTGGTGATTTTTCTGGACCAGAAGACACCTGTTGGGCCAAAGAAGTACTAGAGGGGGCTCCGAGGGGAGCACAACCCACCAGGGCGCGCCTCCCGCATCGCCTCTTTGCTCTATAAATACCACAATATTCCAGAAACCCTAGGGAATACGACAAAAATCAATTCCAGCCGCCGCAACTTCCAGAAACCACAGATCCAATCTAGACACCATCACGGAGGGGTTCATCATCCTCATTGGTGCATCTCCGATGATGCGTGAGTAGTTCAGTGTAGACCTACGGGTTCGTAGTTACTAGCTTGATGGCTTCCTCTCTCTCTCTGTTGATTCTCAATACAATGGTCTCTTGGAGATCTATTTGATGTAACTCTTTTTGTGGTGTGTTTGTTGGGATCCGATGAACTTCGAGTTTATAATTAGATCTATGTTTTTATCCATGAAAGTTATTTGAGTCTTCTGATCTCTTATATGCATGATTACTTATAGCCTTGTATTTCTTCTTCGAATATTTGGTTTAGTTAGGCCGACTAGATCAATTTTTCTTGTCAGGGGAAGAGGTGCTTTGTGATGGTTTCGATCTTACAGTGCTCAATCCTAGTGACAGAAGGGGAAATGACACGTATGTATCGTTGCTATTAAGGATAACAAGATGGGGTCTATACCTACATGAATAGATCTTGTCTACATCATGTCATTGTTCTTATTGCATTACTCCGTTTCTCCAAGAACTTAATACACTAGATGCATGCTGGATATCGGTCGATGTGTGGAGTAATAGTGGTAGATGCAGGCAGGAGTCGGTCTACTATTCTTGGACGTGATGCCTATCTAATGATCATTGCCTGGATATCATCATGATTATTTGAAGTTCTATCAATTGCCCAACAGTAATTTGTTTACCCGTCGTATGCTATTTTTCTAGAGAGAAGCCACTATTGAAATCTACGCCCCCCGGGTCTCTTCTTTATCATATTTGCCTTTGAGATCTATTTTTATTTGCTTTTATTTTTAGATCTATTAATCCAAAAACACAAAATTACCTTGTTGCGATTTGTTGTTATTTAATTTATCTCGCGTTCCCGTGAGATCTATTTATCCAATCTACTACAATTTTACCTGGGAGGGATTGACAACCCCTCTTTACGTCGGGTTGCAAGTATTTGTTCTTCGTGTGCAGGTACCGTTCATGTAGTGTTGCGTGGTTCTCCTACTGGTTCGATAACCTTGGTCTCATCACTGAGGGAAATACCTAACGTAGTTGTGCTGCATCATCCTTCCTCTTTGGGGAAATACCGATGTAGTTCAAGCCGCATCAAAAGGAATTTCTGGCGGCATTGCCAGGGAGACATCATCAACATCTACTGGGTTCCTAATCACAAATCTCATCTCCTTGCAATTTACATCATTTGCCATTTTCCTCTCGTTTTCATCTCCCCCACTACACAAAAATTTGCCATTTTATTTGCCTTCTTTTTCATTTGTCTTTTTCTTGTGAGATCTTTTGTTTGCTTGTGTTGCCATGTGCCTTCTATATTCTTGCATCTTCGCTTGATAAAAACCTATTGATATGGATCCCCATCCACTTGCTAATCTTTTTAAAAGATCCAATCATGATGAACCAATTGCTAGTGAGTTGAGTGCACTAGATTATCTTTATGAAGTTTTTCTTGAGATTCGTGTATCTGAAAATTGTGATGAAGAAATTTATGAAGTGATTCATGATAGCTCCTTGAATGAAAAGCATGATTGTGGTGATTTTACTATAAATTATGTTAATGTAATGTCAATTGTGCTAATAATATGCAAAACCCCAAGCTTGTGGGTGCTAATTTTGCTTTGTCCATTACTTATTGCAATAATCATGATTGGGGTGATTCTTCTTATGATCTTGAAAATTTATTTAAGCCTCAGCCTCATGAATATGATATTGATAATAATTTTTGGAATAATATTGAAAGTGGGTTTGGAAGAGCGTCAGCTTTAGGTAAAAATAATCCCACATATTTGGAGAGTTTTCAATCTTATGAATTTTTTCATTAAAGTGGGTTTGGAGAGGTCATGACTTTAGTTGATGTTAATCCCACTATCTTGGAAGATTATAAAACTTTTATGCATGTGGATCATGAAGAGAAAATTTTATATGATAGTTATATTGTTGAATTTGAGTATGGTCCTACATGTAATTATTATGAGAGCGGAAAATATGGTTGTAGAAACTTTAATGTTACTAAATTACCTCTCGTTATGTTGAGATTGTTATTGCCTCCTTCCTATTTGCATATGCTAGAAATTGCTTGTCTTGATAATTTGTTTTCTTATAAATTCCTATGCATAGGAATTATGTTAGACTTAAATGTGTTTGTCACATGATTCATGATGCTCTCTTTGTGTTTCAATTATTATCTTTTGTGTGAACATCATTGAAATTTTATGCCCATCTAGGGGTGTAAAATGATTGCGCTTGTTGGGAGGCAGACCAATGAATAAAATTTATTTTTGTCTTTTTCTTTCTATTCTTGAGTGTTTGCACAATTATGCTACTGTTATGGTTGTGTTTTTTATTTTTTACTTAGTATTTGTGACAAGAAAAGCCTTTGGGGTCATGTTTGGTGATAGTTGCTTTGTGAAAGGATCGATATGGTTGACTAGAGGGGGGGGTGAATAGGCAACTAACAATTTTTAGCTTTTCTTTAACAATTTAAACTTTGCATCAAAGTAGGTTGTCTAGATATACAACTAGGTGAGCAACCTATATGATGCAACAAGGATAGGAACACAAGCAAGCAAGTGAAATGATACAAATAAGCTTGCACAAGTAAAGGCATGAGATAACCAAGAGTGGAGACGGTGGAGACGAGGATGTGTTGCCGAAGTTCCTTCCCTTTGAGAGGAAGTACGTCTCCGTTGGAGCGGTGTGGAGGCACAATGCTCCCCGAGAAGCCACTAGGGCCACCGTATTCTCCTCACGCCCTCACACAATGCGAGATGCCATGATTCCACTATTGGTGCCCTTGGAGGCGGCGACCAAACCTTTACAAACAAGGTTGGGGCAATCTCCACAACTCAATTGGAGGCTCCCAACGACACCACGAAGATTCACCACAATGGACTTGTTGGAAATATGCCCTAGAGGCAATAATAAAATGGTTATTATTATATTTCCTTGTTCATGATAATTGTCTATTGTTCATGATATAATTGTGTTATCCGGAGATCGTAATACATGTGTGAATACATAGACCACAACACGTCCCTAGTGAGCCTCTAGTTGACTAGCTCGTTGATCAAAAGATAGTCATGGTTTCCTGACTATGGACATTATATGTCATTGATAACGGGATCACATCATTAGGAGAACGATGTGATGGACAAGACCCAACCCTAAGCATAGCTCAAAGATCGTGTAGTTCGTTTGCTAGAGCTTTTCCGAATGTCAAGTATCATTTCCTTAGACCATGAGATTGTGCAACTCCCGAATACCGTAGGAGTGCTTTGGGTGTGCCAAACGTCACAATGTAATTGGGTGACTATAAAGGTGCACTACGGGTATCTCCGAAAATATCTATTGGGTTGGCACGAATCGAGATTGGGATTTGTCACTCCGTATGACGAAGAGGTATCTCTAGGCCTACTCGGTAATGCATCATCATAATGAGCTCAATGTGACCAAGTGGTTGATCACGGGATCATGCATTACGGTACGAGTAAAGTGACTTGCCGGTAACGAGATTGAACGAGGTATTGGGATACCGACGATCGAGTCTCGGGCGAGTAACGTACCGATTGACAAAGGGAATTGTATACGGGATTGATTGAATCCTTGACATCGTGGTTCATCCGATGAGATCATCGAGGAGCATGTAGGAGCCAACATGGGTATCCAAATCCCGCTATTGATTATTGACCGGAGAGTCGTCTCAGTCATGTTTGCGTGTCTCCCGAAGCCGTAGGGTCTACACACTTAAGGTTCGGTGACGCTAGGGTTGTAGAGATATTAGTATGCGGTAACCCGAAAGTTGTTAGGAGTCTCGGATGAGATCCCGGACGTCACAAGGAGTTCCGGAATGGTCCGTAGGTGAAGAATTATATATAGGAAGTCCAGTTTCGGCCATCGGGAAAGTTTCGGGGGTCACCGGTATTGTACCGGGACCACCGGAAGGGTCCCGGGGGTCCACCGGGTGGGGCCACCTATCCCGAAGGGCCCCATGGGCTGAAGTGGGGAAGGGAACCAGCCCCTGGTGGGCTGGTGCACCCCCCTTGGGCCTCCCCCTACGCCTAGGGTTGGAAACCCTAGGGGTGGGGGGCGCCCCACCTGGCTTGGGGGGCAAGCCACCCCCCTTGGCCGCCGCCCCCCCTTGAGATCCAATTTCTAGGGCCGGCGCCCCCCCTAGGGGCCCTATATATAGTGGGAGGAGGGAGGGCAGCTGCACCCTAGCCCCTGACGCCTCCCTCTCCCTCCCGTGACACCTCTCCCTCTCGCTGAGCTTGGCGAAGCCCTGCCAAGAACACCGTTGCTTCCACCACCACGCCGTCGTGCTGCTGGATCTCCATCAACCTCTCCTTCCCCTTGCTGGATCAAGAAGGAGGAGACGTCTTCCCAACCGTACGTGTGTTGAACACGGAGGTGCCGTCCGTTCGGCACTTGGTCATCGGTGATTTGGATCACGACGAGTACGACTCCATCAACCCCGTTCTCTTGAACGCTTCCGCGCGCGATCTACAAGGGTATGTATATGCACTCCCCTTTCCCTCGTTGCTATATAACTCCATAGACTGATCTTGGTGATGCGTAGAAAATTTTAAATTCTGCTACGTTCCCCAACAGGACTATGGCTTCACGATGACCTCAATCGTCTAGGATGCTCAAACACCCAAGAGTAACAAGATCTGCAAGGGATTAGTGGGGGGAATCAAATTTCTCTTGGTGGAAGTGTGGATCGAGGCCTTGTCAACCACTCCCGAGCAAATCAACAAGTTTGATTGGCTAGGGAGTGAGATCGGGCGAAAATGGAGCTTAGAGCAACAATGGAGCTTAGGGTTGGAAGAGATAAGTCAACGGGGAAGAAGAGAACCCCTTATATAGTGTGGGACAAAGATCCAACCATTATCCACCTACCACCCCGCGGCCAGCGGTACTACCGCTCCAGGCCAACGGTACTACCACAGGGCCGCGCGGTACTACCGCTTGCTACCAAGCGGTACTACCGCACGGACATGCGGTACTACCGTACAGGCCCGTGGTACTGCCGCAACCCCAGCAATAGCAAGGTCAGTTCAGAAACACAGGATCTGAGGGCGGTACTTCTGCGGGCGCGGTACTACCGCGCCCCCCATGCGGTACTACCGCACGGCAGGAATCCCTTAGCCAGGGGGAAGGATACAAACGCGCCTACTTCCGCAAAGAAACGGAAGAAGCAAAAACCCGACACAGTAGTACAGCCGAGGGGCGGTACTACTGCCTGACTACATAGCACGGTACTACCGCGGAGCGAAAGCGGTACTACCGAGGTAGGCGCGGATGTAAAAAATGACATCCGCCCCTACTACCGCGAAGGAGCGGTACTAGCCTGGTGAGCAACGGTAGTGCAGCTCTGGGGGAGCGGTACTACCGTGGGCACCTGCGGTACTACCGCGCCACCGCACGGTACTACCGCTCTCCTGGGAGCAGTACTACCGTGAGCCAACGCAGCAGCCAGAACCAAGGAGGCAAGAAAGCGGAGGAAGCTCCAAGGGAAAAGGAGGGGACAAGAAAGAGACGTGTACGTGATGATTCCACCCAAACCTTTCCGACGTGGACCCCCTCTTAATAGTATGGCTTTCCTACCACTCAAATCCACCAAAAAGAAACGTAGAAAAGACGCCATCTTCAACAGTCTTCAAGGGGCACCCAACCGTCTTGTGCCTAGCGATGAAATGTCTGGGATACTCAAGGCACATGATTAGTCCGCAAACGCGTTGTCATCAATCACCTAAACACCTTAGGGATAAATATGCCCTTACAATCTCCCCCTTTTTGGTGGATTGATGACAATACGGGATTTGCACAAGGGAAATAATATTAAGCAACCGCAAACCCCTCCTCTCTAGAATATAGACGGGCTCCCCCTAGATGTGTGCTGCCCAGATGAGTGCTTTGGACTGCAGGGCACACATACTAGGATCAAAGCTCCCCCTATATTATAGAGACAAGGCATATCTAGTAATAGGAAGGCTATCACTAGACAAGATAGCACAAACACAAGTTAACTAAGATAGATAGAGTGCATATGTCTTACACCATATGTAGGATAGGTCTCGAAGGCACAAACCAAACAAAAGCAAACGAGGCAAACGAGGTTCAAACGCCAAAGCACACAAACACACCCAGCATGACACAACGCAAATCCCTACACTCTCTCCCCCTTTGGCATCAAGACACCAAAAAGGCAGAGAGGACACCTACACACACGGGGTGGCTCAGGCAAAGAAGTCATCCCACTGCTCCTCGTGCTCCTTGTCAGACTCAGCGGCGGGGACGGGCTCCTCGATGTCTTCCTCTGAACTGGTCCACTTGTATCCCAGCTTCGTCATCCAGGCAGCCTCAAGCGTGATGACGTCCTCAGAACCGCCAGACACATCCTCTCCAAAGAGCCTCATAACCTTCTTGTCACGGCGGCGACTCTCCTTGTCTGCCATGTGAGTCCTGTACTATCCCTTTGCCTGCATGAAGAAGAGAGTCTTCATCTTGTCCTTTAACTTCTTGGCCCACGACGGCTCAGAGGAAGGTGTGGTAGACGTAGCAGCACGGTCCTCAGCAATATTCTCAGCAGCAGCCTCCTCCTCACCAACAACCCTCCTAGCAGAAGAGGCCTCAGCACGAGTAGTGGTGTTGGCCCAGTTGGGCTTGACGCGGAGGCTGATGGACTCATGGCGAATCCAGTCTGGAGCAAGGAACTCATCACCAGGGTACATCTTCTCCCAAGTGGTGGAGAGCAACAAAAACAGGTACGGTCCATAGATAGGTACCTTGCGAGCGAACACCACAAACCGAAGCTCACACCACATGATGTGTGAGACATCAAGTGGCTGAGTTTGAGAAGAACGTGCCTCTGCACACAGGAGCAACATGTCTACTAGATAGGCATGAACCTTGTCCTTGTCGCCAATGCGTGGGAATAGAGTGTTGCGGAAGATGCGATGCATGATATCCAGAAAGGAGTTCAGCACCCAAGTCGACTTGCCATTGGGGAGCACCTTCTCAACAAGGAATGGCTGAAGTAGGTTCTTGTTGGCAGACTCAGAGTTGGCGTGGGGGCGAACGCCAACGGGGGTGTGAAGCCCGTCATCAGGAATGTGAAGCAGATCCATGAACTCCTTCCATCTAGCAGACAGCTGACAGCCGTTGGTCATCCAGGTCATCCTCCACTCATCCCCGGGATGAAAGTAAACAGAGGCAAAGAACTGACAGATAAGCTCAGGGTCATAGTCAAGGTGAAAGGAGACCACCGGCTCAATAGCAAACTGCTCCACCAAGTCCAGAGCCTCTCCAAAATAGTCACGAAACTTGTCCTTCCGCATGTGATTCATGTCTATCCACTTGACATCCACGAAGGTATTCTGCTTGTTCTTGATCACATCCAAGTAGATCAGAGCCTGTTGCTTGGTCCAGAACAACTCGATGCCTTTGAGGATAGCCCGAGGATTCACATAGGGATTGATCTTCCGGCGTTCGACATACTCAGAGACTGAAATATCATCCATGCCCTTAGCAGGTTCCTTTTGCTTGCTGGCAGTGGTCTTGACATTGCGCTTGGGGGCATTGGAGCCCTCTGGGGCTTCATCTTGGGGGTTGCGCAGACGCTTGGAGCCAGTGTCACAACTGGGATTGGAACGGCGAGAGCCACCACCTGAGACACAAAACGCAAAACACCCACGACAAACAAGAGGGATCAACGCAAAGACCACAACAAAGTAAAAGAAACATGCAGATAGCACACAAGATAATTGCCTAGAGAGAGATTTGACCCCTATGGTAGTACTGCCAAGTGTTGTGGAACTAAGATCGTAGAACCGCTCTTAGTCGCGGTAGTACCGTGTAAGGTCACGGTAGTACCGGGTCTAGGAGCGGTAGTACGAGCTTAGTGCCTCAGCTAGCGCGGTAGTACCGCGTCTGATGAGCGGTAGTACCGCACGAGCTAGAGAGGTAGTACCGCACCTGATGGGCGGTAGTACCGCACGAGCGGTAGTACTGCACATGAGACATGGTAGTACCGCACCGCGTTAGATCCGAACAAGTTCAAATCTCAGAAAAGCCCGCGAAACCGTGGCGGTAGTACGGTTGGACAAATGTACCACAAGACAACATATCAAGTATGATTCCTACGCAACACGACTCTCCTACATCCTACTCTTGCATAGATTTGGCCTAAAATCTCAAGAACAACAAGCATCTCCCCGAAAACCTAGAAGCGAGAGAACAACCAAGAAAAAGAGGGATTTGGGGAAAACCCTTGGTCCATGGAAAGAGGAAGTGGTGGGGAACGATCCCACCGGTCGGAATCCGAGGAGAGTGGCCGGAGACGGAGATCCAGCGAGGACCTCCGGCGCCGTTCTTGAGCAAGAGAGAGAGAGAGAGACGTGGGGAGCGAGAGAGACGTGGGGAGAGAGACGAGTGAATGGGTATGGGGAGTTGGAACTCCCCTGCCCGAGTCATAACCCCCATGCTCACTCGACGGCGCGGTAGTACCGTGCCTCATCGCGGTAGTACCGCTCGGCGGAAGTACCGCACCTGAACGGTAGTACCGCGCTATGGCACGGTAGAACTGTGGGCTCAAGAAGATGCACGTTTCAAGCACACGAAAAATGAGGTCTTTGCACGAACACTCCGAGGCAACACGACACCACAAGACCACGCTACACACACAGGCAAAAAGGCAAACGGCAAAACAAAACAACCACGAGACACCACCTCTCCAAAGAGAGGGCGGTGGCCGTAGCCACCTATGTTTGAGTCAATTGGTATGTGCCGGGGTACTGATCCACGGGCACCTATGGGACCGGCGGGCCGGGTCCCTTTCGGTTCGGCGGGGGCGGAGATCGTGTAAAGAGCAAATCGAGGCGATGCATGCGAGCGATTTACCTAGGTTCGGGCCGCACGGATGCGTAAAACCCTACTCCTGCTTTGTGGTTTTGTATTGATTTCTAGCTCGGAAGCGCGGAGTGCTACAGTACACACCAGCGGCTAGCAAGACCGAGCGTGAGTGTTTGAACTGGCTAACCTCTCTCTATGTTGCACATGGGCCTCCTTTTATATGCTCAAGGGGCTACCGACAGGTGGCAACGGAGGTAAAGGGCAAAAATGGAAAGGTGCTGTGGTAGGCACAGCTACCTGCTACAGTGTATCATACCTAACCCTGACGGCAGGGGACAAGGGTTTTAAATGCCCATCTGTGTCGCCTAAACAGTGCGAAAAGGGACCGCCAGGGACGCCACCGTTCGCCACGATGGCGATCTTGTCAGCGCCGCTTGCCACCGCACGCCCCTAGCTGCACAGCCTTCCGCCACGTACACCTGGAAGGACCCCAGAGCGACACGTTGGTGGATGTGCTGGAGTGCAGGCGCGGAGAGGTGGCTTGCCATGGCAAGCACCTTTCCGCGGTCGTTGTCTTGTCGCGTCCGGGAGCTTGTCGCTCACCGGGTCTTGCCGGAACGCGTGGTGTGCCGCGGCAAGTTCCTTGAAATGCCTTGAGTGGCCTTCTCGGCAAGTTCCTCTTGCCGGGGTCTTGGGATGCTTTTGTTAGCCTTCCCGGCAAGCTCCTCTTGCCGGGGTCTTGTCTTCCTGACTTGGACACTTTGTTCTTGAATGGCTCCAAAGGAACCACGGAGGATCTTGGCGGTCACCCGGCAAGCCTTGCCGCAGGATGCTGCGACTGCCCGTGCACAAGTTCGGGATACTAGGGTACCCCTACTCTAGTACACCGACAGTATGGCACCGCGAAGAATTATCCTTGGGTCCATGACCAAAACTCGTCTTTAAAGCACAAGTACCATCAAACAAGGCTAAAGTGAAAGACTTGATCAATTTATGCATAATTAGGGGAGGGAGAGTTCATTGAGAGAACAACACTCCCCCTATGTCCATGCCTACATCTAAACAAGACAACACATTGAGTATGGTGGGGTGTGCAAGGGTTCAAGCAACAGTTATCGAATCAATGATATTTAGCTCATGCCTTAACTCGCGAAATCTTGCTTCATCCAAGGGCTTCGTGAAAATATCTGCAAGGTTATCATGAGTGTTTACATAGTTGAGCTCGATCTCTCCTCGCCTAATGTGATCCCGGATGAAGTGATACCGGATCTCAATATGCTTCGTCTTGAAGTGTTGCACCGGGTTGAGAGAGATCTTGATGGCACTTTCATTGTCACACCAAAGAGCATTTTGTCACAAATGACACCGTAATCCTTTAAAGTTTGCCTCATCCATAAGAGTTGTGCACAACAACTACCGGCCGCCACATACTCCGCTTCGGTGGACGAGAGAGACACACAACTTTGCTTTTTTGAAGACCAACTGAACAAAGAGCAACCAAGGAATTGGCACCCTCCGGAAGTGGACTTCCTATCCACTTTGTCTCCCGCCCAATCGGAATCCGAATACCCTACAAGCTTGAAGTTTGCTCCTCTTGGGTACCATAAGCCAAAGTTTGGGGTATGAGCCAAATATCGAAAGATTCGTTTGACCACCACATAGTGACTTTCCTTAGGTGCGGCTTGAAACCGTGCACAAATTCCCACACTCAACATGATATTCGGTCTAGATGCACAAAGGTAGAGCAAGGAGCCTATCATGGAGCGATATACCTTTTGATCCACCGCTTTACCATTGGGATCTATGTCAAGGTGGCACTTGGTGGGCATTGGAGTGGAAGCCGGCTTGACATCACTTAGCTTGAATCTCTTGAGCATGTCTTGAGTATATTTGGCTTGGTTGATGAAGGTTCCTTCTCTTCTTTGCTTCACTTCGAACCCTAGAAAGAACTTCAACTCTCCCATGGAAGACATCTCGAACTTTGAGGTCATGAGAGTGGCAAATTCCTCATTGAAAGCTTTGTTAGGGGAACCAAAGATAATATCATCAACATATAATTAGCACACAAACAACTCCCCTTTGACCTTCTTAGTAAAAAGAGTGGGGTCGATTAGCCCAACTTCAAAACCACGGTCTTGTAACAACTCGGTAAGGTGGTCATACCACGCACGTGGGGCTTGTTTAAGGCCATAGAGTGCCTTATCGAGTTGATACACATGATCGGGATAGTAGGGATCCTCGAACCCGGGGGGTTGCTTCACATAAACCAATTCATTAATGGGACCATTAAGAAAAGCACTCTTCACATCCATTTATTGTAACTTAAAGTTATGATGAGAAGCATAAGCAACCAACATGCGAATAGATTCAAGGCGAGCAACGGGAGCAAAGGTTTCACCGTAGTCGATACCCTTGACTTGGGAGTAGCCTTGTGTGTCGGCGTTCTGGGAACGGGGGTCCCCAGACTTGCCTGCCTGCGGCCTGCAGCGTGGCTGAAAAGGGGGCCCAGCGCGGCCCATCTTCATCAACACAGACCTAAGACCCTCGCGAGGGGCCAAGCCTCGCGGGGCGGACGACACAGAGCTTCATCAGGCACGGCCTCATCAGGATGGCTCGCGAGGAGGCTGAGAGATCAAGGCGGGGTACCTCACGAGGTGCCCGTGACGCAGGCCATGACGACCAAGGGTGCCTGGCGCGCGCCAGCCCGCGCAGTGTCCTCCTTTCCTATTTGGTGCAAAGGGAGAAAGCGCAGGCAAGAGCATCAAGGAAAGGCACCCGTTTCAGTGCAACGAGACCAAGACCAGTCCAACGGCAGGGAGGAAGTCATTGTGGAGCCCAAGCCAGCGTCACCACCAGAGCCTTTGGCAGGCGAGGACAAACTTTAGTCAGGATAAGTGTACCAGATGTTCCCCTTCAAAATGGCCAATTGTTGGCGCCCTTCCCGCTCAATATTTGGGGGAGAGGCCCAGGGCATTTGCCTATAAATAGGACTAGCCACCCACAGAAGAGGGGGATCGAGAATCGGCCAACCCAGGACCGAGATCGGATCGCAATCGAGAAGAGAGAGAGAGAAGGGTGACTGAACTCCTCCTAGCAGTTCATCCCCCCAGCCAAGAACAGACCCTCACGAGGCTGTTCTTCCTTGTATTACTCATCATCATCAGCCCAAGAGGCAATCCACCACACCACACATTGGAGTAGGGTATTACACCACAACGGTGGCCCGAACCAGTATAAATCTTGTGTCTCTTGTGCTGTTCTTTCCATAGCTTAGATCTTAGCGTGGCGGTGGGGCGCAGGTAGGTAGAAGGCGAAATCTTCGCGCACACCCCAGTGTTCGAACCTCAAGGGTCTGCCGGAACCCGAAATCCGACATTTGGCGCGCCAGGTAGGGGTGCGCCGGAATTCGTCTTCCACCACCCCATTGTCCTCCGACCATCGCGTCCATGTCTGACGCTCGTCGGGCCCGTGCCGAGCGCCGGGCCGCTCTCGCTTCCCGCGTCGCCCAGACGGCTCCTGTCGGCGGGCGTCCTCGCCGTTCCCCGTCACCTGCCGTCAACACCGCCACCGGCCCGGTGGGGGACGAGCGGCAAGCGTCGTCTCAGCATCCATCCGTGCGGCAAGACGGCCACACCGCTACTCCCTCGCTCACCCCAGCTGGTTCTTCGTCCCGCGCGCTCTGCGCACCCATGGAGGCTCGAGCTGCGCTCATCGCGGCAAACGAGCTCCTGCGCTACCGTCCCGTCGACGACGTCTACGAAGAATGGCTCGACCGCGTCGCCGAGCTTGTCCGCGCCGCAGGGGGCTCTCCTGCGCCGTCCGTTCCGCTGCACCGAACCCCGCCCCGCGCGGGCGACGAAGCTCCGGCGGCGCCCCGGCCGCCTCCTCCTCAGGAAGGCTCCATGGGTCCAAGGCGCGTGGCCCCTGGGCGGAACCCGCTCCATCAGGTGCCAGCGCGGCAAGAGCAGAGCTGCCAAGAAGTCCCTCGCCCGCAAGAAGCTGCCCGGGCGCTCCCTGCTCCAGCACGTCGCGACCACGCTCCTGCTCCCGCACGTCAAGACCCCACCTGGGGCTTCATCTTGGGGGTTGCGCAGACGGTTGGAGCCAGTGTCACAACTGGGATTGGAACGGCGAGAGCCACCACCTGAGACACAAAACGCAAAACACCCACGACAAACAAGAGGGATCAATGCAAAGACCACAACAAAGCAAAAGAAACATGCAGATAGCACACAAGATAATTTCCTAGAGAGAGATTTGACCCCTATGGTAGTACTGCCAAGTGTTGCGGAACTAAGATCATAGTACCGCTCTTAGTCGCGGTAGTACCGTGTAAGGTCACGGTAGTACCGGGTCTAGGAGCGGTAGTACGAGCTTAGTGCCTCAGCTAGCGCGGTAGTACCGCGTCTGATGAGCGGTAGTACCACACGAGCTAGAGCAGTAGTACCGCACCTGATGGGCGGTAGTACCGCACGAGCGGTAGTACTGCACATGAGACACAGTAGTACCGCACCGTGTTAGATCCGAACAAGTTCAAATCTGAGAAAAGCCCGCGAAACCGTGGCGGTAGTACGGTTGGACAAATGTACCACAAGACAACATATCAAGTATGATTCCTACGCAACACGACTCTCCTACATCCTACTCTTGCATATATTTGGCCTAAAATCTCAAGAACAACAAGCATCTCCCCAAAAACCTAGAAGCGAGAGAACAACCAAGAAAAAGAGGGATTTGGGGAAAACCCTTGGTCCATGGCAAGAGGAAGTGGTGGGGAACGATCCCACCGGTCGGAATCCGAGGAGAGTGGCCGGAGACGGAGATCCGGCGAGGACCTCCGACGCCGTTCTTGAGAGAGAGAGAGAGAGAGACGTGGGGAGAGAGACAAGTGAATGGGTATGGGGAGTTGGAACTCCCCTGCCCGAGTCATAACCCCCACACTCACTCGACGGCGCGGTAGTACCGCTTGGCGGAAGTACCGCACCTGAGCGGTAGTACCGTGCTATGGCGCGGTAGTACCGTGCCTCTCAAAGCAGTAGTACCGCGGCAAGCCGCGGTAGTACTGTGGGCTCAAGAAGATGCACGTTTCAAGCACACGAAAAACGAGGTCTTTGCACGAACACTCCGAGGCAACACGACACCACAAGACCACGCTACACACACAGGCAAAAAGGCAAACGGCAAAACAAAACAACCACGAGACACCACCTCTCCAAAGAGAGGGCGGTGGCCGTAGCCACCTATGTTTGAGTCAATTGGTATGGCACCGCGAAGAATTATCCTTGGGTCCATGACCAAAACTCATCTTTGAAGCACAAGTACCATCAAACAAGGCTAAAGTGAAAGACTTGATCAATTTATGCATAATGAGGGGAGGGAGAGTTCATTGAGAGAACAACACTCCCCCTATGTCCATGCCTACATCTAAACAAGACAACACATTGAGTATGGTGGGGGGTGCAAGGGTTCAAGCAACATTTCTCGAATCAATGATATTTAGCTCATGCCTTAACTCGCGAAATCTTGCTTCATCCAAGGGCTTCGTGAAAATATCTGCAAGGTTATCATGAGTGTTTACATAGTTGAGCTCGATCTCTCCTCGCCTAATGTGATCCCGGATGAAGTGATACCGGATCTCAATATGCTTCGTCTTGAAGTGTTGCACCGGGTTGAGAGAGATCTTGATGGCACTTTCATTGTCACACCAAAGAGCATTTTGTCACAAATGACACCGTAATCCTTTAAAGTTTGCCTCATCCATAAGAGTTGTGCACAACAACTACCGGCCGCCACATACTCCGCTTCGGTGGACGAGAGAGACACACAACTTTGCTTTTTGGAAGACGGAAGTGGACTTCCTATCCACTTTGTCTCCTGCCCAATCGGAATCCGAATACCCTACAAGCTTGAAGTTTGCTCCTCTTGGGTACCATAAGCCAAAGTTTGGGGTATGAGCCAAATATCGAAAGATTCGTTTGACCACCACATAGTGACTTTCCTTAGGTGCAGCTTGAAACCGTGCACAAATTCCCACACTCAACATGATATTCGGTCTAGATGCACAAAGGTAGAGCAAGGAGCCTATCATGGAGCGATATACCTTTTCATCCACCGCTTTACCATTGGGATCTATGTCAAGGTGGCACTTGGTGGGCATTGGAGTGGAAGCCGTCTTGACATCACTTAGCTTGAATCTCTTGAGCATGTCTTGAGTATATTTGGCTTGGTTGATGAAGGTTCCTTCTCTTCTTTGCTTCACTTCGAACCCTAGAAAGAACTTCAACTCTCCCATGGAAGACATCTCGAACTTTGAGGTCATGAGAGTGGCAAATTCCTCATTGAAAGCTTTGTTAGGGGAACCAAAGATAATATCATCAACATATAATTGGCACACAAACAACTCCCCTTTGACCTTCTTAGTAAAAAGAGTGGGGTCGATTAGCCCAACTTCAAAACCACGGTCTTGTAACAAGTCGGTAAGGTGGTCATACCACGCACGTGGGGCTTGTTTAAGGCCATAGAGTGCCTTATCGAGTTGATACACATGATCGGGATAGTAGGGATCCTCGAACCCGGGGGGTTGCTTCACATAAACCAATTCATTAATGGGACCATTAAGAAAAGCACTCTTCACATCCATTTGTTGTAACTTAAAGTTATGATGAGAAGCATAAGCAATCAACATGCGAATAGATTCAAGACGAGCAATGGGAGCAAAGGTTTCACTGTAGTCGATACCCTCGACTTGTGAGTAGCCTTGTGTATCAGCATTCTGGGAACGGGGGTCCCCAGACTTGCCTGCCTGCGGCCTACGGCGTGGCTCAAAAGGGGGCCTAGCGTAGCCCATCTTCATCAACACAGACCTAAGACTCTCGCGAGGGGCCAAGCCTCGCGGGGCGGACGACACGGAGCTTCCTCAGGCATGGCCTCATCAGGCTGGCTCGCGAGGAGGCGGAGAGATCAAGGCGGGGTACCTCACGAGGTTCCCGTGACGCAGGCCATGACGACCGAGGGTGCCAGGCGGGCGCCAGCCCGCGCAGTGTACTCCTTTCCTCTTTGGTGCAAAGAGAGCAAGCGCAGGTGAGAGCATCAAGCAAAGGCACTCGTTTCGGTGCAACGAGACCAAGACCAGTCCAACGGTAGGGAGGAAGTCATTGTGGAGCCCAAGCCAGCGTCACCACCAGAGCCTTTGGCAGGCGAGGACCAACTTTAGTCAGGATAAGTGTACCAGATGTTCCCCTTCAAAATGGCCAATTGTTGGCGCCCTTCCCGCTCAATATTTGGGGGAGAGGCCCAGGGCCTTTGCCTATAAATAGGACTAGCCACTCACAGAAGAGGGGGATCGAGAATCGGCCAACCCAGGACCGAGATCGGATCGCAATCGAGAAGAGAGAGAGAGAGACGGGTGACTGAACTCCTCCTAGCAGTTCATCCCCCCAGCCAAGAACAGACCCTCGCGAGGCTGTTCTTCCTTGTATTACTCATCATCATCAGCCCAAGAGGCAATCCACCACACCACACACTAGAGTAGGGTATTACACCACAACGGTGGCCCGAACCAGTATAAACCCTGTGTCTCTTGTGTTGTTCTTTCCATAGCTTAGATCTTAGCATGGCGGTGGGGCGCAGGTAGGTAGAAGGCGAAATCTCCGCGTGCACCCCAGTGTTCGAACCTCAAGGGTCTGCCGGAATCCGAAATTTGACATTTGGCGCGCCAGGTAGGGGTGCGCCGGAATTTGTCTTCCACCACCCCGTTCTCCTCCGACCATCACGTCCATGTCTGACGCTCGTCGGGCCCGCGCCGAGCGCCAGGCCGCTCTCGCTTCCCGCGTCGCCCAGACAGCTCCTGTCGATAGTGATGCGGTCCAGGGTGAGACTTTTCTCCCCGGACAGAACTTCGTATTCGGCGGCTTTGCACTGCGGGCTAATTCGCTTGGCCATCTGGAGCAGATTGAAAGCTATGCCCCTGGCCATCAGGTCAGATTTGAAAGTTTGAACTACATGGCCAACATCCGCGGAGACTTGATCTTCGACGGATTCGAGCCACAGCCGGGCGCGCCGCACTGTCACGATGGGTATGACCTAGCTCTGTCGTCGAACGGTACCCCAGAGGACGCGCCCGCATCAGCTCCGACCCTTAGCTCGGATCCAACTGCACCAATCGACGATGGGTGTCTAGACCCGCCTCAGGGGCTGCACTCTCAATGGCGATCGAGCCAAACACCAGCCTAACCCTCTGCGCAGCCCGTGACTCCGAGGTGCCGGACTCTTTTCCGGACTCCGTACCATCCGCGCCCCTGCTAATCGAATCCGATTGGGCGCCGATCATGGAGTTTACCGCCGCGGATATCTTTCAGCACTCGCCCTTCAATGACATTCTGAATTCACTAAGGTCTCTCTCTTTGTCAGGAGAGCCCTGGCCGGACTATGGCCAACAGGATTGGGATGCGGACGACGAAGAAACTCAATGCCCACCCACCACCCACTTCGTAGCCACTGTCGATGATTTAACTGACATGCTCGACTTCGACTCCGAAGACATCGACGGTATGGACGACGATGTAGGAGACGAACATGAACCAGCACCTATAGGGCACTGGAAAGCCACCTCGTCATATGACATATACATGGTGGATACACCCAAAGAAGGCAATGGCGATGAGATAGCGGCGGATGACCCCTCCAAGAAGCAACCCAAGCGTCGACGTCAGCGGCGCCGCTCTAAGTCCCGCCAAAGCAAAAGTGGTGATACCGGCACAGGAGATAATAGCACTCCGGATAGTGCCAAAGACAACAACAATCCCCTCCAGCAAGATTTAGAGCAGGAGGATGGAGGAGCCAGCTCTCCTGAGAGAGCGGCAGACGGAGAGGAGGAGGATGACAATTACATCCCCCCTCTGAAGACGAGGCAAGCCTCGGCGACGATGAACTTGCCGTACCAGAGGATCCCGTCGATCAAGAGCGCTTCAAGCGCCATCTTATGGCGACGACGAATAGCCTAAAGAAAAAGCAGCAGCTTCAAACTGATTAAGATCTGCTAGCTGACAGATGGACTAAAGTCCTCGCGGCCGAGGAATATAAACTCGAGCGCCCCTCCAAGAATTACCCAAAGTGCATGTTACTACCCTGAATGGAGGAAGAAGCATATGATACGGCTGATCGGCCACCTCGTGGCCACGATAGAGAGCCATTCCAGCCAAAAGCTCAGCCTCCACCCCGACGCCATTCAAATAAAAAGGCATGGGGAGATACGCCAGATCTGCGAGACATATTGGAGGACAAAGCAAAGCATGCAAGATCGATCTACGGATCACGATGGCGCACCACTCTGCGAGATGATAAACGTCACGTCAGATACAGTAAAAGCAAATCTGGCCGGGCCGAGCGCAGCGGGCAAGACCCATTCGAGCTGCGTCGCGATATAGCCCAATACAGAGGCGCCGCACACCCCTTATGCTTCACAGACGAAGTAATGGAACATCAATTCCCAGAAGGTTTCAAACCTGTAAATATTGAATCATACAACGGCACAACAGATCCCGCAGTATGGATCGAGGATTTCCTCCTCCACATCCACATGGCCCGCGGTGATGACTTACACGCCATCAAATACCTCCCACTAAAGCTCAAAGGACCAGCGCGACATTGGCTTAACAGCTTGCCAGCGGACTCCATTAGCTGTTGGGAAGATCTGGAAGCCGCATTCCTCGACAACTTTCAGGGCACTTATGTGCGACCACCAGACGCCGATGAATTGAGCTACATAATTCAGCAGCCAGAAGAGTCGGCCAGGCAATTCTGGGCTCGGTTCCTTACAAAGAAATATCAAATCGTCGACTGTCTGGATGCAGAGGCCTTAGCGGCTTTCAAACACAACATCCGAGACGAGTGGCTAGCCCGGCACCTTGGTCAGGAAAAGCAGAAATCTATGGCAGCTCTCACGACGCTCATGACCCGCTTTTGCACGGGAGAAGACAACTGGCTGGCTCGCAGTAATAACATATGAAAGAACCATGGTACCCCGGATACCAAGGACGGCAATAGCAGGTCACATCGCAACAAACATAAGCGCCGTATTAGCAGTGAAAACACCGAGGATACGGCAGTCAATGCCGGATTCAAAGGATCTAAACCTGGTCAGCGGAAAAAGACATTCAAACAAAGTACGCCGGGTCCGTCCAGCTTGGACCGTATACTCGATCGCTCGTGTCAAATACACGAAACCCTGGACAAGCCAGCCAATCACACCAACATGGATTGTTGGGTGTTCAAGCAGGCCGGCAAGTTAATTGCCGAAAACAAGGACAAGGGGCCGCATAGCGATGACGACGAAGAGCCCCGGCAGTCGCACATCGGAGGACAGAAGAGGTTTCCCCCACAAGTGCGGACGGTGAACATGATATATGCGACCCACGTCCCCAAGAGGGAGCGGAAGCGTGCGCTCAGGGACGTATATGCGTTGGAGCCAGTCGCCCCAAAGTTCAACCCTTGGTCCTCCTGTCCGATCACCTTCGATCGCAGGAACCACCCCACTAGTACCCGTCATGGCGGATTCGCCTCACTAGTCCTAGACCCAATCATTGACGGATTTCACCTCACTCGAGTCCTTATGGATGGCGGCAGCAGCCTGAACCTGCTTTATCAGGACACAATGCGCAAAATGGGTATAGACCCCTCAAGGATCAAACCCACAAAAACGACCTTTAAAGGCGTCATTCCAGGTGTAGAGGCCCATTGCACAGGCTCAATTACACTAGAAGTGGTCTTCGGATCCCCGGATAACTTCCGAAGCGAAGAGTTAATCTTCGATATAGTCCCGTTTCGCAGCGGTTATCACGCGCTGCTCGGGCGAACCGCATTTGCTAGATTCAATGTGGTACCACATTATGCATACCTCAAGCTCAAGATGCCAGGACCTCGTGGAGTTATTACAGTCAATGGAAACACAGAGCGCTCTCTCCGAACAGAGGAGCACACCGCAGCCCTCGCAGCAGAAGCGCAAAGCTGGCTCTCAAGGCAATCAACCAGTTCGGCGCTTCAAAGCTCGGACACCTTCAAGCGCGCTCGGAGCAATCAGCAAATAGACCGCCTGGCGCGATCTGAGCTCGCGTAGCAAGGTGGCGGCCACCCCAATCCCAGCCTAGCAGCGAAACTCGTGTCGCGCGTACATAATTACGCATTAAAAATACCATGGGCACAGATGGGGAGGGGGGCACAACTGTGGCACGCCCCAAGACGCGGCTTAAACCGCACTAGGGGCTTCCCGTTTGGTTATTTTTTTCAGGACCTTAATCTCTGGAAACACTGTCTGGCAGCACTATTGCCGAACACATGATGCAGCAACCAAGGAGGCAGACAACTACGTCATACCACGGAATTCCCAGGTGGATTACAGTAACGAGCGAAATATTCGATTTAATATCATTCCTCAGCTTGCCCTTGGAAGGGACATAGTCCTACTCTTTGCTTATCGCACTATTTGTATCATTCTGCTTTAACGCAATTTTTTGAATAAACAATGCATGACATTTTGACTGTTATTACATTCTTGTTATATACATATATATATCTATGTGTTCATTAATGACGCCTTGCAACCGTACACTTTGGTACGGCCAATACACCAGGGGCTTACGTACCCCACAATACGGTGTGAAATGTCCGAACACTTTCACAAGTGCGGCACCCCGAACTTATAGCATTATATGCATCAGCTCCGAATCATGCCTTTGGTCAAATGTTGGGTTTGCCCGGCTCCTATGTTTTGGTACCTTACGTTCCGCTCTATCGGCTAAGGTAGCACTAGGAGAACTACTGAGATTGTGCCCCGGTTCTGCTGGGTTCAGCACCTCAGTAGAGAAAGCTAAAACTGACTGTCATGATAAGGCGAGAGACTGGTCGCTGTTCGGCAAGGTTTTCGAGTCCCTAAAAATTTATGGCGCTTAGAGCGAGGGGCCGGCCCTGTCCGGCTTAAAGGCGTGTAACGCGCCCCAAATTCGGCCTTCCAAATACCAGGGGCTTCGCCGAAATTTAAAATTATAGAATTCTATGGCTAAGTGAGAGTGATAAAGCATTATTATTCCGGTTGCCTTGTTCGTTGTGCTGAGCACCTCCCTCGAAGGACCCAAACATGGGAACAAGAGTGCTCAGGTTTATCCCGAACACCCCAGCACTCGTGGCATCGGGGCAGAAGCCGAGGACTAGCCATCTCTCAGATTGGATAAACAGCCAAACAGAAGGTAATATTTTAAATTCAAACAAGCGTTGCATAGCGCATATGAAACAAGTTTTCATAAATACAGGATAAAACGAGCAAGTCTCACTGAAATATTACATCTTTTGAACACTCGTCCGCTATGAGACGGGCACCCGGCAGAACACCCTCATAGTACATCTCGGGGTGGCGGTGCTCCTTGCCCTCTGGCGGCCCCTCCTTAATCAGCTTCACGGCGTCTAGCTTGACCCACTTCAATTTCACACGGGCGAAAGCTCGGCGTGCACCTTCAATGCAGACAGATCGCTTGACGACCTCCAGCCACGGGCAGGCATCCAAAAGCCTCCTCACCAGGCCGAAGAAGCTGTTCGGAAGGGCGTCGCCAGGCCACAGCCGGACTATAAAGCTCTTCATGGCCCCCGATCGGCCGCCTTATGTAGCTTGACCATCTGCTTCAGCTGGTCTCTCATTGGCACCGGGTGTTTGGCCTCAGCATACTGAGACCAGAATAGCTTCTCCGTTGAGCTTTCGTCCTCGGCCTAGAAAATTGTGCGGCATCGGACATGCAGCGGGGCAAATCTGCGAATGCTCCTGGAGAGCTCCGGATTCGGGTAAGTAATCGGTAATTTACTTTTACATGCTTGCTTTGCATATAGAAAGCCTTACCCGCCGCTATCTTCTTCATCGCGTCGATCTCTTGGAGGGCCTTTTGGGCTTCGGGCTTGGCACTTTTTGCACTCTCAAGGACCGCAGCAAGCTCGGACTCCCGCTTTGCATATAGAAAGCCTTACCCGCCGCTATCTTCTTCATCGCGTCGATCTCTTGGAGGGCCTTTTGGGCTTCGGGCTTGGCACTTTTTGCACTCTCAAGGACCGCAGCAAGCTCGGACGCCTCGTGCTTCGCCACGAGAGCCTGGAGCTCTGGCTGCACCTCGCCCACCCGAGCCTCGTGCTTCTCTCGCTCGGTGCGCTCCTTGGCCGCTTTATCTTCGGCCTTGGTTAGCGCTTGCTTCAGGGTCGCCACCTCGTTCGTGGCCCCTGGCAAACATACGGTGATCCTGTCATCGCATCCTCTTTTATATATACATATCTATAGACAGGGTATTACTTACCCTTGTTCTCCTCGAGCTACCTCTTGGCAAGGCCGAGCTCTTTTCTAGACCCCTCGAGGCCTGCTTCAGTACGGCAACCTCCACAGTCAGTGCGGCGGACGCCAATAGCGAAGCCTGCATATACATATTGACACACTTATATTAGACTCCTACGATATTATTTGATCCTCTGTTCGGCTTCTCTTTGTGAACACCGAACAAAGCATCAGGGGCTACTGTCTATACGGTAATGTTTCTACTACATTTTAAAACACTTACCCCGAAGCCTGTTAGAAGGCTGGCACAGGCTTCTGTCAACCCACTCTTGGCGGACTGAACCTTCTGGACCACCGCACTCATAACAGTACGGTGCTCCTCGTCGATGGAAGCGCTGCGAAGCGCTTCTAGCAGATTGTCCGGCGCCTCTGGATGGACAGAGGTCGCCGGCACAGGCATCTTGCCCCTCTTAGAAGGAGGCCGCCTGCCCGAGCCTGGAACCGCTGGAGGTTCCGGCGCGGTGTTCGGCTGAGGGCCGAACTCGGAGTTTTCAGGGGCTCTATTCCCTCGGCTCCCAGAGTCCGGAAGGTCGCCTTGAGGCGCCTCCGGGACTGTCTCCCCTCGATCCGGTGCCTCTTGAGATAGCACCTCGGCGTCGTCGGCAGGATGAGGGGAAGTGGCGGTCGGGACAGGATCGCTATCCATGTCCGACGAGCCCACGGAGCCGTCCGATGATACGTCGATAATGGCTCGTGGCGGCCTGTATAATTACGTTCGGCGTTAGGGAAAACAGGGCAACGAAGGAATCCTATGAGTTACTCTGATATCCGAATACTTACGATCTCCCCGGGGGCTTGGCCCTGGGCAACCACTCGTCTTCGCCTTCGTCGGAGGTGGTGGAACTGTCTGGAAGGAGAGTCTTTCCCTTCTTGGACCCTTCGCCCCCCCCCCCAGTTGGGGCGGCCTTCCTTTTCTTGTCTCCCCCGCCTGGAGGGGGAGCATCTTCTTCTTCCTCCTCGTCTTCGGGGGAGGAGTGTGCCACAGAGTTATCGGACGATGAGTCCGATAACACCTAGCGCCGGGAACTCTTTCGGGTTCCCTTGGCCTTCTTGGTCTTCTCCGGCACCTTGTAAGGTGCCGGAGTCAGCATCTCCGTCAGGAGAGCGCCCGCAGTATCTTCGGGCAAAGGGGCCGGGCAGTTAATCTGCCTCAACATCTCCAACCAGTCCTGTCAAAGGCATGGAGATTAGACCCCGCACATAATTAAGCTAGGGAAAATAAATGTCCTACGGGACGTATTGAACTGACCGAACGCGCTAGGCGCTTTGCGCTTAGTCCGCGGTCCTCGGCGAGAGAAGGGGGGACCTCGGCGCCCTTGAACAGCACCTTCCAGACGTCCTTGTGCGTTGTATCGAAGAGCTCGCTCAGAGTCTGGTGCTGGGCCGGGTCGAACTCCCATAAGGTAAAATCCCGTTGTTGACATGGGAAGATCCGGTGGATGAGCATAACTTGGACTATGTTGACAAGCTTGAGCTTCTTGCTCGCCATACTCCGGATACATTTCTGGAGTCCATCCAGCTCCACGGATGAACCCCACGACAAGCCCTTCTCTTTTCAGGAAGTGAGCCGTGTTGGGAATCCAGATTGAAACTCAGGGGCTGCCGCCCATTTGGCGTCGCGCGGCTCGGTGATGTAGAACCACGCCGATTGCCATCCCTTTATTGTCTCCACGAAGGAGCCTTCGAGCCATATGATGTTGGGCATCTTGCCCACCATGGCTCCACCGCATTCTGCTTGTTGGCCTCGTACTACCTTCGGCTTGATATTGAAGGTCTTTAACCACAGGCCGAAGTGGGGCCGGATGCGGAGGAAAGCCTCACACACGATGATGAACGCCGAAATGTTGAGGATGAAGTTCGGGGCCAGATCATGAAAGTCCAGCCCGTAGTAGAACATGAGACCGCGGACGAATGGATGGATGGGAAACCCTAATCCGCGGAGGAAGTAGTGAAGGAAAACTACCCTCTCGTGAGGTTCTGGGTAGGTACGATCTGCCCCGCAGCGGGCAGCCGATGCGCGATGTTCGCGGCTAAGTATCCGGCTCCAAGCAGCTTCTTGATGTCTCCCTCCATGACGGAGGAGACCATCCACCTGCCTCCTACTCTGGACATGGTTGGAGAAGGTTGAGGTGGGAAGAGCGGACTTGGGCGCTAGAGTTTGAGTGTGCGAAAACGGATGAGCGAAGGAGGAAGAAGGCGTGGATAGAAAGGTGAATCCTTGTCCCTTTATATAGGCGGACGAAGCTAAGAGTCCCCACTTGCCTGGTAAAACCCGCTTATCCCCCAAGCGCCGTAATTGATGGCGCGGTTGGGTTACCCACGCCCGTATTGATGAGAATCCCGTAATGAGGGGACACGATCTCTGCTTTGACAAGACGTGTCGAAAAATTGCCTCGCGTTGTGTGCGGGGCTGGTTAAAGGAAACGGTTCGAATAATCACCGAGCCATGACATAACGTCATACTGTCAAAACAAATCAGCAAATTAGATCTGTGAAAATATTATTCTCTCTACGGTGGTCTGTGGAACTTATTTTGATGGTCGGACACTATCCTCGTATTCAAATTCTTCTGTGATGTATTCGGAGAAGGAACCCGCCTTGCAATGCCGAAGACAATATTGCACGTCGGACTCATCGTCATTGAAGCCTGGTTCAGGGGCTACTGAGGGAGTCCTGGATTAGGGGGTCTCCGGACAGCCAGACTATCTCCATTGGCCGGACTGTTAGACTATGAAGATACAATTTGAAGACTTCGTCTTGTGTCCAGACGGGACTCTAGTTGGCATGGAAGGCAAGCTAGGCGATACGGATATGGATATCTCCTCCTTTGTAACCGACCTTGTGTAACCCTAACCCTCTCCGGTGTCTATATAAACCGAAGAGTTTTAGTCCGTAGGACGACAACATACAATCATACCATAGGCTAGCTTCTAGGGTTTAGCCTCTCCGATCTCGTGATAGATCTACTCTTGTACTACTCATATCATCAATATTAATCAAGTAGGACATAGGTTTTTACCTCCATCAAGAGGGCCCGAACCTGGGTAAAACATTGTGTCCCCTGCTTCCGATCATATGATTTGCAGCTCCGCTATCGAGCAACCATGATCCCCCACTGGAAGAAAACACCTACAAGAGATTAATGCTTGGTTTTAGGTACCTGAGGGAGTCCTGGATTAGGGGGTGTCCGGATGGCCGGACTATACCTTCGGCCGGACTCCTGGACTAGGAAGAAACAAGATTGAAGACTTCGTCCCGTGTCCGGAAGGGACTTTCCTTTGTGTGGAAGGCAAGTTTGGGCCAGCCTTCGTGTAACGCGTCTTCACCATGGCCCAGGCCTCCCTGGCGCCTTGATGGCATGCCGACATCTTCCACAATCGGAAGCGCCGCCGCGCTCCCTTCAGCTTCTCTACAAGCTCTCCAAGGCCTTCGGGCATGGAGACGGACGGCCACAAGGCCTGGGCGACGCCTCGCATCACCTGCCGAACTCGCTCGTGCAGTTGTGAGAGCTCGGGAAGAAGGTCACCCGTAGAACCGGGCATTTCCTCTGCAGGACGACCTGTCAGCATACCTACAGACATTACTCTGTTAGTCGACTTCCTCGCCGAACTCTTTTTTCAAAGTTGTTCAAGCACTTACTATATATGCCGCGTCGAAGCCGCTGATTCTCCTTCACGGAGTCCAACAGCTGGGCACGAACGTCCTTCAGTTCCATGCCTAGCTTGGTGTTGGCATCTTGGAGATCGTTCTTCTCCCGCCTCACCTTTGTCAGCACGCTCTCACCGGCCTTTAGTTGGCATCGGAGTTGTTGCACTTCTGGATTTAATCCGGTGCCATCTGCAATTTCATTTGTCAGATTTGCACCCGCGCCGCACTTCGCAAAATACTTATCTTTCGAAGCGTATATTACAAGAAAGGGTCTCCTTGGGCTCCCCTGCCGCGGCTAGTGCGGCCTCAAGTTGGGCTTTGCACTCTTCCAGCTCCTGGGACAGCAGGGTATTCTTTTCTGTAAGAACCTGCATAACAGATGATCCTTAAATCAGTTATTCTAACTGTTTCAAGTCTCGGGGGCTACTGGTATACATATATAATTACCAAAATTTTCTTACTCGTATGTCTTTCACATACTGCTCTGTGGCTCTGGCTAGACCATTTTGAGCGGCACGGAGGTACGCGTCTCCCGAATTGAAGGCATCCAATGCCTCTTGGGAGAAACAAGCGTCGCGAAGAACTGTCTGGTGACGCCTGTGGTTCATGGCACTCTCCACCTCGGAATTGGTGGCAGACAGCCTGTCTGCATCCTCTGTCGGAGGAGCGTCCGGTGCGCGCCTCTTGTTCGCCTCCGCTTTCGGACCAGGCTTTGGAGCCTGGCTGGTGGAGGCGCGATTGGCAGCCTCTCCGGATATAGTCCGGCGAGGTCTCTTCGTCCTGAAGAGAGCACGAGTGTTAATATGCCTCGAAGGAGTAACACCTGGGAATAAGGTGGCGCGCTATACCTTTGCGCCGGTGCCTCAGTCCGGACCACACTTCTTTTCAGCTCGCGGGGCCTTGTCGCCCCTCGTTGGCTAGTCGCCGCAGGCTCGGCCTCCCGTCTCAAGGATCTCCCCTGCAAAACACGGTTGTCATACGGTAATAGAAAACACGCAAGGACAGATCCCTTTTCAAAGTGCTGAGACTCCGGTCCCAGTTACTTGTGAGGCTGGGAGTAGCCCTGGATAATCGGTCGTAATAGCCACCAAGGCGTTGTCCCTGCTCAAGTGATGAAACACTCCATCAATCAGCTCCACAGATAAGTCCGGATCCTCTTGAGAGGCCGGGTCGAGGGACCGTCCCGGATCCTCGGTTATGGAGGAGGGCTGTTTATTTCTTTAATAGCCTGACGCAGTTCCTGCGTTGAAGTCGTTAGACTGAAAATTTAACAATGGGAATATAAATCGCGGAAGGGAGAAGGTGAGGTTTGGATCTAAATCCTCATCCCCTTAAATAGGTGGCTCATTCACGCGGCTACATTTACAAGAAACTGGACACTATTCAACAGGTACACGGAATTTGGAGGAGAACCCGCCTTGCAATGCCGAAGACAATCTGCGCGCCAGACTCGTCGTCATTGAAGCTTGGTTCAGGGGCTACTGAGGGAGTCCTGGATTAGGGGGTGTCCGGATGGCCGGACTATACCTTTGGCCGGATTCCTGGACTATGAGGATACAAGATTGAAGACTTCGTCCCGTGTCCGGAAGGGACTTTCCTTGGCGTGGAAGGCAAGCTTGGCGATACGGATATGTAGATCTCCTACCATTGTAACCGACTCTGTGTAACCCTAGCCCTCTGCGGTGTCTATATAAATCGGAGAGGTTTAATCCGTAGAGAGAACAACAATCATACCATAGGCTAGCTTCTAGGGTTTAGCCTCTCTGATCTCGTGGTAGATCTACTCTTGTACTACCCATATCATCAATATTAATCAAGCAGGACGTAGGGTTTTACCTCCATCAAGAGGGCCCGAACCTGGGTAAAACATCGTGTCCCCTACCTCCTGTTACCATCCGACCTAGACGCACAGTTCGGGACCCCCTACCCAAGATCCGCCGGTTTTGACACCAACAATGACCTTCTCGATTGTGAGATCATGAGAGATGACCACCTTGCCAAGTCCCAATACCTTAGAGGATGAGGCGTCACCCCACTCGACATTGGTGGGCATAGATGGAATCTTGTGCACGTCCACCACCGAGTCCTTGCTTCCAATCATATGATTTGTAGCTCCGCTATCGAGAAACCATGATCCCCCACTGGAAGCAAACACCTACAAGAGATTAATGCTTGGTTTTAGGTACATGAGGGAGTCCTGGATTAGGGGGTGTCCGGATGGCCGGACTATACCTTCGGCCGGACTCCTGGACTATGAAGATACAAGATTGAAGACTTCGTCCCGTGTCCAGAAGGGACTTTCCTTGGCGTGGAAGGCAAGCTTGACGATACGGATATGTAGATCTCCTACCATTGTAACCGACTCTGTGTAACCCTAGCCCTCTGCGGTGTCTATATAAATCGGAGAGGTTTAGTCCGTAGAGAGAACAACAATCATACCATAGGCTAGCTTCTAGGGTTTAGCCTCTCTGATCTCGTGGTAGATCTACTCTTGTATTACCCATATCATCAATATCAATCAAGCAGGACGTAGGGTTTTACCTCCATCAAGAGGGCCCGAACCTGGGTAAAACATCGTGTCCCCTGCCTCCTGTTACCATCCGACCTAGACGCACAGTTCGGGACCCCCCTACCCGAGATCCGCCGGTTTTGACACCGACATTGGTGCTTTCATTGAGAGTTCCTCTGTGTCGTCACTTTTAGGCCCGATAGCTTCTCCGATCATCAACAGCGATGCGATCCAGGGTGAGACTTTTCTCCCCGGACAGATCTTCGTATTCGGCGGCTTTGCACTGCGGGCCAATTCACTTGGTCATCTGGAGTAGATCGAAAGCTACGCCCCTGGCCATCAGGTCAGATTTGGAAGTTTCAACTACACGGCCGACATCCGCGGAGACTTGATCTTCGACGGATTCGAGCCACAGCCGAGCGCACCGCACTGTCACGATGGGCGTGATTTAGCTCTGTCGCCGAATAGTGCCCTGGAGGCCGCACCTGTGTCCGCTCCAACCCCTAGCTCGGAGCCGATCACACCAATCGAGGATGGGTGGTTAGACACCGCCTCGAGGGCAGCAATCTCTACGGCGATCGAGCCGAACACCAGCCCTATTCTCTGCGAAGCCCGTGACTCCAAGGAGCCGGACTCCTCTCCAGACTCTGAGCCCTCCGCGCCCCGACCGATCGATTGGGCGCCGATCATGGAGTTCACCGCCGCAGACATCTTTCAGCACTCGCCCTTCGGCGATATTCTGAATTCACTAAAGTCTCTCACTTTGTCAGGAGAGCCCTAGCCGGACTATTGTCAACAAGGTTGGGATGCGGATGATGAAGAAATTCAAAGCCCACCCACCACCCACATCGGAGCCACTGTCGATAATTTAAATGACGTGCTTGACTTCGACTCCTAAGACATTGATGGTATGAACAACGATGTAGGAGATGAACACGAACCAATGCCTATAAGGCACTGGACAGCCACCTCATCTCATGATGTATACATGGTGGACACACCCAAATGAATCGACGACGAGGAACACAGGGATGCAATGAGGGATCGTTCACTCGAAAAGCAATCAAAGCGGCGATGTAAGCGCCGCTCCAAGCCCCGCCTCGACAGAGACAACAGCCACACAGACCCAGCCATAGAGCAGGCGAGCCGGCGGACGACGAACATGCCTTCAAGCAAGCGTCCGAACAGGGAAACTTGGATAAACAAACCAAACACCCCGTTCACGGCGAAAACAACAGTCCGGACGACCTTACGCCGGATAAACTCATGGAGCAGAAGAACCGCCGGATAAACCCGCGCCGCACTTCGCAAAATACTTATCTTTCGAAGCGTATATTACTAGAGGGGGTCTCCTTGGGCTCCCCTGCCTCGGCTAGTGCGGCCTCAAGTTGGGCTTTGCACTCTTCCAGCTCCTGGGACAGCAGGGTATTCTTTTCTGTAAGAACCTGCATAACAGATGATCCTTAAATCAGTTATTCTAACTGTTTCAAGTCTCGGGGGCTACTGGTATCCATATATAATTACCAAAAAATTCTTACTCGTATGTCTTTCACATACTGCTCTGTGGCTCTGGCTAGCCCATTTTGAGCGGCACGGAGGTACGCGTCTCCCGAATTGAAGGCAGCCAATGCCTCTTGGGAGAAACAACCGTCGTGAAGAACTGTCCGGTGACGCCTGTGGTTCATGGCACTCTCCACCTCGGAATTGGTGGCAGACAGCCTATCTGCATCCTCTGTCGGAGGAGCGTCCGGTGCGCGCCTCGTGTTCGCCTCCGCTTTCGGACCAGGCTTTGGAGCCTGGCTGGTGGAGGCGCGACTGGCAGCCTCTCCGGATATAGTCCGGCGAGGTCTCTTCGTCCTGAAGAGAGCACGAGTGTTAATATGCCTCGAAGGAGTAACACCTGGGAATAAGGTGGCGCGCTATACCTTTGCGCCGGTGCCTCAGTCCGGACCACACTTCTTTTCAGCTCGCGGGGCCTTGTCGCCCCTCGTTGGCTGGTCGCCGCAGGCTCGGCCTCCCGTCTCAAGGACCTCCCCTGCAAAACACGGTTGTCATACGGTAATCGAAAACACGCAAGGACATATCCCTTTTCAAAGTGCTGAGACTCCGGTCCCAGTTACTTGTGAGGCTGGGAGTAGCCCTGGATAATCGGCCGTAATAGCCACCAAGGCGTTGTCCCTACTCAACTGATGAAACACTCAATCAATCAGCTCCACAGATAAGTCCGGATCCTCTTGAGAGGCCGGGTCGAGGGACTGTCCCGGATCCTCGGGTTGTGGAGGAGGGCTGTTTATTTCTTTAACAGCCTGACGTAGTTCCTGCGTTGAAGTCGTTAGACAGAAAATTTAACAATGGGAATATAAAATGAATGGGCAAGTAAAAGTGTCCACTTACCCAACTCGGGGGATTGTACATAGAAAATCCACCCCATGGGTTGACGCGGAGAAATTCCTCCTCTTATCCCTTGTACAAAGCGGACAAGGTCTTTATTAGAGCGGCAGCCGAATCCAGCCCCTTACGGCCATAGCGGGTGGCGTCGTCCTCCCTGTTGAAGTCCCACATGGGGCGGCCTCTATACTGAAGCGGCTGCACCCCTCGCATGATGCACGCGGCCATGACCCCGATCATGGTCAGTCCGGAATGAGCTAACAATCTTATCCGGCCCATCAGGTAAATAACGTCCCTGTCGCTTTCCCTCTGAGGGCTCCGTGGACGCCAACTTAGGCGCTTCTTTAGGGGAGCACTATCGAACTCAGGAGGCCGATCCAGACAGGATCCGGCAGCGGAACGTCCTCTATATAAAACCATTCAGAAGGCCAGTCCTCGGACGCCTTCTTTGGGGTTCCGGATAGATATCCGGTCCCGGCGATGCGCCACACTTCGGCTCCGCCCACTTGATATATCGACCCCTCCTTAAAGCGGGGCACATGGCAGAATAGCCTTTTCCACAGCGCGAAATGAGCCTCGCAGCCCAAAAAGAGCTCGCAAAGGGCTACGAAGCTCGCGATATGCAATATGGAGGCAGGCGTGAGGTTGTGCAGCTGGAGGCCGTAGAACTCCAGAAGCCCCCGGAGAAATGGATAAATTGGAAATCCGAGCCCTCTTATTAAGTAAGGGGCAAGGCATACCCGCTCTCCTTTGGAGGGATTGGGGGCGCTCTCTGCTTGCTCTCCGCCATTATAGGTGGCAAGTCCGGCTCGAACCGGGACCATATAGGCCGGGGGGAGAAATCCCTTGGTCTGGAGCTTCACTAGCTCGCTGTGCGGGATGGAGCACTTCTTCCAATCTCCAGGCTGAGGGCTGGAAGGGCGAGAGGAGGAGCTGCGGCGGCTAGCCATGATAGAATGGACCTCTGTCGGATACGCTCTGATGAATACTCGCGGAAGGGTGAAGGTGTGGTTTGGATCTAAATCCTCGTCCCCTTAAATAGGCGGCTCATTCACGCGGCTAGGGGTGTAAATATAAAAAACACCCTGACTTTTCGTATTCGTTTCACACGTGGAAAACGGCCATTATTGGGCGTAGAAGCCAAGGAGCACTACATTTACAAGAAACCGGACACTATTCAACAGGTACACGGAATTTGGAGGAGAACCCGCCTTGCAATGCCGAAGACAATCTGCACGCCGGACTCGTCGTCATTGAAGCCTGGTTCAGGGGCTACTGAGGAAGTCCTGGATTAGGGGGTGTCCGGATGGCCGGACTATACTTTCGGTCGGACTCCTGGACTATGAAGATACAAGATTGAAGACTTCGTCCCGTGTCCGGAAGGGACTTTCCTTGGCATGGAAGGCAAGCTTGGCGATACGGATATGTAGATCTCCTACCATTGTAACCGACTCTGTGTAACCCTAGCCCTCTCCGGTGTCTATATAAATCGGAGAGGTTTAGTCCGTAGAGAGGACAACAATCATACCATAGGCTAGCTTCTAGGGTTTAGCCTCTCTGATCTCGTGGTAGATCTACTCTTGTACTACCCATATCATCAATATTAATCAAGCAGGACTTAGGGTTTTACCTCCATCAAGAGGGCCTGAACCTGGGTAAAACATCGTGTCCCCTGCCTCCTGTTACCATCCGACCTAGACGCACTGTTCGGGACCCCCTACCCGAGATCCGCCGGTTTTGACACCGACATTGGTGCTTTCATTGAGAGTTCCTCTGTGCCGTCGCCCTCAGGAAGGATGCCTCATCCCATCTTTAAATACGGCACCGTTGCTAAGGGAGATTTGGCTGTCGGCCAAACTCTTCGGCTAGGCGGTTTCCTTATGTTCGCCTGTTCGGCTGCTGCGCCGACGATGACCTCTCGGGTCATCGAAAGCAATCTTCACGTCAGCCCGGAATTCGCCGAGCAGCTAGATCCAATGGAGCTCTCTTCCCTAAACGAGCTCTTGGATCGCATCGCCGCCCTGGGAGTCGCTACGGATTACGACCAAATTGGGTCTAAACCTGATCTTAGAGAGATTAACTCTCCCCAGGTCACCCATCACGTTGCCGTGGTAGAGGGACAGTGCGGCGACGCTTCATCTATCTTAAGGACTAGCTATGTCCGGATTCCCGATCCCTCCAAGCCGGATACCCGCAGAGGGAAAGATATCACTCAAGACCTAAACTTAAAGTCAGGCGATGGACTAGATTCATTGGGCCGCATCCAACAATCCCAACGTCCGAGTTCGGAAACTCCTTGGCCCCTTTACCGCCTCCTTCGGCGCACCGAACACTTCGAGTGGACGGATGCAGCCACGGCCGGACTTGACGAAATAAAAGCCATCTTGGCAACAAACCCAGTCCTGGCCGCGCCAAACATTGGCGAACAATGCTATTATACATTGCAGCAACCCATCAGGTCGTAAGCGCAGTGCTCGTCGTCGAACGAGAAACGGACGGACACAAATTCCCCCTTCAAAAGCCGATCTATTATGTGTCCACTGTCCTTACTCCGTGAAAGTCACGGTACCCACACTACCAAAAGATTGCGTACGCGGTATTTATGGCATTCCGGAAGCTGAGCTTGGCGACGCCCTGCCAAGAACACCATTGCTTCCACCACCACGCCGTCGTGCTGCTGGATCTCCATCAACCTCTCCTTCCCCTTGCTAGATCAAGAAGGAGGAGACGTCTTCCCAACCGTACGTGTGTTGAACACGGAGGTGCCATCCGTTCGGCACTTGGTCATCGGTGATTTGGATCACGACGAGTACGACTCCATCAACCCCGTTCTCTTGAACGCTTCCGCGCGCGATCTACAAGGGTATGTATATGCACTCCCCTTTCCCTCGTTGCTATATAACTCCATAGATTGATCTTGGTGATGCGTAGAAAATTTTAAATTCTGCTACGTTCCCCAACAGGACTATGGCTTCACGGTGACCTCAATCGTCTAGGATGCTCAAACACCCAAGAGTAACAAGATCTGCAAGGGATTAGTGGGGGGAATCAAATTTCTCTTGGTGGAAGTGTGGATCGAGGCCTTCTCAACCACTCCCGAGCAAATCAACAAGTTTGATTGGCTAGGGAGTGAGATCGGGCGAAAATGGAGCTTAGAGCAACAATGGAGCTTAGGGTTGGAAGAAGTCAACGGGGAAGAAGAGAACCCCTTATATAGTGTGGGACAAAGATCCAACCATTATCCACCTACCACCCCGCGGCCAGCGGTACTACCGCTCCAGGCCAACGGTACTACCGCAGGGCCGCGTGGTACTACCGCTTGCTACCAAGCGGTACTACCGCACGGACATGCGGTACTACCGTACAGGCCCGTGGTACTGCCGCAACCCCGGCAATAGCAAGGTCAGATCAGAAACACAGGATCTGAGGGCGGTACTTCTGCGGGCGCGGTACTACCGCGCCCCCCATGCGGTACTACCGCATGGCAGGAATCCCTTAGCCAGGGGGAAGGATACAAACGCGCCTACTTCCGCAAAGAAACGGAAGAAGAAAAAACCCGACACAGTAGTACAGCCGAGGGGCGGTACTACTGCCTGACTACATAGCACGGTACTACCGCGGAGCGAAAGCGGTACTACCGAGGTAGGCACGGATGTAAAAAATGACATCCGCCCCTACTACCGCGAAGGAGCGGTACTAGCCTGGTGAGCAACGGTAGTGCAGCTCTGGGGGAGCGGTACTACCGTGGGCACCTGCGGTACTACCGCGCCACCGCACGGTACTACCGCTCTCCTGGGAGCAGTACTACTGTGAGCCAACGCAGCAGCCAGAACCAAGGAGGCAAGAAAGCGGAGGAAGCTCCAAGGGAAAAGGAGGGGACAAGAAAGAGACGTGTACGTGATGATTCCACCCAAACCTTTCCGACGCGGACCCCCTCTTAATAGTATGGCTTTCCTACGACTCAAATCCACCAAAAAGAAATGTAGAAAAGACGCCATCTTCAACAGTCTTCAAGGGGCACCCAACCGTCTTGTGCCTAGCGATGAAATGTCTGGGATACTCAAGGCACACGATTAGTCCGCAAACGCGTTGTCATCAATCACCTAAACACCTTAGGGATAAATATGCCCTTACAATCTCCCCCTTTTTGGTGGATTGATGACAATACGGGATTTGCACAAAGGAAATAATATTAAGCAACCGCAAACCCCTCCTCTCTAGAATATAGACGGGCTCCCCCTAGATGTGTGCTGCCCAGATGAGTGCTTTGGACTGCACGGTACACATACTAGGATCAAAGCTCCCCCTATATTATAGAGACAAGGCATATCTAGTAATAGGAAGGCTATCACTAGACAAGATAGCACAAACACAAGTTAACTAAGATAGATAGAGTGCATATGTCTTACACCATATGTAGGATAGGTCTCGAAGGCACAAACCAAACAAAAGCAAACGAGGCAAACGAGGTTCAAACGACAAAGCACACAAACACACCCAGCATGACACAACGCAAATCCCTACACTCTCTCCCCCTTTGGCATCAAGACACCAAAAAGGCAGAGAGGACACCTACACACACGGGGTGGCTCAGGCAGAGAAGTCGTCCCACTGCTCCTCGTGCTCCTTGTCAGACTCAGCGGCGGGGACGGGCTCCTCGATGTCTTCCTCTGAACTGGTCCACTTGTATCCCAGCTTCGTCATCCAGGCAGCCTCAAGCATGATGACGTCCTCAGAACCGCCAGACACATCCTCTCCAAAGAGCCTCATAACCTTCTTGTCACGGCGGCGACTCTCCTTGTCTGCCATGTGAGTCCTGTACTGTCCCTTTGCCTGCATGAAGAAGAGAGTCTTCATCTTGTCCTTTAACTTCTTGGCCCACGACGGCTCAGAGGAAGGTGTGGTAGACCTAGCAGCACGGTCCTCAGCAATATTCTCAGCAGCAGCCTCCTCCTCACCAACAGCCCTCCTAGCAAAAGAGGCCTCAGCACGAGTAGTGGTGTTGGCCCAGTTGGGCTTGACGCGGAGGCTGATGGACTCATGGCGAATCCAGTCTGGAGCAAGGAACTCATCACCAGGGTACATCTACTCCCAAGTGGTGGAGAGCAACAAAAACAGGTACGGTCCATAGATAGGTACCTTGCGAGCGAACACCGCAAACCGAAGCTCACACCACATGATGTGTGAGACATCAAGTGGCTGAGTTTGAGAAGAACGTGCCTCTGCACACAGGAGCAACATGTCTACTAGATAGGCATGAACCTTGTCCTTGTCGCCAATGCGTGGGAATAGAGTGTTGCGGAAGATGTGATGCATGATATCCAGAAAGGAGTTCAGCACCCAATTCGACTTGCCATTGGGGAGCACCTTCTCAACAAGGAATGGCTGAAGCAGGTTCTTGTTGGCAGACTCAGAGTTGGCGTGGGGGCGAACACCAACGGGGGTGTGAAGCCCGTCATCAGGAATGTGAAGCAGATCCATGAACTCCTTCCATCTAGTAGACAGCTGACAGCCGTTGGTCATCCAGGTCATCCTCCACTCATCCCCGGGATGAAAGTAAACAGAGGCAAAGAACTGACAGATAAGCTCAGGGTCATAGTCAAGGTGAAAGGAGACCACCGGCTCAATAGCAAACTGCTCCACCATGTCCAGAGCCTCTACAAAATAGTCACGAAACTTGTCCTTCCGCATGTGATTCATGTCTATCCACTTGACATCCACGAAGGTATTCTGCTTGTTCTTGATCATATCCAAGTAGATCAGAGCCTGTTGCTTGGTTCAGAACAACTCGATGCCTTTGAGGATAGCCCGAGGATTCACATAGGGATTGATCTTCCGGCGTTCGACATACTCAGAGACTGAAATATCATCCATGCCCTTAGCAGGTTCCTTTTGCTTGCTGGCAGTGGTCTTGACATTGCGCTTGGGGGCATTGGAGCCCTCTGGGGCTTCATCTTGGGGGTTGCGCAGACGCTTGGAGCCAGTGTCACAACTGGGATTGGAACGGCGAGAGCCACCACCTGAGACACAAAACACAAAACACCCACGACAAACAAGAGGGATCAATGCAAAGACCACAACAAAGTAAAAGAAACATGCAGATAGCACACAAGATAATTGCCTAGAGAGAGATTTGACCCCTATGGTAGTACTGCCAAGTGTTGTGGAACTAAGATCGTAGTACCGCTCTTAGTCGCGGTAGTACCATGTAAGGTCACGGTAGTACCGGGTCTAGGAGCGGTAGTACGAGCTTAGTGCCTCAGCTAGCGCGGTAGTACCGCGTCTGATGAGCGGTAGTACCGCACGAGCTAGAGAGGTAGTACCGCACCTGATGGGCGGTAGTACCGCACGAGCGGTAGTACTGCACATGAGACATGGTAGTACCGCACCGCGTTAGATCCGAACAAGTTCAAATCTGAGAAAAGCCCGCGAAATCGCGGCGATACTATGGTTGGACAAATGTACCACAAGACAACATATCAAGTATGATTCCTACGCAACACGACTCTCCTACATCCTACTCTTGCATAGATTTGGCCTAAAATCTCAAGAACAACAAGCATCTCCCCAAAAACCTAGAAGCGAGAGAACAACCAAGAAAAAGAGGGATTTGGGGAAAACCCTTGGTCCATGGCAAGAGGAAGTGGTGGGGAATGATCCCACCGGTCGGAATCCGAGGAGAGTGGCCGGAGACGGAGATCCAGCGAGGACCTCCGGCGCCGTTCTTGAGCAAGAGAGAGAGAGAGAGAGAGACGTGGGGAGCGAGAGAGACGTGGGGAGAGAGACGAGTGAATGGGTATGGGGAGTAGGAACTCCCCTGCCCGAGTCATAACCCCCATGCTCACTCGACGGCGCGGTAGTACCGTGCCTCATCGCGGTAGTACCGCTCGGCGGAAGTACCGCACCTGAACGGTAGTACCGCGCTATGGCACGGTAGTACTGTGGGCTCAAGAAGATGCACGTTTGAAGCACACGAAAAACGAGGTCTTTGCACGAACACTCCGAGGCAACACGACACCACAAGACCACGCTACACACACTGGCAAAAAGGCAAACGGCAAAACAAAACAACCACGAGACACCACCTCTCCAAAGAGAGGGCGGTGGCCGTAGCCACCTATGTTTGAGTCAATTGGTATGTGCCGGGGTACTGATCCACGGGCACCTATGGGACCGGCGGGCCGGGTCCCTTTCGGTTCGGCGGGGGCGGAGATCGTGTAAAGAGCAAATCGAGGCGATGCACGCGAGCGATTTACCCAGGTTCGGGCCGCACGGATGCGTAAAACCCTACTCCTGCTTTGTGGTTTTGTATTGATTTCTAGCTCGGGAGCGCGGAGTGCTACAGTACACACCAGCGGCTAGCAAGACCGAGCGTGAGTGTTTGAACTGGCTAACCTCTCTCTACGTTGCACATGGGCCTCCTTTTATATGCTCAAGGGGCTACCGACAGGTGGCAACGGAGGTAAAGGGCAAAAATGGAAAGGTGCTGTGGTAGGCACAGCTACCTGCTACAGTGTATCATACCTAACCCTGACGGCAGGGGACAAGGGTCTTAAATGCCCGTCTGTGTCACCTAAACAGTGCGAAAAGGGACCGCCAGGGACGCCACCGTTCGCCACGATGGCGATCTTGTCAGCGCCGCTTGCCACCGCACGCCCCTAGCTGCACAGCCTTCCACCATGTACGCCTGGAAGGACCCCAGAGCGACACGTTGGTGGATGTGCTGGAGCGCAGGCGCGGAGAGGTGGCTTGCCGCGGCAAGCACCTTGCCGCGGTCGTTGTCTTGTCGCGTCCGGGAGCTTGTTGCTCACCGGGTCTTGCCGGAACGCGTGGTGCGCCGCGGCAAGTTCCTTGAAATGCCTTGAGTGGCCTTCCCGGCAAGTTCCTCTTGCCGGGGTCTTGGGATGCTTTTGTTAGCCTTCCCGGCAAGGTCCTCTTGCCGGGGTCTTGTCTTCCTGACTTGGACACTTTGTTCTTGAATGGCTCCAAAGGAACCACGGAGGATCTTGGCGGTCACCCGGCAAGCCTTGCCGCGGGATGCTGCGACTGCCCGTGCACAAGTTCGGGATACTAGGGTACCCCTACTCTAGTACATCGACAGTATGGCACCGCGAAGAATTACCCTTGGGTCCATGACCAAAACTCGTCTTTAAAGCACAAGTACCATCAAACAAGGCTAAAGCGAAAGACTTGATCAATTTATGCATAATTAGGGGAGGGAGAGTTCATTGAGAGAACAACACTCCCCCTATGTCCATGCCTACATCTAAACAAGACAACACATTGAGTATGGTGGGGTGTGCAAGGGTTCAAGCAACAGTTCTCGAATCAATGATATTTAGCTCATGCCTTAACTCGCGAAATCTTGCTTCATCCAAGGGCTTCGTGAAAATATCTGCAAGGTTATCATGAGTGTTTACATAGTTGAGCTCGATCTCTCCTCGCCTAATGTGATCCCGGATGAAGTGATACCGGATCTCAATATGCTTCGTCTTGAAGTGTTGCACCGGGTTGAGAGAGATCTTGATGGCACTTTCATTGTCACACCAAAGAGCATTTTGTCACAAATGACATCGTAATCCTTTAAAGTTTGCCTCATCCATAAGAGTTGTGCACAACAACTACCGGCCGCCACATACTCCGCTTCGGTGGACGAGAGAGACACACAACTTTGCTTTTTTGAAGACCAACTGACCAAAGAGCAACCAAGGAATTGGCACCCTCCGGAAGTGGACTTCCTATCCACTTTGTCTCTCGCCCAATCGGAATCCGAATACCCTACAAGCTTGAAGTTTGCTCCTCTTGGGTACCATAAGCCAAAGTTTGGGGTATGAGCGAAATATCGAAAGATTCGTTTGACCAACACATAGTGACTTTCCTTAGGTGCAGCTTGAAACCGTGCACAAATTCCCACACTCAACATGATATTCGGTCTAGATGCACAAAGGTAGAGCAAGGAGCCTATCATGGAGCGATATACCTTTTGATCCACCGCTTTACCATTGGGATCTATGTCAAGGTGGCACTTGGTGGGCATTGGAGTGGAAGCCGGCTTGACATCACTTAGCTTGAATCTCTTGAGCATGTCTTGAGTATATTTGGCTTGGTTGATGAAGGTTCCTTCTCTTCTTTGCTTCACTTCGAACCCTAGAAAGAACTTCAACTCTCCCATGGAAGACATCTCAAACTTTGAGGTCATGAGAGTGGCAAATTCCTCATTGAAAGCTTTGTTAGGGGAACCAAAGATAATATCATCAACATATAATTAGCACACAAACAACTCCCCTTTGACCTTCTTAGTAAAAAGAGTGGGGTCGATTAGCCCAACTTCAAAACCACGGTCTTGTAACAAGTCGGTAAGGTGGTCATACCACGCACGTGGGGCTTGTTTAAGGCCATAGAGTGCCTTATCGAGTTGATACACATGATCTGGATAGTAGGGATCCTCGAACCCGGGGGGTTGCTTCACATAAACCAATTCATTAATGGGACCTTTAAGAAAATCACTCTTCACATCCATTTATTGTAACTTAAAGTTATGATGAGAAGCATAAGCAATCAACATGCGAATAGATTCAAGACGAGCAACGGGAGCAAAGGTTTCACCGTAGTCGATACCCTTGACTTGGGAGTAGCCTTGTGTGTCGGCGTTCTGGGAACGGGGGTCCCCAGACTTGCCTGCCTGCGGCCTGCGGCGTGGCTGAAAAGGGGGCCCAGCGCGGCCCATCTTCATCAACACAGACCTAAGACCCTCGCGAGGGGCCAAGCCTCGCGGGGTGGACGAGACAGAGCTTCCTCAGGCACGGCCTCATCAGGATGGCTCGCGAGGAGGCTGAGAGCTCAAGGCGGGGTACCTCATGAGGTGCCCGTGACGCAGGCCATGACGACCAAGGGTGCCTGGCGGGCGCCAGCCCGCGCAGTGTCCTCCTTTCCTCTTTGGTGCAAAGGGAGCAAGCACAGGCGAGAGCATCAAGGAAAGGCACCCGTTTCAGTGCAATGAGACCAAGACCAGTCCAACGGCAGGGAGGAATTCATTGTGGAGCCCAAGCCAGCGTCACCACCAGAGCCTTTGGCAGGCGAGGACAAACTTTAGTCAGGATAAGTGTACCAGATGTTCCCCTTCAAAATGGCCAATTGTTGGCGCCCTTCCCGCTCAATATTTGGGGGAGAGGCCCAGGGCCTTTGCCTATAAATAGGACTAGCCACCCACAGAAGAGGGGGATCGAGAATCGGCCAACCCAGGACCGAGATCGGATCGCAATCGAGAAGAGAGAGAGAGAGAAGGGTGACTGAACTCCTCCAAGTAGTTCATCCCCCCAGCCAAGAACAGACCCTCGCGAGGCTGTTCTTCCTTGTATTACTCATCATCATCAGACCAAGAGGCAATCCACCACACCACACACTGGAGTAGGGTATTACACCAAAACGGTGGCCCGAACCAGTATAAATCTTGTGTCTCTTGTGCTGTTCTTTCCATAGCTTAGATCTTAGCGAGGCGGTGGGGCGCAGGTAGGTAGAAGGCAAAATCTCCGCGCGCACCCCAGTGTTCGAACCTCAAGGGTCTGCCGGAACCCGAAATCCGACATTTGGCGCGCCAGGTAGGGGTGCGCCGGAATTCGTCTTCCACCACCCCGTTGTCCTCCGACCATCGCGTCCATGTCTGACGCTCGTTGGGCCCGTGCCGAGCGCCGGGCCGCTCTCGCTTCCCGCGTCGCCCAGACGGCTCCTGTCGGCGGGCGTCCTCGCCGTTCCCCGTCACCTGCCGTCAACGCCGCCACCGGACCGGTGGGGCACGAGCGGCAAGCGTCGTCTCAGCATCCATCCGTGCGGCAAGACGGCCGCACCGCTACTCCCTCACTCACCCCAGCTGGTTCTACGTCCCGCGCGCTCCGCGCACCCATGGAGGCTCGAGCTGCGCTCATCGCGGCAAACGAGCTCCTGCTCTACCGTCCCGTCGACGATGTCTACGAAGAATGGCTCGACCGCGTCGCCGAGCTTGTCCGCGCCGCAGGGGGCTCTCCTGCGCCGTCCGTTCCGCTGCACCGCACCCCGCCCCGCGCGGGCGACGAAGCTCCGGCGGCGCCTCGGCCGCCTCCTCCTCAGGAAGGCTCCATGGCTCCAAGGCGCGTGGCCCCTGGGCGGAACCCGCTCCGTCAGGTGCCAGCGCGGCAAGAGCAGAGCTGCCAAGAAGTCCCTCGCCCGCAAGAAGCTGCCCGGGCGCTCCCTGCTCCAGCACGTCGCGACCACGCTCCTGCTCCCGCACGTCAAAACCCCACCTGGGGCTTCATCTTGGGGGTTGCGCAGACGCTTGGAGCCAGTGTCACAACTGGGATTGGAACGGCGAGAGCCACCACCTGAGACACGAAACGCAAAACACCCACGACAAACAAGAGGGATCAATGCAAAGACCACAACAAAGCAAAAGAAACATGCAGATAGCACACAAGATAATTTCCAAGAGAGAGATTTGACCCCTATGGCAGTACTGCCAAGTGTTGCGGAACTAAGATCGTAGTACCTCTCTTAGTCGCGGTATTACCGTGTAAGGTCACGGTAGTACCGGGTCTAGGAGCGGTAGTACGAGCTTAGTGCCTCAGCTAGCGCGGTAGTACCGCGTCTGATGAGCGGTAGTACCGCACGAGCTAGAGCGGTAGTACCGCACCTGATGGGCGGTAGTACCGCACGAGCGGTAGTACTGCACATGAGACACAGTAGTACCGCACCGTGTCAGATCCGAACAAGTTCAAATCTGAGAAAATCCCGCGAAACCGTGGCGGTAGTACGGTTGGAAAAATGTACCACAAGACAACATATCAAGTATGATTCCTACGCAACACGACTCTCCTACATCCTACTCTTGCATATATTTGGCCTAAAATCTCAAGAACAACAAGCATCTCCCCAAAAACCTAGAAGCGAGAGAACAACCAAGAAAAAGAGGGATTTGGGGAAAACCCTTGGTCCATGGCAAGAGGAAGTGGTGGGGAACGATCCCACCGGTCGGAATCCGAGGAGAGTGGCCGGAGACGGAGATCCGGCGAGGACCTCCGACGCCGTTCTTGAGAGAGAGAGAGAGAGAGGGAGACGTGGGGAGAGAGACGAGTGAATGGGTATGGGGAGTTGGAACTCCCCTGCCCGAGTCATAACCCCCACACTCACTCGACGGCGCGGTAGTACCGCTTGGCGGAAGTACCGCACCTGAGCGGTAGTACCGTGCTATGGCGCGGTAGTACCGTGCCTCTCAAAGCGGTAGTACCGCGGCAAGCCGCGGTAGTACTGTGGGCTCAAGAAGATGCACGTTTCAAGCACACGAAAAACGAGGTCTTTGCACGAACACTCCGAGGCAACACGACACCACAAGACCACGCTACACACACAGGCAAAAAGGCAAACGGCAAAACAAAACAACCACGAGACACCACCTCTCCAAAGAGAGGGCGGTGGCCATAGCCACCTATGTTTGAGTCAATTGGTATGGCACCGCGAAGAATTATCCTTGGGTCCATGACCAAAACTCATCTTTGAAGCACAAGTACCATCAAACAAGGCTAAAGTGAAAGACTTGATCAATTTATGCATAATGAGGGGAGGGAGAGTTCATTGAGAGAACAACACTCCCCCTATGTCCATGCCTACATCTAAACAAGACAACACATTGAGTATGGTGGGGGGTGCAAGGGTTCAAGCAACATTTCTCGAATCAATGATATTTAGCTCATGCCTTAACTCGCGAAATCTTACTTCATCCAAGGGCTTCGTGAAAATATCTGCAAGGTTATCATGAGTGTTTACATAGTTGAGCTCGATCTCTCCTCGCCTAATGTGATCCCGGATGAAGTGATACCGGATCTCAATATGCTTCGTCTTGAAGTGTTGCACCGGGTTGAGAGAGATCTTGATGGCACTTTCATTGTCACACCAAAGAGCATTTTGTCACAAATGACACCGTAATCCTTTAAAGTTTGCCTCATCCATAAGAGTTGTGCACAACAACTACCGGCCGCCACATACTCCGCTTCGGTGGACGAGAGAGACACACAACTTTGCTTTTTTGAAGACCAACTGACCAAAGAGCAACCAAGGAATTGGCACCCTCCGGAAGTGGACTTCCTATCCACTTTGTCTCCCGCCCAATCGGAATCCGAATACCCTACAAGCTTGAAGTTTGCTCCTCTTGGGTACCATAAGCCAAAGTTTGGGGTATGAGCCAAATATCGAAAGATTCGTTTGACCACCACATAGTGACTTTCCTTAGGTGCGGCTTGAAACCGTGCACAAATTCCCACACTCAACATGATATTCGGTCTAGATGCACAAAGGTAGAGCAAGGAGCCTATCATGGAGCGATATACCTTTTGATCCACCGCTTTACCATTGGGATCTATGTCAAGGTGGCACTTGGTGGGCATTGGAGTGGAAGCCGGCTTGACATCACTTAGCTTCAACTCTCCCATGGAAGACATCTCGAACTTTGAGGTCATGAGAGTGGCAAATTCCTCATTGAAAGCTTTGTTAGGGGAACCAAAGATAATATCATCAACATATAATTAGCACACAAACAACTCCCCTTTGACCTTCTTAGTAAAAAGAGTGGGGTCGATTAGCCCAACTTCAAAACCACGGTCTAGTAACAACTCGGTAAGGTGGTCATACCACGCACGTGGGGCTTGTTTAAGGCCATAGAGTGCCTTATCGAGTTGATACACATGATCGGGATAGTAGGGATCCTCGAACCCGGGGGGTTGCTTCACATAAACCAATTCATTAATGGGACCATTAAGAAAAGCACTCTTCACATCCATTTATTGTAACTTAAAGTTATGATGAGAAGCATAAGCAACCAACATGCGAATAGATTCAAGACGAGCAACGGGAGCAAAGGTTTCACCGTAGTCGATACCCTTGACTTGGGAGTAGCCTTGTGTGTCGGCGTTCTGGGAACGGGGGTCCCCAGACTTGCCTGCCTGCGGCCTGCAGCGTGGCTGAAAAGGGGGCCCAGCGCGGCCCATCTTCATCAACACAGACCTAAGACCCTCGCGAGGGGCCAAGCCTCACGGGGCGGACGACACAGAGCTTCATCAGGCACGGCCTCATCAGGATGGCTCGCGAGGAGGCTGAGAGATCAAGGCGGGGTACCTCACGAGGTGCCCGTGATGCAGGCCATGACGACCAAGGGTGCCTGGCGGGCGCCAGCCCGCGCAGTGTCCTCCTTTCCTCTTTGGTGCAAAGGGAGAAAGCGCAGGCAAGAGCATCAAGGAAAGGCACCCGTTTCAGTGCAACGAGACCAAGACCAGTCCAACGGCAGGGAGGAAGTCATTGTGGAGCCCAAGCCAGCGTCACCACCAGAGCCTTTGGCAGGCGAGGACAAACTTTAGTCAGGATAAGTGTACCAGATGTTCCCCTTCAAAATGGCCAATTGTTGGCGCCCTTCCCGCTCAATATTTGGGGGAGAGGCCCAGGGCCTCTGCCTATAAATAGGACTAGCCACCCACAGAAGAGGGGGATCGAGAATCGGCCAACCCAGGACCGAGATCGGATCGCAATCGAGAGGAGAGAGAGAGACGGGTGACTGAACTCCTCCTAGCAGTTCATCCCCCCAGCCAAGAACAGACCCTCGCGAGGCTGTTCTTCCTTGTATACTCATCATCATCAGCCCAAGAGGCAATCCACCACACCACACACTAGAGTAGGGTATTACACCACAATGGTGGCCCGAACCAGTATAAACCCTGTGTCTCTTGTGTTGTTCTTTCCATAGCTTAGATCTTAGCATGGCGGTGGGGCGCAGGTAGGTAGAAGGCGAAATCTCCGCGTGCACCCCAGTGTTCGAACCTCAAGGGTCTGCCGGAATCCGAAATCCGACATTTGGCGCGCCAGGTAGGGATGCGCCAGAATTTGTCTTCCACCACCCCGTTCTCCTCCGACCATCGCGTCCATGTCTGACGCTCGTCGGGCCCGCGCCGAGCGCCAGGCCGCTCTCGCTTCCCGCGTCGCCCAGACGGCTCCTATCGATAGCGATGCGGTCCAGGGTGAGAATTTTCTCCTCGGACAGATCTTCGTATTCGGCGGCTTTGCACTGCGGGCTAATTCGCTTGGCCATCTGGAGCAGATTGAAAGCTATGCCCCTGGCCATCAGGTCAGATTTGAAAGTTTGAACTACATGGCCAACATCCGCGGAGACTTGATCTTCGACGGATTCGAGCCACAGCCGGGCGCGCCGCACTGTCACGATGGGTATGACCTAGCTCTGTCGCCGAACGGTACCCCAGAGGACGCGCCCGCATCAGCTCCGACCCTTAGCTCGGATCCAACTGCACCAATCGAGGACGGGTGTCTAGACACCGCCTCAGGGGCTGCACTCTCAATGGCGATCGAGCCAAACACCAGCCTAACCCTCTGCGCAGCCCGTGACTCCAAGGTGCCGGACTCTTTTCTGGACTCCGTACCATCCGCGCCACTGCTAATCGAATCCGATTGGGCGCCGATCATGGAGTTCACCGCCGCGGATATCTTTCAGCACTCGCCCTTCAATGACATTCTGAATTCACTAAGGTCTCTCTCTTTGTCAGGAGAGCCCTGGCCGGACTATGGCCAACAGGATTGGGATGCGGACGACGAAGAAACTCAATGCCCACCCACCACCCACTTCGTAGCCACTGTCGATGATTTAACCGACATGCTCGACTTCGACTCCGAAGACATCGACGGTATGGACGACGATGTAGGAGACGAACATGAACCAGCACCTATAGGGCACTGGAAAGCCACCTCGTCATATGACATATACATGGTGGATACACCCAAAGAAGGCAATGGCGATGAGATAGCGGCGGATGACCCCTCCAAGAAGCAACCCAAGCGTCGACGTCAGCGGCGCCGCTCTAAGTCCCGCCAAAGCAAAAGTGGTGATACCGGCACAGGAGATAATAACACTCCGGATAGTGCCAAAGACAACAACAATCCCCTCCAGCAAGATTTAGAGCAAGAGGATGGAGGAGCCAGCTCTCCTGAGAGAGCGGCAGACGGAGAGGAGGAGGATGACAATTACATCCCCCCTCTGAAGACGAGGCAAGCCTCGGCGACGATGAATTCGCCATACCAGAGGATCCCGTCGATCAAGAGCGCTTCAAGCGCCATCTTATGGCGATGACAAATAGCCTAAAGAAAAAGCAGCAGCTTCAAACTGATTAAGATCTGCTAGCTGACAGATGGACTAAAGTCCTCGCGGCCGAGGAATATAAACTCGAGCGCCCCTCCAAGAATTACCCAAAGTGCATGTTACTACCCCGAATGGAGGAAGAAGCGTATGATATGGCTGATCGGCCACCTCGTGGCCGCGATAGAGAGCCATTCCAGCCAAAAGCTCAGCCTCCACCCCGACGCCATTCAAATAAAAAGGCATGGGGAGATACGCCAGATCTGCGAGACATATTGGAGGACAAAGCAAAGCATGCAAGATCGATCTACGGATCACGATGGCGCACCACTCTGCGAGACGATAAACGTCACGTCAGATACAGTAAAAGCAAATCCGGCCGGGCCGAGCGCAGCGGGCAAGACCCATTCGAGCTGCGTCGCGATATAGCCCAATACAGAGGCGCCGCACACCCCTTATGCTTCACAGACGAAGTAATGGAACATCAATTCACAGAAGGTTTCAAACCTGTAAATATTGAATCATACAACGGCACAACAGATCCCGCAGTATGGATCGAGGATTTCCTCCTCCACATCCACATGGCCCGCGGTGATGACTTACACGCCATCAAATACCTCCCACTAAAGCTCAAAGGACCAGCGCGACATTGGCTTAACAGCTTGCCAGTGGACTCCATTAGCTGTTGGGAAGATCTGGAAGCCGCATTCCTCGACAACTTTCAGGGCACTTATGTGCGACCACCAGACGCCGATGACTTGAGCTACATAATTCAGCAGCCAGAAGAGTCGGCCAGGCAATTCTGGGCTCGGTTCCTTACAAAGAAATATCAGATCGTCGACTGTCTGGATGCAGAGGCCTTAGCGGCTTTCAAACACAACATCCGAGACGAGTGGCTAGCCCGGCACCTTGGTCAGGAAAAGCAGAAATCTATGGCAGCTCTCACGACGCTCATGACCCGCTTTTGCATGGGAGAAGACAGCTGGCTGGCTCGCAGTTATAACATATCAAAGAACCATGGTACCCCGGATACCAAGGACGGCAATAGCAGGTCACATCGCAACAAACATAAGCGCCGTATTAGCAGTGAAAACACCGAGGATACGACAGTCAATGCCGGATTCAAAGGATCTAAACCTGGTCAGCGGAAAAAGACATTCAAACAAAGTACACCGGGTCCGTCCGGCTTGGACCGTATACTCGATAGCTCGTGTCAAATACACGGAACCCTGGACAAGCCAACCAATCACACCAACATGGATTGTTGGGTGTTCAAGCAGGCCGGCAAGTTAATTGCCGAAAACAAGGATAAGGGGCCGCATAGCGATAACGACGAAGAGCCCCGGCAGTCGCACATCGGAGGACAAAAGAGGTTTCCCCCGCAAGTGCGGACGGTGAACATGATATATGCGACCCACGTCCCCAAGAGGGAGCGGAAGCGTGCGCTCAGGGACGTATATGCGTTGGAGCCAGTTGCCCCAAAGTTCAACCCTTGGTCCTCCTGTCCGATCACCTTCGATCGCAGGGACCACCCCACTAGTACCCGTCATGGCGGATTCGCCTCACTAGTCCTAGACCCAATCATTGACGGATTTCACCTCACTCGAGTCCTTATGGATGGCGGCAGCAGCCTGAACCTGCTTTATCAGGACACAATGCGCAAAATGGGTATAGACCCCTCAAGGATCAAACCCACAAAAACGACCTTTAAAGGCGTCATTCCAGGTGTAGAGGCCCATTGCACAGGCTCAATTACACTAGAAGTGGTCTTCGGATCCCCGGATAACTTCGGAAGCGAAGAGTTAATCTTCGATATAGTCCCGTTTCGCAGCGGTTATCACGCGCTGCTCGGGCGAACCGCATTTGCTAGATTCAATGCGGTACCGCATTATGCATACCTCAAGCTCAAGATGCCAGGACCTCGTGGAGTTATTACAGTCAATGGAAACACAGAGCGCTCTCTCCGAACAGAGGAGCACACCGCAGCCCTCGCAGCAGAAGCGCAAAGCTGGCTCTCAAGGCAATCAACCAGTTCGGCGCTTCAAAGCTCGGACACCTTCAAGCGCGCTCGGAGCAATCAGCAAATAGACCGCCTGGCGCGATCTGAGCTCGCGTAGCAAGGTGGCGGCCACCCCAATCCCAGCCTAGCGGCGAAACTCGTGTCGCGCGTACATAATTACGCATTAAAAATACCATGGGCACAGATGGGGAGGGGGGCACAACTGTGGCACGCCCCAAGACGCGGCTTAAACCGCACTAGGGGCTTCCCGTTTGGTTATTTTTTTCAGGACCTTAATCTCTGGAAACACTGTCTGGCAGCACTATTGCCGAACACATGATGCAGCAACCAAGGAGGCAGACAACTACGTCATACCACGGAATTCCCAGGTGGATTACAGTAACGAGCGAAATATTCGATTTAATATCATTCCTCAGCTTGCCCTTGGAAGGGACATAGTCCTACTCTTTGCTTATCGCACTATTTGTATCATTCTGCTTTAACGCAATTTTTTGAATAAACAATGCATGACATTTTGACTGTTATTACATTCTTGTTATATACATATATATCTATGTGTTCATTAATGACGCCTTGCAACCGTACACTTTGATACGGCCAATACACCAGGGGCATACGTACCCCACAATACGGTGTGAAATGTCCGAACACTTTCACAAGTGCGGCACCCCGAACTTATAGCATTATATGCATCAGCTCCGAATCATGCCTTTGGTCAAATGTTGGGTTTGCCCGGCTCCTATGTTTTGGTACCTTACGTTCCGCTCTATCGGCTAAGGTAGCACTAGGAGAACTACTGAGATTGTGCCCCGGTTCTGCTGGGTTCAGCACCTCAGTAGAGAAAGCTAAAACTGACTGTCATGATAAGGCGAGAGACTGGTCGCTGTTCGGCAAGGTTTTCGAGTCCCTAAAGATTTATGGCGCTTAGAGCGAGGGGCCGGCCCTGTCCGGCTTAAAGGCATGTAACGCGCCCCAAATTCGGCCTTCCAAATACCAGGGGCTTCGCCGAAATTTAAAATTATAGAATTCTATGGCTAAGTGAGAGTGATAAAGCATTATTAGTCTGGTTGCCTTGTTCGTTGTGCTGAGCACCTCCCTCGAAGGACCCAAACATGGGAACAAGAGTGCTCAGGTTTATCCCGAACACCCCAGCACTCGTGGCATGGGGGCAGAAGCCGAGGACTAGCCATCTCTCAGATTGGATAAACAGCCAAACAGAAGGTAATATTTTAAATTCAAACAAGCGTTGCATAGCGCATATGAAACAAGTTTTCATAAATACAGGATAAAATGAGCAAGTCTCACTCAAATATTACATCTTTTGAACACTCCTCCGCTATGAGACGGACACCCGGCAGAACACCCTCATAGTACATCTCGGGGTGGCGGTGCTCCTTGCCCTCTGGCGGCCCCTCCTTAATCAGCTTCACGGCGTCTAGCTTGACCCACTGCAATTTCACACGGGCGAAAGCTCGGCGTGCACCTTCAATGCAGACAGATCGCTTGACGACCTCCAGCCGCGGGCAGGCATCCAAAAGCCTCCTCACCAGGCCGAAGAAGCTGTTCGGAAGGGCGTCGCCAGGCCACAGCCAGACTATAAAGCTCTTCATGGCCCCCGATCGGCCGCCTTATGTAGCTTGACCATCTGCTTCAGCTGGTCTCTCATTGGCACCGGGTGTTTGGCCTCAGCATACTGAGACCAGAACAGCTTCTCCGTTGAGCTTTCGTCCTCGGCCTAGAAAATTGTGCGGCATCGGACATGCAGCGGGGAAAATCTGTGAATGCTCCTGGAGAGCTCTGGATTCGGGTAAGTAATCGGTAATTTACTTTTACATGCTTGCTTTGCATATAGAAAGCCTTACCCGCCGCTATCTTCTTCATCGCGTCGATCTCTTGGAGGGCCTTTTGGGCTTCGGGCTTGGCACTTTTTGCACTCTCAAGGACCGCAGCAAGCTCGGACTCCCGCGTCTTTGAGTCAAGCTCCAACGCCTCGTGCTTCGCCACGAGAGCCTGGAGCTCTTGCTGCACCTCGCCCACCCGAGCCTCGTGCTTCTCTCGCTCGGTGCGCTCCTTGGCCGCTTTATCTTCGGCCTTGGTTAGCGCTTGCTTCAGGGTCGCCACCTCGTTCGTGGCCCCTGGCAAACATACGGTGATCCTGTCATCGCATCCTCTTTTATATATACATATCTATAGACAGGGTATTACTTACCCTTGTTCTCCTCGAGCTGCCTCTTGGCAAGGCCGAGCTCTTTTCTAGACCCCTCGAGGTCCTGCTTCAGTACGGCGACCTCCACAGTCAGTGCGGCGGACGCCAATAGCGAAGCCTACATATACATATTGACACACTTATATTAGACTCCTACGATATTATTTGATCCTCTGTTCGGCTTCTCTTTGTGAACACCGAACAAAGCATCAGGGGCTATTGTCTATACGGTAATGTTTCTACTACATTTTAAAACACTTACCCCGAAGCCTGTTAGAAGGCTGGCACAGGCTTCTGTCAACCCACTCTTGGCGGACTGAACCTTCTGGACCACCGCACTCATAACAGTACGGTGCTCCTCGTCGATGGAAGCGCTGCGAAGCGCTTCTAGCAGATTGTCCGGCACCTCTGGATGGACAGAGGTCGCCGGCACAGGCATCTTGCCCCTCTTAGAAGGAGGCCGCCTGCCCGAGCCTGGAACCGCTGGAGGTTCCGGCGCGGTGTTCGGCTGAGGGCCGAACTCGGAGTTTTCAGGGGCTCTATTCCCTCGGCTCCCAGAGTCCAGAAGGTCGCCTTGAGGCGCCTCCGGGACTGTCTCCCCTCGATCCGGTGCCTCTTGAGATAGCACCTCGGCGTCGTCGGCAGGATGAGGGGAAGTGGCGGTCGGGACAGGATCGCTATCCATGTCCGACGAGCCCACGGAGCCGTTCGATGATACATCGATAATGGCTCGTGGCGGCCTGTATAATTACGTTCGGCGTTAGGGAAAACAGGGCGACGAAGGAATCCTATGAGTTACTCTGATATCCGAATACTTACGATCTCCCCGGGGGCTTGGCCCTGGGCAACCACTCGTCTTCGCCTTCGTCGGCGGTGGTGGAACTGTCTGGAAGGAGAGTCTTTCCCTTCTTGGACCCTTCGCCCCCCAGTTGGGGCGGCCTTCTTTTTCTTGTCTCCCCCGCCTAGAGGGGGAGCATCTTCTTCTTCCTCCTCGTCTTCGGGGGAGGAGTGTGCCACAGAGTTATCGGACGATGAGTCCGATAACACCTAGCGCCGGGAACTCTTTCGGGTTCCCTTGGCCTTCTTGGTCTTCTCCGGCACCTTGTAAGGAGCCGGAGTCAGCATCTCCGTCAGGAGAGCGCCCGCAGTATCTTCGGGCAAAGGGGCCGGGCAGTTAATCTGCCTCAACATCTCCAACCAGTCCTGTCAAAGGCATGGAGATTAGACCCCGCACATAATTAAGCTAGGGAAAATAAATGTCCTACAGGACGTATTGAACTGACCGAACGCGCTAGGCGCTTTGCGCTTAGTCCGCGGTCCTCGGCGAGAGAAGGTGGGACCTCGGCGCCCTTGAACAGCACCTTCCAGACGTCCTTGTGCATTGTATCGAAGAGCTCGCTCAGAGTCTGGTGCTGGACCGGGTCGAACTCCCACAAGGTAAAATCCCGTTGTTGACATGGGAAGATCCGGTGGATGAGCATAACTTGGACTATGTTGACAAGCTTGAGCTTTTTGCTCGCCATACTCCGGATACATTTCTGGAGTCCATCCAGCTCCACGGATGAACCCCACGACAAGCCCTTATCTTTTCAGGAAGTGAGCCGTGTTGGGAATCCAGATCGAAACTCAGGGGCTGCCGCCCATTTGGCATCGCGCGGCTCGGTGATGTAGAACCACGCCGATTGCCATCCCTTTATTATCTCCACGAAGGAGCCTTCGAGCCATATGACGTTGGGCATCTTGCCCACCATGGCTCCACCGCATTCTGCTTGTTGGCCTCGTACTACCTTCGGCTTGATATTGAAGGTCTTTAACCACAGGCCGAAGTGGGGCCGGATGCGGAGGAAAGCCTCACACACGACGATGAACGCCGAAATGTTGAGGATGAAGTTCGGGGCCAGATCATGAAAGTCCAGCCTGTAGTAGAACATGAGACCATGGACGAATGGATGGATGGGAAACCCTAATCCGCGGAGGAAGTAGTGAAGGAAAACTACCCTCTCGTGAGGTTCTGGGTAGGTACGATCTGCCCCGCAGCGGGCAGCCGATGCGCGATGTTCGCGGCTAAGTATCCGGCTCCGCGCAGCTTCTTGATGTCTCCCTCCATGACGGAGGAGACCATCCACCTGCCTCCTACTCCGGACATGGTTGGAGAAGGTTGAGGTGGGAAGAGCGGACTTGGGCGCTAGAGTTTGAGTGTGCGAAAACGGATGAGCGAAGGAGGAAGAAGGCGTGGATAGAAAGGTGAATCCTTGTCCCTTTATATAGGCGGACTAAGCTAAGCGTCCCCACTTGCCTGGTAAAACCCGCTTATCCCCCAAGCGCCGTAATTGATGGCGCGGTTGGGTTACCCACGCCCGTATTGATGAGAATCCCGTAATGAGGGGACACGATCTCTGCTTTGACAAGACGTGTCGAAAAACTGCCTCGCGTTGTGTGCGGGGCTGGTTAAAGGAAACGGTTCGAATAATCACCGAGCCATGACATAACGTCATACTGTCAAAACAAATCAGCAAATTAGATCTGTGAAAATATTATTCTCTCTACGGTGGTCTGTGGAACTTATTTTGATGGTCGGACACTATCCTCATATTCAAATTCTTCTGTGATGTATTCGGAGAAGGAACCCGCCTTGCAATGCCGAAGACAATACTGCATGCTGGACTCATCGTCATTGAAGCCTGGTTCAGGGGCTACTGAGGGAGTCCTGGATTAGGGGGTCTCCGGACAGCCAGACTATCTCCATTGGCCGGACTGTTAGACTATGAAGATACAATTTGAAGACTTCGTCTTGTGTCCAGACGGGACTCTACTTGGCCTGGAAGGCAAGCTAGGCGATACGGATATGGATATCTCCTCCTTTGTAACCGACCTTGTGTAACCCCAACCCTCTCCGGTGTCTATATAAACCGAAGAGTTTTAGTCCGTAGGACGACAACATACAATCATACCATAGGCTGCTTCTAGGGTTTAGCCTCTCCGATCTCGTGATAGATCTACTCTTGTACTACTCATATCATCAATATTAATCAAGTAGGACGTAGGGTTTTACCTCCATCAAGAGGGCCCGAACCTGGGTAAAACATTGTGTCCCCTGCTTCCGATCTTATGATTTGTAGCTCCGCTATCGAGCAACCATGATCCCCCACTGGAAGAAAACACCTACAAGAGATTAATGCTTGGTTTTAGGTACCTGAGGGAGTCCTGGATTAGGGGGTGTCCGGATGGCCGGACTATACCTTCGGACGGACTCCTGGACTAGGAAGAAACAAGATTGAAGACTTCGTCCCGTGTCCGGAAGGGACTTTCCTTTGTGTGGAAGGCAAGTTTGGGCCAGCCTTCGTGTACCGCGTCTTCACCATGGCCCAGGCCTCCCTGGCGCCTTGACGGCATGCCGACATCTTCCACAATCGGAAGCGCCGCCACGCTCCCTTCAGCTTCTCTACAAGCTCTCCAAGGCCTTCGGGCATGGAGACGGACGGCCACAAGGCCTGGGCGACGCCTCGCATCACCTGCCGAACTCGCTCATGCAGTTGTGAGAGCTCGGGAAGAAGGTCACCCGTAGAACCGGGCATTTCCTCTGCAAGACGACCTGTCAGCATACCTACAGACATTACTCTGTTAGTCGACTTCCTCGCCGAACTCTTTTTTCAAAGTTCGTTCAAGCACTTACTATATATGCCGCGTCGAAGCCACTAATTCTCCTTCACGGAGTCCAACAGCTGGGCACGAACGTCCTTCAGTTCCACGCCTAGCTTGGTGTTGGCATCTTGGAGATCGCTCTTCTCCCGCCTCACCTTTGTCAGCACGCTCTCACTGGCCTTTAGTTGGTGTCGGAGTTGTTGCACTTCTGGATTTTATCCGGTGCCATCTGCAATTTCATTTGTCAGATTTGCACCCGCGCCGCACTTCGGAAAATACTTATCTTTCGAAGCATATATTACCAGAGGGGGTTTCCTTGGGCTCCCCTGCCGCGGCTAGTGCGGCCTCAAGTTGGGCTTTGCACTCTTCCAGCTCCTGGGACAGCAGGGTATTCTTTTCTGTAAGAACCTGCATAACAGATGACCCTTAAATCAGTTATTCTAACTATTTCAAGTCTCGGGGGCTACTGGTATACATATATAATTACCAAAATTTTCTTACCCGTATGTCTTTCACATACTGCTCTGTGGCTCTGGCTAGACCATTTTGAGCGGCACAGAGGTATGTGTCTCCCGAATTGAAGGCATCCAATGCCTCTTGGGAGAAACAAGCGTCGCGAAGAACTGTCCGGTGACGCCTGTGGTTCATGGCACTCTCCACCTCGGAATTGGTGGCAGACAGCCTGTCTGCATCCTCCGTCGGAGGAGCGTCCGGTGCGCGCCTCGTGTTCGCCTCCGCTTCCGGACCAGGCTTTGGAGCCTGGCTGGTGGAGGCGTGATTGGCAGCCTCTCCGGATATAGTCCGGCGAGGTCTCTTCGTCCTGAAGAGAGCACGAGTGTTAATATGCCTCGAAGGAGTAACACCTGGGAATAAGGTGGCGCGCTATACCTTTACGCCGGTGCCTCAGTCCGGACCACACTTCTTTTCAGCTCGCGGGGCCTTGTCGCCCCTCGTTGGCTAGTCGCCGCAGGCTCGGCCTCCCGTCTCAAGGACCTCCCCTGCAAAACACGGTTGTCATACGGTAATCAAAAACACGCAAGGACATATCCCTTTTCAAAGTGCTGAGACTCCGGTCCCAGTTACTTGTGAGGCTGGGAGTAGCCCTGGATAATCGGCCGTAATAGCCACCAAGGCGTTGTCCCTGCTCAACTGATGAAACACTCAATCAATCAGCTCCACAGATAAGTCCGGATCCTCTTGAGAGGCCGGGTCGAGGGACCGTCCCGGATCCTCGGGTTCTGGAGGAGGGCTGTTTATTTCTTTAACAGCCTGACGTAGTTCCTGCGTTGAAGTCGTTAGACTGAAAATTTAACAATGGGAATATAAAACGAATGGGCAAGTAAAAGTGTCCACTTACCCAACTCGGGGGATTGTACATAGAAAATCCACCCCATGGGTTGACGCGGAGAAATTCCTCCTCTTCTCCCTTGTACAAAGCGGACAAGGTCTTTATTAGAGCAGCAGCCGAATCCAGCCCCTTACGGCCATAGCGGGTGGCGTCGTCCTCCCTGTTGAAGTCCCACATGGGGCGGCCTCTATACTGAAGCGGCTGCACCCCTCGCATGATGCACGCGGCCATGACCCCGATCATGGTCAGTCCGGAATGAGCTAACAATCTTATCCGGCCCATCAGGTAAATAACGTCCCTCTCGCTTTCCCTCTGAGGGCTCCGTGGACGCCAGCTTAGGCACTTCTTTAGGGGAGAACTGTCGAACTCAGGGAGGCCAATCCGGACAGGATCCGGCAGCGGAACGTCCTCTATATAAAACCATTCCGAAGGCCAGTCCTCGGACGCCTTCTTTGGGGTTCCGGATAGATATCCGGTCCCGGCGATGCGCCACACTTCGGCTCCGCCCACTTGATATATCGACCCCTCCTTAAAGCGGGGCACAAGGCAGAATAGCCTTTTCCACTGCGCAAAACGAGCCTCGCAGCCCAAAAACAGCTCGCAAAGGGCTACGAAGCTCGCGATATGCAATATGGAGGCAGGCGTGAGGTTGTGCAGCTGGAGGCCATAGAACTCCAGAAGCCCCCGGAGAAATGGATAAATTGGAAATCCGAGCCCTCTTATTAAGTAAGGGGCAAGGCATACCCGCTCTCCTTTGGAGGGATTGGGGGCGCTCTCTGCTTGCTCTCCGCCATTATAGGTGGCAAGTCCGGCTCGAACCGGGACCATATAGGCCGGGGGGAGAAATCCCTTGGTCTGGAGCTTCACTAGCTCGCTGTGCGGGATGGAGCACTTCTTCCAATCTCCAGGCTGAGGGCTGGAAGGGCGAGAGGAGGAGCTGCGGCGGCTGGCCATGATAGAATGGACCTCTGTCGGATACGCTCTGATGAATACTCGCGGAAGGGTGAAGGTGTGGTTTGGATCTAAATCCTCGTCAGCTTAAATAGGCGGCTCATTCACGCGGCTAGGGGTGTAAATATAAAAAACACCCTGACTTTTCGTATTCGTTTGACACGTGGAAAACGGCCATTATTGGGCGTAGAAGCCAAGGAGCACTACATTTACAAGAAACCGGACACTATTCAACAGGTACACGGAATTTGGAGGAGAACCCGCCTTGCAATGCCGAAGACAATCTGCACGCCGGACTTGTCGTCATTGAAGCCTGGTTCAGGGGCTACTGAGGAAGTCCTGGATTAGGGGGTGTCCGGATGGCCGGACTATACTTTCGGCCGGACTCCTGGACTATGAAGATACAAGATTGAAGACTTGGTCCCGTGTCCGGAAGGGACTTTCCTTGGCGTGGAAGGCAAGCTTGGCGATACGGATATGTAGATCTCCTACCATTGTAACCGACTCTGTGTAACCCTAGCCCTCTACGGTGTCTATATAAATCGGAGAGGTTTAGTCCGTAGAGAGGACAACAATCATACCATAGGCTAGCTTCTAGGGTTTAGCCTCTCTGATCTCGTGGTAGATCTACTCTTGTACTACCCATATCATCAATATTAATCAAGCAGGACATAGGGTTTTACCTCCATCAAGAGGGCCCGAACCTGGGTAAAACATCGTGTCCCCTGCCTCCTGTTACCATCCGACCTAGACGCACTGTTCGGGACCCCCTACCCGAGATCCGCCGGTTTTGACACCGACATTGGTGCTTTCATTGAGAGTTCCTCTGTGCCGTCGCCCTCAGGAAGGATGCCTCATCCCGTCTTTAAATACGGCACCGTTGCTAAGGGAGCTTTAGCTGTCGGCCAAACTCTCCGGCTAGGCAGTTTCCTTATGACCGCCTGTTCGGCTGCTGCGCCGACGATGACCTCTCGGGTCATCGAAAGCAATCTTCACGTCAGCCCGGAATTCGCCAAGCAGCTAGATCCAATGGAGCTCTCTTCCCTAAACGAGCTCTTGGATCGCATCGCCGCCCTGGGAGTCGCTACGGATTACGACCAGATTGGGTCTAAACCTGATCTGAGAGAGATTAACTCTCCCCAGGTCATTCTCCTAATGATGTGATCTCATTATCAACGACATCCAATGTCCATGGTTAGGAAACCGTAACCATCTATTGATCAACGAGCTAGTCAACAAGAGGCTTACTAGGGACATGGTGTTGTCTATGTATCCACACATGTATCTGAGTTTCCTATCGATACAATTCTAGCATGGATAATAAACGATTATCATGAACAATGAAATATATAATAATAACTAATTTATTATTGCCTCTAGGGCATATTTCCAACAAGGCTAGCTTCTAGGGTTTAGCCTCTCTGATCTCGTGGTAGATCTACTCTTGTATTACCCATATCATCAATATCAATCAAGCAGGACGTAGGGTTTTACCTCCATCAAGAGGGCCCGAACCTGGGTAAAACATCGTGTCCCCTGCCTCCTGTTACCATCCGACCTAGACGCACAGTTCGGGACCCCCCTACCCGAGATCCGCCGGTTTTGACACCGACATTGGTGCTTTCATTGAGAGTTCCTCTGTGTCGTCACTTTTAGGCCCGATAGCTTCTCCGATCATCAACAGCGATGCGATCCAGGGTGAGACTTTTCTCCCCAGACAGATCTTCGTATTCGGCGGCTTTGCACTACGGGCCAATTCGCTTGGTCATCTGGAGTAGATCGAAAGCTACGCCCCTGGCCATCAGGTCAGATTTGGAGGTTTGAACTACACGGCCGACATCCGCGGAGACTTGATCTTCGACGGATTCGAGCCACAGCCGAGCGCGCCGTACTGTCACGATGGGCGTGATTTAGCTCTGCCGCCGAACAGTGCCCTGGAGGCCGCACCTGTGTCCGCTCCAACCCCTAGCTCGGAGCCGATCACACCAATCGAGGATGGGTGGTTAGACACCGCCTCGAGGGCAGCAATCTCTACGGCGATCGAGCCGAACACCAGCCCTATTCTCTGCGAAGCCCGTGACTCCAAGGAGCCGGACTCCTCTCCAGACTCTGAGCCCTCCGCGCCCCGACCGATCGATTGGGCGCCGATCATGGAGTTCACCGCCGCAGACATCTTTCAGCACTCACCCTTCGGCGATATTCTGAATTCACTAAAGTCTCTCACTTTGTCAGGAGAGCCCTAGCCGGACTATTGTCAACAAGGTTGGGATGCGGATGATGAAGAAATTCAAAGCCCACCCACCACCCACTTCGTAGCCACTGTCGATAATTTAAACGACGTGCTTGACTTCGACTCCGAAGACATCGATGGTATGAACAACGATGTAGGAGATGAACACGAACCAATGCCTATAAGGCACTGGACAGCCACCTCATCTCATGATGTATACATGGTGGACACACCCAAATGAATCGACGACGAGGAACACAGGGATGCAACGAGGGATCGTTCACTCGAAAAGCAATCAAAGCGGCGATGTAAGCGCCGCTCCAAGCCCCGCCTCGACAGAGACAACAGCCACACAGACCCAGCCATAGAGCAGGACGAGCCGGCGGACGACGAACATGCCTTCAAGAAAGCGTCCGAACAGGGAAACTTGGATAAACAAACCAAACACCCCGTTCACGGCGAAAACAACAGTCCGGACGACCTTACGCCAGATAAACTCATGGAGCAGAAGAACCGCCGGATAAACCCGCGCCGCACTTTGCAAAATACTTATCTTTCGAAGCGTATATTACTAGAGGGGGTCTCCTTGGGCTCCCCCGCCGCGGCTAGTGCGGCCTCAAGTTGGGCTTTGCACTCTTCCAGCTCCTGGGACAGCAGGGTATTCTTTTATGTAAGAACCTGCATAACAGATGATCCTTAAATCAGTTATTCTAACTGTTTCAAGTCTCGGGGGCTACTGGTATACATATATAATTACCAAAATTTTCTTACCCGTATGTCTTTCACATACTGCTCTGTGGCTCTGGCTAGACCATTTTGAGCGGCACAGAGGTACGCGTCTCACGAATTGAAGGCATCCAATGCCTCTTGGGAGAAACAAGCGTCGCGAAGAACTGTCCGGTGACGCCTGTGGTTCATGCCACTCTCCACCTCGGAATTGGTGGCAGACAGCCTGTCTGCATCCTTCGTCGGAGGAGCGTCCGGTGCGCGCCTCGTGTTCGCCTCCGCTTCCGGACCAGGCTTTGGAGCCTGGCTGGTGGAGGCGCGATTGGCAGCCTCTCCGGATATAGTCCGGCGAGGTCTCTTCGTCCTGAAGAGAGCACGAGTGTTAATATGCCTCGAAGGAGTAACACCTAGGAATAAGGTGGCGCGCTATACCTTTGCGCCGGTGCCTCAGTCCGGACCACACTTCTTTTCAGCTCGCGGGGCCTTGTCGCCCCTCGTTGGCTAGTCGCCGCAGGCTCGGCCTCCCGTCTCAAGGACCTCCCCTGCAAAACACAGTTGTCATACGGTAATCGAAAACATGCAAGGACAGATCCCTTTTCAAAGTGCTGAGACTCCGGTCCCAGTTACTTGTGAGGCTGAGAGTAGCCCTGGATAATCGGCCGTAATAGCCACCAAGGCGTTGTCCCTGCTCAATTGATGAAACACTCCATCAATTAGCTCCACAGATAAGTCCGGATCCTCTTGAGAGGCCGGGTCGAGGGACCGTCCCGGATCCTCGGGTTGTGGAGGAGGGCTGTTTATTTCTTTAATAGCCTGACGCAGTTCCTGCGTTGAAGTCGTTAGACTGAAAATTTAACAATGGGAATATAAAACGAATGGGCAAGTAAAAGTGTCCACTTACCCAACTCGGGGGATTGTACATAGAAAATCCACCCCGTGGGTTGACGCAGAGAAATTCCTCCTCTTCTCCCTTGTACAAAGCGGACAAGGTCTTTATTAGAGCGGCAGCCGAATCCGGCCCCTTACGGCCATAGCGGGTGGTGTCGCCCTCCCTGTTGAAGTCCCATATGGGGCGGCCTCTATACTGAAGCAGCTGCACCCCTCGCATGATGCACGCGGCCATGACCCCGATCATGGTCAGTCCGGAATGAGCTAACAATCTTATCCGGCCCATCAGGTAAATAACGTCCCTGTCGCTTTCCCTCTGAGGGCTCCATGGACGCCAGCTTAGGCGCTTCTTTAGGGGAGCACTGTCAAACTAAGGGAGGCCGATCCGGACAGGATCCAGCAGCGGAACGTCCTCTATATAAAACCATTACGAAGGCCAGTCCTCGGACGCCTTCTTTGGGGTTCCGGATAGATATCCAGTCCCGGCGATGCGCCACACTTTGGCTCCGCCCACTTGATATATCGACCCCTCCTTAAAGCGGGGCACAAGGCAGAATAGCCTTTTCCACAGTGCGAAATGAGCCTCGTAGCCCAAAAACAGCTCGCAAAGGGCTACGAAGCCCGCGATATGCAATATGGAGGCAGGCGTGAGGTTGTGCAGCTGGAGGCCATAGAACTCCAGAAGCCCCCGGAGAAATGGATAAATTGGAAATCCGAGCCCTCTTATTAAGTAAGGGGCAAGGCATACCCGCTCTCCTTTGGAGGGATTGGGGGCGCTCTCTGCTTGCTCTCCGCCATTATAGGTGGCAAGTCCGGCTCGAACCGGGACCATATAGGCCGGGGGGAGAAATCCCTTGGTCTGGAGCTTCACTAGCTCGCTGTGCGGGATGGAGCACTTCTTCCAATCTCCAGGCTAAGGGCTGGAAGGGCGAGAGGAGGAGCTGCGGTGGCTGGCCATGATAGAATGGACCTCTGTTGGATATGCTCTGATGAATACTCGCGGAAGGGAGAAGGTGTGGTTTGGATCTAAATCCTCATCCCCTTAAATAGGCGGCTCATTCACGCGGCTAGGGGTGTAAATATAAAAACACCCTGACTTTTCGTATTCGTTTGACATGTGGAAAATGGCCATTATTGGGCGTAGAAACCAAGGAGCACTACATTTACAAGAAACCGGACACTATTCAACAGGTACACGGAATTTGGAGGAGAACCCGCCTTGCAATGCCGAAGACAATCTGCGCGCCGGACTCATCGTCAATGAAGCCTGGTTCAGGGGCTACTGAGGGAGTCCTGGATTAGGGGGTGTCCGGATGGCCGGACTATACATTTGGCCGGACTCCTGGACTATGAAGATACAAGATTGAAGACTTCGTCCCATGTCCGGAAGGGACTTTCCTTGGCGTGGAAGGAAAGCTTGGCGATACGGATATGTAGATCTCCTACCATTGTAACCGACTCTATGTAACCCTAGCCCTCTCCGGTGTCTATATAAACTGGAGAGTTTTAGTCCGTAGCACGAACAACAATCAGACCATAGGCTAGCTTCTAGGGTTTAGCCTCTCTGGTCTCGTGGTAGATCTACTCTTGTATTACCCATATCATCAATATTAATCAAGCAGGACGTACGTTTTTACCTCCATCAAGAGGGCCCGAACCTGGGTAAAACATCGTGTCCCCTGCCTCCTGTTACCATCTGACCTAGACGCACAGTTCGGGACCCCCCTACCCGAGATCCGCCGGTTTTGACACCGACATTGGTGCTTTCATTGAGAGTTCCTCTGTGTCGTCACTTTTAGGCCCGATAGCTTCTCCGATCATCAACATCGATGCGATCCAGGGTGAGACTTTTCTCCCCGGACAGATCTTCGTATTCGGCGGCTTTGCACTGCGGGCCAATTCGCTTGGTCATCTGGAGTAGATCGAAAGCTACGCCCCTGGCCATCAGGTCAGATTTGGAAGTTTGAACTACACGGCCGACATCCGCGGAGACTTGATCTTCGACGGATTCGAGCCACAGCCGAGCGCGCCGCACTGTCACGATGGGCGTGATTTAGCTCTGCCGCCGAACAGTGCCCTGGAGGCCGCACCTGTGTCCGCTCCAACCCCTAGCTCGGAGCCCATCACACCAATCGAGGATGGGTGGTTAGACACCGCCTCGAGGGCAGCAATCTCTACGGCGATCGAGCCGAACACCAGCCCTATTCTCTGCGAAGCCCGTGACTCCAAGGAGCCGGACTCCTCTCCAGACTCTGAGCCCTCCGCGCCCCGACCGATCGATTGGGCGCCGATCATGGAGTTCACCGCCGCAGACATCTTTCAGCACTCACCCTTCGGCGATATTCTGAATTCACTAAAGTCTCTCACTTTGTCAGGAGAGCCCTAGCCGGACTATTGTCAACAAGGTTGGGATGCGGATGATGAAGAAATTCAAAGCCCACCCACCACCCACTTCGTAGCCACTGTCGATAATTTAAACGACGTGCTTGACTTCGACTCCGAAGACATCGATGGTATGAACAACGATGTAGGAGATGAACACGAACCAATGCCTATAAGGCACTGGACAGCCACCTCATCTCATGATGTATACATGGTGGACACACCCAAATGAATCGACGGCGAGGAACACAGGGATGCAACGAGGGATCGTTCACTCGAAAAGCAATCAAAGCGGCGATGTAAGCGCCGCTCCAAGCCCCGCCTCGACAGAGACAACAGCCACACAGACCCAGCCATAGAGCAGGACGAGCCGGCGGACGACGAACATGCCTTCAAGCAAGCGTCCGAACAGGGAAACTTGGATAAACAAACCAAACACCCCATTCACGGCGAAAACAACAGTCCGGACGACCTTACGCCGGATAAACTCATGGAGCAGAAGAACCGCCGGATAAACCCGCGCCGCACTTCGCAAAATACTTATCTTTCGAAGCGTATATTACTAGAGGGGGTCTCCTTGGGCTCCCCCGCCGCGGCTAGTGCGGCCTCAAGTTGGGCTTTGCACTCTTCCAGCTCCTGGGACAGCAGGGTATTCTTTTCTGTAAGAACCTGCATAACAGATGATCCTTAAATCAGTTATTCTAACTGTTTCAAGTCTCAGGGGCTACTGGTATACATATATAATTACCAAAATTTTCTTACCCGTATGTCTTTCACATACTGCTCTGTGGCTCTGGCTAGACCATTTTGAGCGGCACAGAGGTACGCGTCTCCCGAATTGAAGGCATCCAATGCCTCTTGGGAGAAACAAGCGTCGCGAAGAACTGTCCGGTGACGCCTGTGGTTCATGGCACTCTCCACCTCGGAATTGGTGGCAGACAGCCTGTCTGCATCCTTCGTCGGAGGAGCGTCCGGTGCGCGCCTCACGTTCGCCTCCGCTTCCGGACCAGGCTTTGGAGCCTGGCTGGTGGAGGCGCGATTGGCAGCCTCTCCGGATATAGTCCGGCGAGGTCTCTTCGTCCTGAAGAGAGCACGAGTGTTAATATGCCTCGAAGGAGTAACACCTAGGAATAAGGTGGCGCGCTATACCTTTGCGCCGGTGCCTCAGTCCGAACCACACTTCTTTTCAGCTCGCGGGGCCTTGTCGCCCCTCGTTGGCTAGTCGCCGCAGGCTCGGCCTCCCGTCTCAAGGACCTCCCCTGCAAAACACGGTTGTCATACGGTAATCGAAAACACGCAAGGACAGATCCCTTTTCAAAGTGCTGAGACTCCAGTCCCAGTTACTTGTGAGGCTGAGAGTAGCCCTGGATAATCGGCCGTAATAGCCACCAAGGCGTTGTCCCTGCTCAATTGATGAAACACTCCATCAATCAGCTCCACAGATAAGTCCGGATCCTCTTGAGAGGCCGGGTCGAGGGACCGTCCCGGATCCTCGGGTTGTGGAGGAGGGCTGTTTATTTCTTTAATAGCCTGACGCAGTTCCTGCGTTGAAGTCGTTAGACTGAAAATTTAACAATGGGAATATAAAACGAATGGGCAAGTAAAAGTGTCCACTTAGCCAACTCGGGGGATTGTACATAGAAAATCCACCCCGTGGGTTGACGCAGAGAAATTCCTCCTCTTCTCCCTTGTACAAAGCGGACAAGGTCTTTATTAGAGCGGCAGCCGAATCCGGCCCCTTACGGCCATAGCGGGTGGTGTCGCCCTCCCTGTTGAAGTCCCATATGGGGCGGCCTCTATACTGAAGCAGCTGCACCCCTCGCATGATGCACGCGGCCATGACCCCGATCATGGTCAGTCCGGAATGAGCTAACAATCTTATCCGGCCCATCAGGTAAATAACGTCCCTGTCGCTTTCCCTTTGAGGGCTCCGTGGACGCCAGCTTAGGCGCTTCTTTAGGGGAGCACTGTCAAACTAAGGGAGGCCGATCCGGACAGGATCCAGCAGCGGAACGTCCTCTATATAAAACCATTCCGAAGGCCAGTCCTCGGACGCCTTCTTTGGGGTTCCGGATAGATATCCGGTCCCGGCGATGCGCCACACTTTGGCTCCGCCCACTTGATATATCGACCCCTCCTTAAAGCGGGGCACAAGGCAGAATAGCCTTTTCCACAGTGCGAAATGAGCCTCGTAGCCCAAAAACAGCTCGCAAAGGGCTACGAAGCCCGCGATATGCAATATGGAGGCAGGCGTGAGGTTGTGCAGCTGGAGGCCATAGAACTCCAGAAGCCCCCGGAGAAATGGATAAATTGGAAATCCGAGCCCTCTTATTAAGTAAGGGGCAAGGCATACCCGCTCTCCTTTGGAGGGATTGGGGGCGCTCTCTGCTTGCTCTCCGCCATTATAGGTGGCAAGTCCAGCTCGAACCGGGACCATATAGGCCGGGGGGAGAAATCCCTTGGTCTGGAGCTTCACTAGCTCGCTATGCGGGATGGAGCACTTCTTCCAATCTCCAGGCTGAGGGCTGGAAGGGCGAGAGGAGGAGCTATTGCATATGCTCTGATGAATACTCGCGGAAGGGAGAAGGTGTGGTTTGGATCTAAATCCTCATCCCCTTAAATAGGCGGCTCATTCACGCGGCTAGGGGTGTAAATATAAAAACACCCTGACTTTTCGTATTCGTTTGACATGTGGAAAACGGCCATTATTGGGTGTAGAAACCAAGGAGCACTACATTTACAAGAAACCGGACACTATTCAACAGGTACACGGAATTTGGAGGAGAACCCGCCTTGCAATGCCGAAGACAATCTGCGCGCCGGACTCGTCGTCAATGAAGCCTGGTTCAGGGGCTACTGAGGGAGTCCTGGATTAGGGGGTGTCCGGATGGCCGGACTATACCTTTGGCCGGACTCCTGGACTATGAAGATACAAGATTGAAGACTTCGTCCCATGTCCGGAAGGGACTTTCCTTGGCGTGGAAGGAAAGCTTGGCGATACGGATATGTAGATCTCCTACCATTGTAACCGACTCTATGTAACCCTAGCCCTCTCCGGTGTCTATATAAACTAGAGAGTTTTAGTCCGTAGCACGAACAACAATCAGACCATAGGCTAGCTTCTAGGGTTTAGCCTCTCTGGTCTCGTGGTAGATCTACTCTTGTATTACCCATATCATCAATATTAATCAAGCAGGACGTACGTTTTTACCTCCATCAAGGGCCCGAACCTGGGTAAACATCGTGTCCCCTGCCTCCTGTTACCATCCGACCTAGACGCACAGTTCGGGACCCCCCTACCCGAGATCCGCCGGTTTTGACACCGACATTGGTGCTTTCATTGAGAGTTCCTCTGTGTCGTCACTTTTAGGCCTGATAGCTTCTCCGATCATCAACAGCAATGCGATCCAGGGTGAGACTTTTCTCCCCGGACAGATCTTCGTATTCGGCGGCTTTGCACTGCGGGCCAATTCGCTTGGTCATCTGGAGTAGATCGAAAGCTACGCCCCTGGCCATCAGGTCAGATTTGGAAGTTTGAACTACACGGCCGACATCCGCGGAGACTTGATCTACGACGGATTCGAGCCACAGCCAAGCGCGCCGCACTGTCACGATGGGCGTGATATAGCTCTGCCGCCGAACAGTGCCCTGGAGGCCGCACCTGTGTCCGCTCCAACCCCTAGCTCGGAGCCGATCACACCAATCGAGGATGGGTGGTTAGACACCGCCTCGAGGGCAGCAATCTCTACGGCGATCGAGCCGAACACCAGCCCTATTCTCTGCGAAGCCCGTGACTCCAAGGAGCCGGACTCCTCTCCAGACTCCGAGCCCTCCGCGCCCCGACCGATCGATGGGGCGCCGATCATGGAGTTCACCGCCGCAGACATCTTTCAGCACTCGCCGTTCGGTGATATTCTGAATTCACTAAAGTCTCTCACTTTGTCAGGAGAGCCCTGGCCGGACTATGGTCAACAAGGTTGGGATGCGGATGATGAAGAAATTCAAAGCCCACCCACCACCCACTTCGTAGCCACTGTCGATAATTTAAACGACGTGCTCGACTTCGACTCCGAAGACATCGATGGTATGAACAACGATGTAAGAGATGAACACGAACCAATGCCTATAAGGCACTGGACAGCCACCTCATCTCATGATCAATACATGGTGGACACACCCAAATGAAGCGACGACGAGGAACACAGGGATGCAACGAGGGATCGTTCACTCGAAAAGCAATCAAAGCGGCGACGTAAGCGCCGCCCCAAGCCCCGCCTCGACAGAGATAGCAGCCACTCAGACCCTGCCATAGAGCAGGACGAGCCGGCGGACGACGAACATGCCTTCAAGCAAGCGTCCGAACAGGGAAACTTGGATAAACAAACCAAACACCCCGTTCACGGCGAAAATAACAGTCCGGACGACCTTACGCTGGATAAACTCATGGAGCAGAAGAACCTCCACAAAAGGCTCGTCGCCACTGCGCATAGCCTAGAAAAGCAGAAGCGGAAGCTCAAAACTGCAGAAGATGCACTCAGAATCAGATGGAGCAAAGTATGCAACACCGCAGACAAATATGCCGGCAGTCGTCGCACAAAAAGCTATCCAAAGCGAAAGCTACTGCCTGAATTTGACGAGGAGGCCTTAGAGCCCCCGCAGTCAAAAAATAGGAAAGCCATCCAGTCGGATGGACGACCGCATGGCCAGCATGGAGCGGCAAGCGGCGCCGCACACAAGCCGGCACGCGATCAACCAAAGGATCCGCATCAAAAAGACGACCCAGCCAGATCTATATACGGGCCAAGAAAGCAAGCTCTAGTAAGCAATGCGACACAACAAATATCCGAACATCACGGCACACCCAAATACAGGGGTGCCGCACACCCCCTATGTTTCACCGATGAGGTGCTGGACCATGAATTTCCAGCGGGATTCAAGCCCGTGAACATAGAGGTGTATGACGAAACAACAGACCCTGGGGTTTGGATCGAGGATTATATCCTCCACATACACATGGCCAGAGGAGATGACCTCCATGCCATAAAATACTTACCCCTCAAGCTTAAAGGGCCAGCCCGGCATTGGCTCAAAAGCCTTCCCGAAAACACCATTGGAAGTTGGGAAGAGCTTGAGGATGCTTTCCAGGCAAATTTTTAAGGGACCTATGTCCGCCCTCCGGATGCAGACGATCTCAGTCACATAACTCAATAGGCTGGAGGGTTAGCCCGGAAATTCTGGAACAGATTTCTTACTAAAAAGAATCAAATACTCGACTGTCCGGACGCTGAAGCCCTAGCACCTTTTAAGCACAACGTTCGAGACGAATGGCTCGCCAGACACCTCGGCCAAGAAAAGCCAAGAACAATGGCCGCATTAACAAGCCTCATGACCAGCTTTTGCGCAGGAGAGGACAGCTGGTTGGCAAGATGTAGCACTAGTGACCCAAGTACATCCGAAGTTAGGGATGGAAACGGAAAACCCCGACGCAGCAAGGACCAGCGCTGGAATAAGGGAAACAGCCCAAAGAGCACGGCGGTCAATGCCAGATTCAAAAGCTCGCGGTAGAATCAGAGAAAGCCGTCCCTCAAGGATAACAGGGACGAGCTATCCAACTTAAACAAAATCTTGGACAAGATATGTCAAATACACAGTACTCCCGGGAAGCCTGCGAACCATACCCATAGAGATTGGGTTTTCAAGCAAGCCGGCAAACTCAACGCCGAACACAAGGGGCTCGACACACCAAGTGAGGACGACGATGAACCCCACAAGCAGAGCACCAGAAAACAAAAGGATTTCCCACAAGAAGTCAAAACAGTACACTTACTTCACGTGACGAACAGAACGGCGCCACCAGAGATACGCGCAATACGGCCTATCCCAAAGGAGTCTCGCTAATGGTTGTTAAAACCGATCACCTTCAACCATCAGTATTACTCTAGAAGTATCCGGAACGCAGGCTGGACTGCCTTGGTATTAGATCCAATAATCGGCGGACTCCATTTTACAAATGTCCTGATGGACGGCGGCAGTGGTCTAAACCTGTTATACCAGGACACAATCTGCAACATGGGGATAGACCCAACCAAAATTCGCCATAGCAAAACCTCCTTTCAAGGGGTAATGTCAGGCCCGGATGCCCGTTGCATGGGTTCTCTCCGGCTAGAAGTTATGTTCGGCTCCCCCGATAACTTCCGTTGCGAACAGCTAACTTTCCACATCGCCCCATTCTCAAGTAGCTATCAAGCACTGCTGGGACGCGAAGCTTTCGCCCGCTTTAACGCAATACCGCATTATGCATATCTTACGCTTAAGATGCCCGGTCCACAAGGCATCATCTCATTAAAGGGAAAACATTGAGTGTTCCTCCCGCGCGGAAAATAGTGCGGCTGCCTTGACAGCCCCACAATAAAGCGGCTTCACCAGCCAAACAATCTAAACAGGTCGTCAAGACCACGGACACGGCTAGACGAGTCCGGCATAAACATACAATTGATAAAGGCTTAATAACCGTATACCCCTGCACTAGGGGCTCCGCGCATATAAAACAAGAGACAATAAAGCTCAATTTTATCCATTTCGATTTATACTTTGTTTATTTAGTATAACTCATGTTCGACACGATCTTTCTTTAACTAAGTTCCTCTCTTTTACAGATGAACAACGTGCTACGCCCGTCCAGGATACGGCACAACGGAGACACAGGCGCAGACGTGCAGCAGGGACCCGTTCCAAGGATTCTTTTCAGATTAAGACCCTGCATAAACCTTTTTTACTGTCTCTTGTTGATACACATCCCCTGATTTCTTTGTATAACCAAGGAGGAGGCTGGCGTTTTGGCATGTGGCCACGTCAGAGTTTTGCGCGTACCTGGACACTAGGGGCTTATTACTAAGGGCGTTATCCCGCCCACCCTCATAAAGACCGAATACCTTAGGGAGTGTTCGGCGTCGCAAGTTTTGCCTTATATGCATCAGCTCTGAATCATGTCTTTGGTAAAATGTTGGGTTTGCCCGGCTCCTGTGTTTTGCTGCCTTACGTTCCGCTCTATCGGCTAAGGCGGCACCAGGAGAACTACTGCGATTGTGCCCCGGTTCGGCCAGGCGAGCACCTCAGTATAGAAAGCCGAAAACTGACTGTCATGATATAGCGTGAGACTGGTCAACCACTCGATGAATTACCGGAATCTTTAGGATTCCTCCGCATTAATGAAGGGCCGTTTCTCGGCAAGGCACATACGCGCCCCGAGTTTGGGCGAGCGCAGGCGCCACCAGGGGCTATATAAGTAGCCTCAATGTCAAACTCCTATGGCTAAGTGAAAGTGATAAAGCATCATAGTCTGATTGCCTAGTTCGCTGCGCTATCACCTCCTTTGTAGGACCAAGACGTTGGATCAAGTGTGAAAATGCGCCTTCTGCGAACACCCCCGCATTATGTGCGTGGGGGCTGAAGCCGACGACTGCCATCTTTCAGATTATATACACGTATATGTTAAACGGGCGCACAGGAGGTATTCCAATACTTGCAGGCACAAGTATAAAAAGCTTCTACAATTTATCAAAATATTGTTTTACAATAATACATGCTATGCGAATATAGTATCCTTCGAGCACTGCGTCTCTATTAAATGACCGCCTTGCAGAACTTCCTGAAAATAGCGCTCGGCAGGTACTCGGCTTCCATCCGAGTCTGGGGATGCAACAGCGGTGGCTTCCATTTCCGCCCAGTATGTCTTGACACGGGCAACAGCCATCTGCGCACCCTCTATGCACGCTGACCTCTTCATCGCATTGATATGCGGCGCCGCACCAAGGAACTGCTGCACCAAGTTGAAATAACTTTTCGGCTCTGGCCTCTCTGGCCACAGATGATTCATGACATACTTCATGGCGAGTCCAGACAACCTATTTAGCTCGGCCCATTCGGCCAAACGATCGGCTAATGACAGTGGATGCTCTGGATTATGGAACTGCGACCAGAAGAGCTTTTCCACTTCGCGATCTTCTTGATCTTGGAAGTGTTCGGCCGCATTTGCAGCACTCACTGCTAAATCCAGATAGGTGTCTGCCGTACTCCACATGTAGTCTAACGGAGCATGTTTAGGATCATAGAATTACCTCTGCAGCCTAAAGGGCTTTCTAGCCGCGATCTCTCCGGCCTAACGCAGCTCCTCCTTCATAGCTCTCATCGCAGAGCGAGGATCCTTGGCATCGGCAACGGCCTTCTTCAGGTCGGTCCGTTCCGCCCGATCTTCTTTTTCAAGAAGCTTGCAACGGTCAGCAGCGTTCTTCAGCCTCACGGCCATCTCGGCCATTTCCTTCTTCCTTCGGCAGTGAGCAGCCTGTTCGGCTTTCAGCTCTTCAATTGCCTTTCCGGCAGCCGCATCACTTTTCCTGGCTTGCTCCTTGGCTCGGGCAAGTTCTACCCGGAGATTCTCCATGGCAGCAGCACCATCTGCATCAAGTGCACACATTGTAAGATACTGGCATAAAGCTCCTCTTACCAGGCGCCGCCGACAGAATTACATACCTTGTGCCTCGTCAAGCTGCTTGTGGACAAGCGCGATGTCGGCATCTGCCACGTCAAGTTGCTGCTTTAGCTCGGCAAATCCATCAGTCCGGCTGGCCACCGGACACTTCGCCACCTATGTATAAAGGCGGCATATTAGACCTGGGATTATGATCCTCTGTGCGCTGTCACTTTTGACAACACACAGAGTCTCAGGAGCTACTATCTACACAGGGTGCATCTTATTTATGCGCAACTGTCCAAAAAGGGTACATTATTTCGCATACCTCAAAACATGTCAGTAAACTCCTGACGGCCTCGTGCAATCTGCTCTCCACGGATGAAATCCTGTCAATCACCGTACCCATCAATGCATGGTGCTCCTCTGAGATGGATGCTCGCCCTAGCAGAACCTTCAGCTCCTCCGATCGCGCACCAGACGGCGCCGGACTCGTCCGATGGCCCTTTTCGAAGGCCGGACGCGGAGGGCTTTGAGGGGCCATATGACTACCTTCCAGCCCCGCCGGATTTGGAGAAACCCTCCGCGATGATACCTCAGGGTCGCCCGCCTCGCAAGGCGGTACAGCAGGGGGAGGCGTTCCGCTCTCCATCATCTCCGGAAGAAGATCCCCCGAAGACGAGCTCTGCTGAGAAGGGCTAAGGTCCGAGCTACAAGGTAAATTTTCGATTACTTTTCTCAGATATAAAGCAGGGATTTCTCTCGTTTCTTAAAAAGAAAACTCTTCTCTACTTACGGCTCGGTGGAGGGCTGATCCCCTTGAGGGCATAATTCGGCCGAAGTATCCCCCAGCACAGGACCCTCTGGCGAAGATTTCTTCCCCCGCTATAAGGCCATGGTCTCCAGGTCTTCAGAGGCGGTCCTCTTCTTCCCCTGAGGAGACGAATTTTCGATTCCTCCCTTCCGGACAACCTCCTTTGAGAAGTTTGTAGCTTCCTTGTCCCCTCCCTCTCTTCCCTTTGAAGGCACAACCTCCAACATCCTGACTTGCACGGGACCCGGCGTGGTCTCGGGGAGGGGGGCCGGACACCAGATTAGCTTTGCTTTCGCTACCCACTCCTGTTTAAAGGACATCTCTTTTAGGGGCAATTTTATGATAAATATACGGATAGCGAGTCCGGGCACAAGGCTACTTACTTGAGTATCCGGACGATTGCAGCTCAGACTTGCGTCGTCCGTAGAATCCGGACACACTACTTGTGGTCCGAAGAACAATTAGTACATCTCCACGGGCGTCATGCCAAGAAAATGTTGGAGAACTCATGGTCCCTCCGGGTTGAACTCCCACTGGCGGAGGGGGCGACGTTTGCAGGGAAGAACTCGGCGAATTAACATAACCTGCGTCACCACGACCAGACTGATGTCTCTTTCTAGGAGATCTCGGATGTGGCCCTGCAACAGGGGCACGTCCTTTGCCGGCCCCCAGTCCGGCCCCATATTGACCCATGACGCCAGTCGTGGCGGGGGACCCGAGCGAAAGGCAGGTGGCGCCACCCATTTAGGGGCCCTGGGAGCGCTAATATAAAACCACTCTCGTTGCCATAAGCTGGACTCCTCTTGAAAAGAGCCCTTGGGCCATGGAGTACCAGCATTCTTGCTAATCAAAGCACCTACGCACTCCGCGTGTCGTCCCTCGATCATCTTCGGCTCTACTTTGAAGGTCTTGAGCCATAGTCCGAAGTGAGGAGTGATACGGAGGAAGGCTTCACACACGACGATGAATGAGGAAATATGGAGGATGGACTCCGGGGCTAAGTCGTGAAATTCCAGCCCATAATAATACATGAGCCCCCTCACGAAGGGATCCGTCGGGAAGCCTAGCCCCCGAAGGAAGTGAGACATGAACACCACACTCTCACCGGGCTTGGGAGTGGGAATGACCTGCCCTTGAGTAGGCAGCCTATGCGAGATTTCGCCGGTCAAGAACCTGGCCTCTCTCAACTTCAGCATGTCCTCCTCCGTGACGGAGGAGGGCATCCATCAGCCTCGAAGGTCGGAACCGGACATTATCGAAGGTCCGAAGCGCCTGAAATCTGGAACCTTGGGTGTTGGAACTCGAGGCGAAGGGCGAACTCATTTGAGATTGAAAGAAAGGAGTAAGGCCTTGGTCTCTTTATAAGAGGTTGAATACCAAGGGCCTTCCCCGTGACCATTTGGGACCCGCCTTTGTTCGAGAAAATATACCAACGGGTACGGTTGGGTTACCCACGCCCGTATTGATGAGAATCCCGGAATAAGGGGACACGATCTCTGCTTTAACAAGACGTGCCAAGGAAACCGCCTCGCTATACGCACTGAGGTGGGACAATAAAATGATTCGAATAAAGACTTGGCCGTGGTGTGATGTCACGCTACAGAATACGTCAGCAGATTAGATTTGTGTAAATATTATTCTCTCTATGGCAATATGTGGAAACTTATTTTGCAGAGCCGGACACTACCTTTGTGTTCAAAATCTTCTATAAAGTACTTGGAGGAGGAACCCGCCTTGCAATGCCGAAGACAATCTGCGCGCCGGACTCGTCGTCTTTGAAGCCTGGTTCAGGGGCTACTAAGGGAGTCCTGGATTAGGGGGTGTCCGGATGGCTGGACTATACCTTCGGCCGGACTCCTGGACTATGAAGATACAAGATTGAAGACTTTGTCCCGTGTCCGGAAGGGACTTTCCTTGGCGTGGAAGGCAAGCTTGGCGATACGGATATGTAGATCTCCTACCATTGTAACCGACTCTGTGTAACCCTAGCCCTCTCCGGTGTCTATATAAACCGGAGAGTTTTAGTCCGTAGCACGAACAACAATCATACCATAGGCTAGCTTCTAGGGTTTAGCCTCTCTGATCTCGTGGTAGATCTACTCCTGTATTACCCATATCATCAATATCAATCAAGCAGGACGTAGGGTTTTACCTCCATCAAGAGGGCCCGAACCTGGGTAAAACATCGTGTCCCCTGCCTCCTGTTATCATCCGACCTAGACGCACAGTTCGGAACCCCCTACCCGAGATCCGCCGGTTTTGACACCAACAGTACCCATTTTGTAATGGGTCCTTTGATGTTAGTAACAAGGGTCTTTGGAACCCAAATAGACCATTCAATGTATTCATGAGGAGAACCAACGAATTTGGCATAGACATGCCCATCACTAGCACGGCATAACACATAAGAAGGATTAAAGTCGCCGGCTTTGATGCGAGGAGTGGCATTGCCCTTTTTGACAACGCCACCCTTCGCATTGTTCTTCTTCTTCTCCTCGAAGGCACTCTCTCCCTCCTTCACAAAGGTTTGCATGAGAGGAGGAGGTCATTTGGTCTTGTCATTCTTCTTCTTGTTCTTGGACTCGGGCACGTACCCAACCCCTTCCTTGGCCACAACTCCCTTTTGGTTTATCAAGAGGTCGTTGAGGTTCTTCTTGCCTTGTATGCAAGTCGCAAGACCTCTCTCAAGTTGCCCCTTTAGCTTAGCATTCTCCTCAACAAGATGCACATGCTCACAACACGGGTTAGTAGCATTTGCATTATCAATGAACATCATACGAGGAAAGGTGGAATTTTCCTTGGTTAGCTTTACTTGAAGTTGATCATGGGACTCTTTGAGGCTAGCATGAGCACCCTTCAAGACCTTGTGAGCCTTGTCAAGTAGATCAAACTCCTCTTTGAGTCTAGCAAGATCAACCTGAAGTTCGGCCTTCTCGGAGTTTAGCACATGAGAAACAATGAGGACATGATCATAATCTTTCTTTAACTTAGCATGATCAACGTTGTGTGACTCCTCAAGAGCCAAACAAAGACCATGCTCTTCCTCAAGAGCATTGGAAAGATCTTAAATCTCATCGGCATAGTCACGACTGTGCCCTTCCATCTAATTGATGGTATCTTCATGAGCCTCGATCATGTCATTGGCTTCACCAAGTTGTTCCAAGAGAGCAACAAAGTGCTTCTTGGTGTTTCCCTTAAGTTTGCCCATAAAGGCCTCAAACTCATTTGCCTCCACATTATCTCCCTCAAGTTCATTAATGCTATCCGTCAGAGAAGGATGATTAATGATGGTAGTTTTGATGTTGCGGGTTACCTTGTTGCTGGCTTTAGCCATGAGGCACTTGGCGGTGATGCTCTCATTGGGTGAGTCGAAGAGAGACACCCGTGGAGTTGTTGCAATGGCAACGGAGGCCATGGCAACCGACTCATCACCTTCATCATCGTCATCATCCTCATTGTACTCTTCTTGTACCACCAATGCCTTGGGAGGAGTCTTCTTGGTGAAGTTGCTCTTGTTTGGGAACGACTTGGCCCTGTCCTTTTGGATGAGCTTTCCACCATTGTCTTCTCTCTTCTCATATGGGCACTCTGCAATAAAATGACTCACGTTGCCACAATTGTAGCAAGTCCTTACACATTGCTTGCTCTTCATGCCACTTGAGTTGTTTTTGCTAAAGTTTGGCCTCGAGTTTTTCTTGCTCCAAAATTGCCTTGAATCGAGTGCCATGTGTTCATGATACGCATACTTCGTATCTTCAGGGTTGCTCTCCTCTTCTTCCTCTTCTTATTCTTCAATGGTGAGCTTGGCCTTCAATGCAAGGTTGGGCTTCTTTGCCCTTTGAGAATGAAGCACCGCATTGTCGGCGGTCTTGTCCAAAATGTTCATGGCCACAAACTCATCCAACACTTCTCTTGAGGTCAAAGTGTGGAAGTCCGGTCTTTGACGAATGACGGAGGACATGGCCTTGTGGTAGGGCATCATTGCCTTGAGGAATTTGAGCTTGATCCAATTGTCATCCGTGTCCTTACTCCCGTGATCTCATAGTGAGACCGCCAGTTTGGTTACTCTCTAATAAGCTCACGAGGTTCTTAATCTTCTTTCATTGCAAACTCATCGTCCTCATATTGCACCACTTCATAGTTGGAGCGTTGAATGCTTGCACTTCCCCGGTAGAGAGAGACAACACAATGCCATGCGTCTTTGGACAAGGCGAAGGGCCGAAGATGACGTAGGTCTTCAGGTGGGATTGCATCTTGAATGATGAAGAGAGCATTCTCATTGAATTGATTATCTGTGGCTTCTCGAGGAGTGAAGTTGCTTGGATCATGCGGATAGAAACCTTCTTCAATGATTCTCCAAAGATTAGTGTTCAAATGATTTAAATGACGTTTAAAGCGGTAAACCCAAGAATCAAAGTCCTCATTTTTCACAATCTTAGGGGGAGGACCGGCATGATTCAAATGAGTGGAAGGAACCGGCCCACCATAAACAAGTGGTGGTTCCACATGAGCAAAGATGCTGGTGCCATTTTTACCACTAGAAGAAGGAGCCTTTTCACTACTAGCTTCGCCCTTGTCGGAGATAGCATCCGTCACCTTGTCGGTGGGATCACCCACTTTCAACGGTGCGGTGGATAGTTTAAGCCCCTCAAGGAATTTAGTAAACATGCTTTCAACCTCGGTCGTCATGGAGGTTTTTAATGTCTCCAAGGCCACATTGAACTCCTCACGAGAGACCGAGGTTCCCCCATCGCCCGTAGACGAGATCGGATTCACACCGGAGTGTTCCTCCACACTGTCTACGGTATCAACCATACTCTTCGAACGGTAAAGTCCTTAATAAAGAGATGAGGCTCTGATACCAATTGAAAGGATCGATATGGTTGACTAGAGGGGGGGTGAATAGGCAACTAACAATTTTCAGCTTTTCTTTAACAATTTAAACTTTGCATCAAAGTAGGTTGTCTAGATATGCAACTAGGTGAGCAACCTATATGATGCAACAAGGATAGGAACACAAGCAAGCAAGTGAAATGATATAAATAAGCTTGCACGTGTAAAGGCACGAGATAACCAAGAGTGGAGATGGTGGAGACGAGGATGTGTTGCCGAAGTTCCTTCCCTTTGAGAGGAAGTACGTCTCCATTGGAGCGGTATGGAGGCACAATGCTCCCCAAGAAGCCACTAGGGCAACCGTATTCTCCTCACGCCCTCACACAATGCGAGATGCCGTGATTCCACTATTGGTGCCCTTGGAGGCGGCGATCGAACCTTTAGAAACAAGGTTGGGGCAATCTCCACAACTCAATTGGAGGCTCCCAACGACACTATGAAGCTTCACCACAATGGACTATGGCTTCGCAGTGACCTCAACCGTCTAGGATGCTCAAACACCCAAGAGTAACAAGATCCGCAAGGGATTAGTGGGGGAAATCAAATTTCTCTTGGTGGAAGTGTGGATCGAGGCCTTCTCAACCACTCCCGAGCAAATCAACAAGTTTGATTGGCTAGGGAGTGAGATCAGGCGAAAATGGAGCTTAGAGCAACAATGGAGCTTTGGGTTGGAAGAGATAAGTCAACGGGGAAGAAGAGAACCCCTTATATAGTGTGGGACAAAGATCCAACCGTTATCCACCTACCAACCCGCGACCAGCGGTACTACCGCAGGGCCGTGCGGTACTACCGCTTGCTACCAAGCGGTACTATCGCACGGACATGCGGTACTACCATACAGGCCTGCAGTACTGCCGCAACCCCAGCAATAGCAAGGTCAGATCAGAAACACAAGATCTGAGGGCGGTACTTCCACGGGCGCGGTACTTCCGCGGGCGCGGTACTACCGCACGGCAGGAATCCCTTAGCCAGGGGGAAGGATACAACCGTGCCTACTTCCGCAAAGAAACGGAAGAAGCAAAAACCCGACACAGTAGTACAGCCGAGGGGCGGTACTACTGCCTGACTACATAGCACAGTACTACCGCGGAGCGAAAGCGGTACTACCGCGGTAGGCGCTGATGTAAAAAATTACATCCGCCCCTACTACCACGAAGGAGCGGTACTAGCCTGGTGAGCAACGGTAGTGCAGCTCTAGGGGAGCGGTACTACCGTGGGCACCTGCAGTACTACCGCGCCACCGCACGGTACCACCGCTGGTGCCTACGGTACTACCGCTCTCCTAGGAGCAATACTACCGCGAGCCAACGCAGCAGCCAGAACCAAGGAGGCGAGAAAGCGGAGGAAGCTCCAAGGGAAAAGGAGGGGACAAGAAAGAGACGTGTACGTGATGATTCCACCCAAACCTTTCCGACGCGGACCCCCTCTTAATAGTACGGCTTTCCTACGACTCAAATCCACCAAAAAGAAATGTAGAAAAGACGCCGTCTTCAACAGTCTTCGAGGGGCACCCAACCATCTTGTGCCTAGCGGTGAAATGTCTGGGATACTCAAGGCACACGATTAGTCCGCAAACGCGTTGTCATCAATCACCAAAACACCTTAGGGATAAATATGCCCTTACACTTTGATCTTGTTCGAAAACACAAACTTTTGCGTCCGGTAAAACAATTTTGAAAAATCACAGAAGCGACGAAAAATTTTGATTTTTTACACAGTATTGATACACAAATTTTCCATGTTGTCCTAATTTTTTAGAATTTCTGGAGTTACGGAAGTATTCGAAGTTTTCAGATTGCTACAGACTGTTTTGTTTTTGACCGATTCTATTTTCTTTGCGTTGTGTGCTTATTTTGATGAATCTATGGACTCTATCGGGGGGTATGAGCCATATCAAAGTTGGAATATAGTAGATATAATGCAAAAAATAAAATATGAATGGGTTTGCAACAGTACTTATAGTAGTGATTTGCTTTGTTATACTAACGAATCTCACGAAGGTTTTGTTGAGTTTTGTGTGATTTAAGTTTTCAAGTTTTGGGTGGGATCATGATGGAAGAAGGAATAAGGAGTAAGAAGAGCCTAAGCTTGGGGATGACCATAGCATCCCAAGCCATTATCTAAAAGAGAAGAAAGCAACTGAGCTCGGGGATGCCCGAGTGGCATCTCCTCTTTCTTCTAATGACTATCGGTATTTTACTTGAAGCTATATTTTTATTCGTCACATATCATGAGTTTTGCTTGGAGCGTCTTTTATGATATGAGTCTTTGCTTGTTCTGCTTTTTATTTTTAGTCATGTATCCTTGTTGGGCAGACCTATTTGAGAGAGCCCAAATTATGCCATGATTTGTTAGAATTGCTCTCTATGCTTCACTTAAATCTTTTCGAGCTATGGAATTGCTCTAGTGCTTTACTTATATCTTTTTGAGCACGGTGTGCTTTAGTATTTTTCAATAAATGCTCTCATGCTTCACTTAGATTTATTTGAGAGTTAGTAATTTTTTTAAGAAATTCTCTCTTGCTTCACTTATATTTATTTGAGAGAAGAAAAATTTTATACTCATGTTGTTCACTTAGATGTGTTTGAGTTATCAAAAACAACATATGAAATTAGTCCCAAAGTGATAGATATTCAATAGGGATATAATAAAAACTTTCATGAAGATCATTGGAGAAGATAAACTTGATTCTTTGTAATAGTTTTGCGATATGATGATATAATATGTGAGTCATGTTGATGAGTAATTATGCTTTAGTAAGAATATTGGTGTTAAGGTTTGTGATTCCGTATGCAAGCACGAAAGTCAATAATTATGCAATGAAGTTACATCCTACTTATGTTGCATTATTCGGTGTTAGTTATGCTTAATGCTCGCTTATGAGATTTTCAGTTTGTTGGTTGGATGCTTCTCAATCTTTTGCTAGCCTTCATTTGCACTAAGTATGATCACTACTTGTGCATCCAAATTCCTTAAACTAGTTTTGCCACATGAGTCCACTATACCTACCTATATGCGGTATTCTTTTGCCGTTCTAAGCAAATTTGTATATGTCGTCCCTAATTTTCAAAATAAATTTCTCTTTTGTGTGCTCATATCGCTCATGAAACGGTAGGGGGTGGCCGATATATTTCCATGATAGATGTGTTATTCTCAAGATGAGTGTTTATTCACTTGTCATTGCACGAGAGTATAGCAAAGGTATTAGGGATGCTGAGTCCCGAAATGAAAAATGAATTTAATTTATGTTGTCAACTAATAAATCCTTGGAAAGTGTTGGTATGGACAGCACGCGTGGATTTGGTTAGCCGTGGAATGTGAAAGTATGGTGGTAAAAGGAATAAACTTTATTTTCTATTTGGAAACCTCCTATGATATATCTATCATGGAAAGTATTGGGAACTAGTCAATCGTTTTTGCTGACAGGAAAGGCATGCCACCCAAAATGTTTTTATCTCTATCTTTTTCGCTTTGAGCTCTGGCACCTCTACAAATCCCTACTTCCCTCTGCGAAGGCCCTTTCTATTTACTTTATGCAATTTTTATTTTGAGTCTCCATTTTCTCTTGTAAGCGCCAACTAAGGGGCACTATGATCGTACTTGAGCATTGGGTGTAGCTAATATGTGAGTGTGTTTCATGAATGGATCAATGATTGAGCATAATGGGTTAGGGATAACTTGCTTTAGTGTTGATATTTTGAAAGACATGGTTGCTTGTTGATATGCTTGAGTATTGAAATCTTCATGTCAAAACTAGACTATTGCTTTGAATCTTATAAAAGTACAAATGTCCATGCTATAAAGAAAACAATATGTGATGAACATGTTAGGCAGCATTCCACATCAAAAATTATGTTTTCATCATTTACCTACTTGAGGACGAGCAGGAATTAAGCTCGGGGATGTTGATACGTCTCCAACGTATCTATAATTTTTGATTGTTCCATGCTATTATATTATCATTCTTGGATGTTCTGCAAACATTTTATAGCAACTTTTTATCATTTTTGGTACTAACCTATTGACATAGTGCCCAGTGCCAGTTGTTGTTTTTTGCTTGTTTTTTACTTCATAGCAAATCAATACCAAACAGAGTCCAAACGCAGCGAAACTTTTTGGTGATTTTTTTGGACTAGAAGACACCTATTGGGCCAAAGAAGTACCAGAGGGGGGCTCCGAGGGGAGCACAACCCACCAGGGCACGCTTGGGGGCCCAGGCACGCCCAGGTGGGTTGTGCCCACCTCGGCAGCCTCCTGTACCGCCTCTTTGCTCTATAAATACCCCCAATATTCCAGAAACCCTAGGGCATACGACGAAACTCAATTCCAGCCGCCACAAGTTCCAGAAACCACAGATCCAATCTAGACACCATCACAGAGGGATTCATCATCCTCATTGGTGCCTCTCCGATTATGCATGGGTAGTTCATTGTACACCTATGGGTTCATAGTTAGTAGCTAGATGGCATCCTCTCTCTCTTTTGATTCTCAATACAATTGTCTCTTGGAGATCTATTTGATGTAACTCTTTTTGCGGTGTGTTTGTTGGGATCCGATGAACTTTGAGTTTATGATCAGATCTATGTTTTTATCCATGAAAGTTATTTAGTATTTTGATCTCTTATATGCATGATTACTTATAGCCTCGTATTTCTTCTTCGAATCTTTGGTTTAGTTAGGCCGACTAGATCAATTTTTCTTGCCATGGGAAGAGGTTCTTTGTGATGGGTTCGATCTTATGGTGCTCAATCCTAGTGACAGAAGGGGAAATGACATGTATGTATCATTGCTACTCCCTCCTTCCATCTATATAGGGCCTAATGCGTTTTTCGAGGCTAACTTTGACCAAATATTAGAGCAATAATATATGACATTTAACTTACACAAAGCACCCCATTAAATTCGTGTGTGAAAGGAGCTTTCAATGATATAATTTTCACATTGTGCATGTCATGTACTATTAATCTTGTCAATAGTCAAAGGTGGTCTTAAAAAATGCATTAGGCCCTATATAGATGGCAGGAGGGAGTATTAAGGATAACAAGATGGGGTCTACTCCTACATGAAGAGATCTTGTCTACATCATGCCATCATTCTTATTGCATTACTCCGTTTCTCCATGAACTTAATACACTAGATGCATGCTGGATAGCGGTCGATGTGTGGAGTAATATATAGTAGTAGATGTAGGAAGGTGTCGATCACTAATCTTGGACGTGATGCCTATGTAATGATCATTGCGTTGATATCGTCATGACTATTTAAAGTTCTATCAATTGCCCAACAGTAATTTGTTTACCCGCCGTATGCTATTTTTCTCGAGAGAAGCCACTAGTGAAATATATGGCCCCCGGGTCTCTTCTTTATCATATTTGCCTTTGAGATCTATTTTTATTTGCTTTTATTTTCAGATCTATTAATCCAAAAACACAAAAATACCTTGCTGCGATTTATTGTTATTTATTTTATCTCATGTTTCCGCAAGATCTATTTATCCAATCTACTACAATTTTACCTGTCTTTTTACCTGGGAGGGATTGCCAACCCCTCTTTACGTCGGGTTGCAAATATCTGTTCTCTGTGTGCAGGTACCGTTCACGTAGTGTTGCGTGGTTCTCCTACTGGTTCAATAACCTTGGTCTCATCATTGAGGGAAATACTTACCGTAGTTGTGCTCCATCATCCCTTCCTCTTTGGGGAAAGACCGACGTAGTTCAAGCCGCATCACCTTGCACTAGATTGGTCATCATTGGCACATCTGGTTCCATTACATGAGGCACAATATTCGCACAATATAAAAGTGTTATTATGTATCATAATCCGTATATTTGGAGTAGGTATGTGAACCGCTGAAAACATTGTCTGTGACTTCGAGAAAAGGTATGACAAGCCTCAATATATCATAATTTATAGACCAAAGACATGTTTTTGGCACCATTTAAGCCATAATATAAAATTGTAATGAACGACAAGATGTCATGCAACATGCATCCTCTTGAATTGATTGATTTGCTTTTGAAAAGGTTGTCATTGTTGAAAGCAACAGAGAATTTTTTTAAGGTGGTGCTTCTCTATATGTTTAACATAGGCTTGTTGTGTGATAACCCACAAGTATAGGGGATCGCAACAGTTTTCGATAAGTAAGAGTGTCGAACCCAACGAGGAGCTAAAGGCAGAACAAATATTCCCTCAAGTTCTATCGACCGCCGATACAACTCTACGCATGCTTGACGTTCGCTTTACCTAGAACAAGTATGAAACTAGAAGTACTTTGTAGGTGTTGTTGGATAGGTTTGCAAGATAATAATGATTATGTAAATAAAAAGTAGGGGCTGTTTAGATAAAGACACAACTAAGTTAGGTTTAGTAGAGAGCTTGTTGTTACGAAAAAGTTATTTGTCCCTAGCCAATCGATAACTAGATCGGTAATCATTATTGCAATCTTATTTGAGGGAGAGGCATAAGCTAACATACTTTCTCTACTTGGATCATATGCACTTATGATTGGAACAATAGCAAGCATCTGCAACTACTAAAGATCATTAAGGTAAAACCCAACCATAGCATTAAAGTATCAAGTCCTCTTTATCCCATACGCAACAACCCCCTTACTCGGGTTTGTGTTTCAGTCACTCACGCAACCCACTATAAGCGAATCATAAACGTATTGCAACACCCTACAGCGGGAATTCCTCACGCTTGCGCGACACGGAGATCACCATAGGACAGCACCAATAATAAAACATGCAACTCAAACCAATCACGATCATCAAATAACCCATAGGACAAAACAGATCTACTCAAACATCATAGGATAGTCATACATCATTGGGAAATAATATATAGCATTGAGCACCATGTTTAAGTAGAAATTACAGCGGGTAAGAGAGAGGTTACACCGCTGCATAGAGGGGGGAAGAGTTGGCGATGATGGCGGTGAAGTTGTTGGTGAATATTGCGGTGATGATGATGGCCCCGGTGGCACTCCGGTGCCACCGGAAGCGAAGGGGAGAGAGACCCCCTCCTTCTTCTTCTTCCTTGACCTTCTCCCTAGATGGGAGAAGGGTTTCCCCTTTGGTCCATGGCCTCCATGGCGTGGGAGGGGCGAGAGCCCCTCCGAGATTGGATCTATCTCTCTGTTTCTGCGTTCTCAGATTCTTCCCATTCACCGTTTCTTATATTCCCGGAGATCCGTAACTCCGATTGGGCTGAAATTTTAACACGATCTCTATCCGGATATTAGCTTTCTTGCAGCGAAAGAAGGGCATCAACCTCCTTACAGGGTGGCCACGAGGGTCAGGGGCGCTCCCCCTGCCTCGTGGACCCCTCGGGCATCGTCTCACGTGGATTTTTCTTCTGCGAAACAAAAAACATGCAAAAAACAAGAACTGGCACTGGGCACTGGATCAATTGTCTATCCTGATTAAGACATGAGTGATTCAAAGCAATGGTCTATCATTTGACATAAAAACAATAATACTTCAAGACTACTAATAAAGCAATCATGTCTTTTCAAAATAACATGGCCAAAGAAATTTATCCCTACAAAATCATATGGTCTGGCTATGCTCCATCTTCACCACACAAAATATTCAAATCATGCACAACCCCGATGACAAGCCAAGCAATTGTTTCATACTTCTGATGTTCTCAAACCTTTTGAACTTTCACGCAATACATGAGCCTGAGCCATGGATATAGCACTATAGGTGGAATAGAATGGTGGTTGTGGAGAAGAGAAAAAGGAGAAGATAGTCTCACATCAACTAGGCGTATCAACGGGCTATGGAGATGCCCATCAATAGATATCAATGTGAGTGAGTAGGGATTGCCATGCAACGGATGCACTAAGAGCTATAAGTGTATGAAAGCTCAGACTGAAAACTAAGTGGGTGTGCATCCAACTTGCTTGCTCATGAAGACCTCGGGCATTTGAGGAAGCCCATCATCGGAATATACAAGCCAAGTTCTATAATGAAAATTCCCACTAGTATATGAAAGTGATAACTCAAGAGACTCTCTATATGAAGAACATGGTGCGACTCTGAAGGACAAGTGTGGAAAAAGGATAGTAGCATTGTCCCTTCTCTCTTTTTCTCTCATTTTTTTGTTTTTTTATTTATTTTTTTTCTCTTTTTTTGGTGGGCTTATTTGGCCTCTCTTTTTTGTTTGGGCTTCTTTGGCCTCTTTTATTTATTTTTAAAGTCCGTAGTCTCATCCCGACTTGTGGGGGAATCATAGTCTCCATCATCCTTTCCTCACTGGGACGGTGCTCTAATAATGATGATCATCACACTTTTATTTACTTACAACTCGATACTAGAACAAAGATATGACTCTATATGAATGCCTCCGGCTGTGTACCGGGATGTGCAATGATCTAGCGTAGCAATGACATCAAAAAACGGACAAGCCATGAAAACATCATGCTAGCTATCTTACGATCATGCAAAGCAATATGACAATGAATGCTCAAGTCATGTATATGATGATGATGGAAGTTACATGGCAATATATCTCGGAATGGCTATGGAAATGCCATAATATGTAGGTATGGTGGCTGTTTTGAGGAAGGTATATGGTGGGTTTTTGGTACCGGTAAAAGTTGTGCGGTACTAGAGAGGCTAGCAATGGTGGAAGGGTGAGAGTGCGTATAATCCATGGACTCAACATTAGTCATAAAGAACTCACATACTTATTGCAAATGTCTATTAGCTATCGAAACAAAGTACTACGTGCATGCTCCTAGGGGGATAGATTGGTAGGAAAATACCATCGCTTGTCCCCGACCGCCACTCATAAGGAAGACAATCAATAAATAAATCATGCTCCGACTTCATCACATAACGGTTCACCATACGCGCATGCTACGGGAATCACAAACCTCAAGTATTTCTACTAATCCACAACTACCCACTAGCATGACTCTAATATCATCATCTTTATATCGCAAAACTATTGCAAGGAATCAAAAATATCATATTCAGTGATCTACAAGTTTTATGTAGGATTTTATGACTAACCATGTGAATGACCAGTTCATGTCATCTCTCTAAATAGATATAAGTGAAGCAAGAGAGTTTAATTCTTTTTACAAAAGATATGCCCGTGCTCTAACAAATATAAGTGAAGCAAAAGAGCATTCTACAAATGGCGGTTTCCTATGTAAAGAGAAACAGGCAATCCAAACTTCAAATGATATATGTGAAGCACATGGAGCATTCTATAAAGCCATACTCAAAATATATAAGTGAAGTGCATAGAGCATTCTATAAATCAACCAAGGACTATGTCATACCAGCATGGTGCATAAAATAAAAATTAAAACTAAATGCAAAAGACGCTCCAAGATTGCACATATCGTATGAACAAAATGAATCCGAAAACATTACCGATACTTGTTGAAGAAAGAGGGGATGCCTTCCGGGGAATCCCCAAGCTTAGACGCTTGAGTCTCCTTGAATGTTTACTTGTGGTGCCTCGGGCATCCCCAAACTTGAGCTCTTGCCTCTCTTCCTACTTCTCACATCGAGACCTTCTCGATCATCGAACACTTCATCCAAACAAAACTTCAATAGAAAACTCGGTAAGATCCGTTAGTATAATAAAGCAAATCACTACTCTAAGTACTGTTGCAAACCAATTAATATTTTGTTTTTGCATTGTGTCTACTGTAATATAACTTCTTGATGTGTTAATCCACTGATATAAATCGATAGTTTCATCAAAACAAGCAAACTATGCATCAAAAACAGAATCTGTCTAAAACAGAACAGTCTGTAACAATCTGAACATTCACCATACTTATGATACTTGAAAAATTCTGCCAAAATTAGGAATTTTTTTTTATAGAAATACATTGCAAAAAGAATCAGAACCATTTGACGTTCCAGTAAAAAATGTAAAATCGCGCACTACATCCTAAGTTTCTGTCCTGCACCGTACAAACCAACAAGCATTGTAAACATCCTAAAGGCAAACCTTGGTACATTATTTTTATAATACAATGGAATTTTACAAGGGGATAATTATTTTTGTTGAAAAGTTTCTGTAATCAATATTCACAAAGTTTCCTTGAGCATGCACAAAGTTCAAGGCTAGCTCCCACTTCAACAATGCTTGTCTCTCTCACTTTCACTTTCCTTTTTGAAATTTTTTTGGGTTCCCCTCTATATTTTTGTTGTTTTTTAAACTATATGAAAGCACTCAACAGAAATAAATGACTCCCTAAAACTTCCGGGTTGTCTTCCTGGCAGCGCTTTCTTTAAAGCCATTAAGCTAGGCATATAGTGCTCAAGTAGTGAATCCACCTGGATCCCAAGGTATATCAAAGCCAATTTTAATTAAAAATTATTTGTAATTTAGTAGTGAGCTCAAAGTAACATATATCATGTAACAACGAAGTCTAACTCTCTTCCTATGCATCGGCATGTCATAAAAGAACAATTCATGCACACATAGTAAAGGCCAATGCATAGTATAAACAGTTTCTTGCAATTTTATCGTATTGGAAACATAGAGAGGTGGAGATATAGTTCCTCTCTCATAATAATTGCAATTAGGAGCAGCAAGAAAATGCATATTATATCTATCAAAATCATCATGTGTAGTAGTAAAAGGCAACCCATCAATATAATCCTTATTAAGTGCAAACTTCTCCGATATAGTGTAGTTGGGAGAATTGAAAAAGATAATAGGGCTATCATGTGTGGGTGCAATAGCAACAATTTCATGTTTAACATAAGGAACTATAGCAAGTTCATCTCCATAAGCATAATTCATATTGGCATCTTGGCCACAAGCATAGCAAGCATCATCAAAAAGGGATATTTCAAAAGAATCAACAGGATCATAGCAATTATCATAGCATTCATCCTTCGGTAAGCATGAAGGGAAATTAAACAATGTATGAGTTGAAGAGTTACTCTCATTATAAGGTGGGCACGGGTGATCAATCCGCTCTTCCTCCTTTTGTTCTTCGCTCTCCTCCTCATCTTTTTCATCCAATGAGCTCACAATTTCATAAATTTCTTCTTCCATAGATTCCTGCAAAATATTAGTCTCTTTTGGGAAAGCGGAGACTTTCTCATTAAACGCATCAATATCGGAATTGTATTCATAATTCTCATAACAATATTTAAGGATAGCTAAATTTTCAGGTCTGTAAACAGCATCATAAAGATTTTCATATTCTCTGAACATAGATTCAATTTCGTAAGCACCCATAAAAGCAACAAATTCTTCTATTTGTTCCACATCATAATAGTCATATATACCTCTAGCATAAGAAGCCAAAGTTTCATTATCATTAAATTTGCTTAAAAAGGGAAGGTGTGGAGCCTTCATCCTAGAGCAACAAGTATAATCATATCTCAAGCATAGTTGCCTAGCATACCATTTCAACATATAAATTTGATCCCATAATAGTTTCCCTTTTTGAGTCAAGCGATAATCCCTAAAGTATTCACATTGATCCAACGTGTCTCCCATTACCAAATTGAATGGGGTTTTATCTGGATTATCAAAGTAGTACATAATATCTGTCACATAACGAGCATCGAGGGTTTTAGGAGATTCCTCATCTCCATGAGCAGCAAGTACACCTATTTTTTTTGGTATTTTGTGTTCCATGTCCATAACTAAAGATAAAGAACAACTAAGAACAGCAAATAAAAATTACTTAGTGATAAAGCAAACAAGCACACACGAGAATATTCACCCCACGCTATTGCTCCCCGGCAACGGCGCCAGAAAAAGGTCTTGATAACCTACAAGTATAGGGGATTGCAACAGTTTTTGATAAGTAAGAGTGTCAAACCCAACGAGGAGCTAAAGGCAGAAAAAATATTCCCTCAAGTTCTATCTACCACCGATACAACTCTACGCATGCTTGACGTTCGCTTTACCTAGAACAAGTATGAAACTAGAAGTACTTTGTAGGTGTTGTTGGATAGGTTTGCAAGATAATAAAGATTACGTAAATAAAAAGTAGGGGCTGTTTAGATAAAGACACAACTAAGTTAGTTTTAGTAGAGAGCTTGTTATTACGAGAAAGTTATTTGTCCCTAGGCAATCGATAACTAGACCGGTAATCATTATTGCAATTTTATTTGAGGGAGAGGCATAAGCTAACATACTTTCTCTTCTTGGATCATATGCACTTATGATTGGAACTCTAGCAAGCATCCGCAACTACAAAAGATCATTAAGGTAAAACCCAACCATAGCATTAAAGTATTAAGTCCTCTTTATCCCATACGCAACAACCCCCTTACTCGGTTTGTGTTTCAGTCACTCACGCAAACCACAATAAGCGAATCATAAACGTATTGCAACACCCTATAGCGGGAATCCCTCACTCTTGCGCGACACGGAGAGCACCATAGCACAGCACCAATAATAAAACATGCAACTCAAACCAATCACGATCATCAGATAACCCATAGGACAAAACGGATCTACTCAAACATCATAGGATAGCCATACATCATTGGGAAATAATATATAGCATTGAACACCATGTTTAAGTAGAAATTACAGTGGGTAAGAGAGAGGTTACACCACTGCATAGAGGGGGGAAGAGTTGGTGATGATGGCGGTGAAGTTGTTGGGGAAGATTGCGGTGATGATGATGGCCCCCGGTGGCACTCCTGTGCCACCGGAAGCGAAGGGGAGAGCGCCCCCCTCCTTCTTCTTCTTCCTTGACCTTCTCCCTAGATGGGAGAAGGGTTTCCCCTCTGGTCCATGGCCTCCATGGCATGGGAGGGGCGAGTGCCCCTCCGAGATTGGATCTGTCTCTCTGTCTCTCTCTGTTTCCGCGTTCTTGGATTCTTCCCTTTCACCGTTTCTTATATTCTTGGAGATCCGCAACTCCGATTGGGCTGAAATTTTAACACGATCTATATCCAGATATTAGCTTTCTTGCAGCGAAAGAAGGGCATCAACCACCTTACAGGGTGGCCACGAGGGTCAGGGGCGCGCCTACCCCCCTGGGGCGCGCCCCCTGCCTCGTGGCCCCCTCGGGCATCGTCTCGCGTGGATTTTTCTTTTGCGAAACAAAAAACATGCAACAAACAGGAACTGGCACTGGCACTGGGCACTGGATCAATATGTTAGTCCCAAAAATAGTATAAAAAGTTGCCAAAAGTATATGAAAGTTGTAGAATATTGGCATGGAACAATCAAAAATTATAGATACGACGGAGATGTATCACCGTGCCCGTAGGTTTCTTAGCATCTTGGCGGTAATTGGCCTTTGCCAGTGGCACAATGCGAAGGCTCTTTGTATCGCTGGCATTGGATCAACCCGTAGACTACAACCCTGCTTCCCCTTCATGGACACCATTCTCAATCACTTCATAAGAGTCCCATATACAGGATGATCATGCATATTTATGCATATCAAGGATTGATATGTCTGACCCAAAGTGGTTGGAACATGTACAGATAGAGAAAACATATCGATGCCTTCCTCATCGATGACCCTCGCTAGGCATGCTTTGATTTCTTGAGGTCCATCTATTGTGGAGTTTCTTTTAAGCTAACATCAATGGGTAGACTTTGACGAGGTTCTCCCGCTCCATATATAAAATTTGTATGAATTTCAAACAAGTGGAATTTGTCATCAGTTGGAACGCTGGCATGGAACCTCGTGTTGGGTTAACCTTCTGATATTCATGAAAGAAATAGTGTACCTACTATTGTTGAGGGACGAGGGGTGTGGCTCAAAAAGTTATATGATTATATTTGTATATTAGTACTGTTGATTGATTGTAGATATCATATCGCATGTGCTTCCCTTTTGCAACATTGGGAGGCGTTGCCATGCCGCGCTCTACTGTGGTGACTATGGTTCTTCCCTATAATAGAGCATACAAAGTATCCGGGCTATTGGACATAAAAAATAGAACGAACCTCACGCATAGTGAAACAACAAAACATGCCATTCATTGGAGGTACGACACATGTTGCAAAGCCAACACAATCGATCAATCCAGGCTGGTAAAAAGAACGCTTATCATTTGTCTCAACGACAACACGTGTTGCGAAGATGGCGCAGTCAGCTAAGCTGGGACCGGCTAAGAAGTTTGTGCACAAACTGAAAGCAGGGGCATGTTTAGGAATAGCACCAGCTACTCGCATAAGCCCCTAGCACAAGGCACGACATTGCCTTGGGTGAGTGCATACCTTTGCCCAGTCGATTGGACAGCAACCAAAGGCATCAGAAACCCCAAATATTAGCCCATCAATCAAGTACACAAACACAACAGTACAAAGAAAATTATGAACCCAATGCCCCCACCAACATGCTGGTCGACGCAAGATCGAGTGAGATTCTGATGGACTTACCTGGCTAGGTTTTTACCTAGAATGATGCAGGCAAAGAAAAACTGGCCGAGCTGACCATAACATCCAGAGGGACCAATCAAACCAACCACGCGATTAGAGAATACATGGGGCCGCATGAACACAAAGCATGCTATCCCAGCTTTTGGAGTTAGTGGCATCAAAAACCCGGGAAAGTATTAAAAAGCATGCCAACTGGCCAGGCCCTATGATGTAGATCGTACTTGAAGTCCCTCGAACCATTAACGAACGATCCCACAAACGTAAGACCAAAAGCACAGCCTCTCCACAGTTTGCAAGGTATGTTCTTCACAATCCAGCAGTTCTTTACCGTCTAGAGCTAATCACCGCCTTAGAATTAGAGGGAGCAGATTAGTATGTGATAGCCTGTCTTACTAGGGATGATAGACTACTGATATAAACAAGGAACTCTTTCTTTTTCGGGAGCCCATTCAGAAAGAACTCCAAAGTTAAGTGATACGTCTTCAACGTATCTATAATTTTTTTATTGTTCCATGCTATTATATTATCTGTTTTGGATGTTTTATATGCATTAATATGCTATTTTTTATGATTTTTGGGACTAACCTATTAACCTAGAGCCTAGTGCCAGTTTCTTTTTTTTTCCTTGCTTTAGAGTTTTGCAGAAAAGGAATACCAAAAGGAGTCCAAACAGAATAAAACTTTTGCCATTATTTTTCTTGGACCAGAAGACACCCAAGAGACTTGGTGTACAAGTCAAAGGAGCCTCGAGGCGGCCACAAGGTGGAGGGCGCGCCCAGGGGGTGTGGCGCGCCCCCGACCTTGTTGGCTCCTCGTAGCTCCCCTAACCTAATTCTTTCGCCCATATATACTCTTATAACCCAAAAATATCTGGGGAGCCACGAAACCACTTTTCCACTGCCGCAGCCTTCTATATCCATGAGATTCCATCTTGGGGCCTTTTTCGGCATCCTGTCGGAGGGGGAAGTGATCACGGAGGGCTTCTACATCAACACCATTGCCTCTCCCATGAAGCGTGAGTAGTTTACTTCAGACCTATGGGTCCATAGCTAGTAGCTAATTGGTTTCTTCTCTCTCTTTGATTCTCAATACAAAGTTCTCCTCGATGTTCTTGGAGATCTATTCGATGTAATACTCTTTTGCGGTGTGTTTGCCGAGATCCGATGAATTGTGGATTTATGATCAGCTTATCTATGAATATTATTTGAATCTCCTCTGAATTCTTATATGCATGATTTGATATCTTTGCAAGTCTCTTCGAACTATCGATTTGGTTTGGCCAACTAGATTGGTTTTTCTTGTAATGGGAGAAGTGCTTAGCTTTGGGTTCAATCTTGCGGTGTCCTTTCCTAGTGATAGGAGGGGCAGCCAGTCATGTATTGTATTGTTGCCATCGAGGATAACAATATGGGTGTTTCATCATATTTCTTGAGTTAATCCCGCTACATCATGTCATCTTGCTTAATGCGTTACTCTATTCTTAAGAACTTAATACTCTAGATGCAGGTAGGAGTCGGTCGATTGTGAAGTAATAGTAGTAGATGCATAATCGTTTCGATCTAGTTGACACGGACGTGATGTCTATATTCATGATCACTGCCTTAGATATTGTCATAACTTTGAGCTTTTCTATCAATTGCTCGGCAGTAATTTGTTCGCCCACCATAATAATTTCTATCTTGGGAGAAGCCACTAGTGAAACCTATGGCCCACGGGTCTATTTTACATCATATTAGTTTCCCGTCAACTTGCTAATTTCTGTCGCCATTCCCTTACGTTGCTATCTTTACTTTCCGTTCCATAAACCAAAAATACCAAAAATATTACTTTACCGTTTATCCATCTCTGTCAATCTCACTTTGCGAATAACCGTGAAGGGATTGACAACCCCTTTGTCACGTTGGTTGCAAGTTGGTGTTTGTTTGTCCAGGTATTCGGTGGCTTGTTGTGTAGTCTCCTACTGGATTGATACCTTGGTTCTCAAAACTAAGGGAAATACGTATGCTCCTTTGCTGCATCACCCTTTCCTCTTCAAGGGAAAAACCAACGCAAGCTCAAGAGGTAGCAAGAAGGATTTCTAGCGCCGTTGCCGGGGAGATCTACACCAACCCAAGACATACCATGTACCCATCATAAACTCTCATCTCTCGCGTTACATTATTTGCCATTCGCCTCTCGTTTTCCTCTCCCCCACTTCTAAAATGGTTTTCAAAAAAGATTTTCCCTTTTCTTCGCCTTCCTTTCTTTCGATCTTATGTTTGCTTGTGTTGCCATGTGCCTTCTATTTGCTTGCATCTTCGCTTGCTAAAAAACTATTCATATGGATCCTCATCCTCTTGCTAATCTTTTTAAAAGATCCAATTATGATGAACCAATTGCTAATGAGTTTTGTGTACTAGATTATGTTTATGAGGTTTTGCGTGAAATTCATGAATCTGAAAATTGTGATGAAGTGTTAAAATAAGAAATTTATGGAGCGATTCACGAAAGATCCTTGAATAAAAAGCATGATTGCAATGATATTATTATAAATACTATTAATGTCAATTGTACTAATAATATGCAAAACCCTAAGCTTGGGGATGCTAGTTTTGCTATGTCCTCTACTTATTGCAATGATCATGATTGGGGTGATAATGCTTCTTGTGATCTTGAAATTTATTTAAGCCTCATGATGAATATGATATTGATAATATTGTTTGCAATAATATTGAAAGTGGGTTTGGAAGAGTGTCAACTTTAGATCCCACATATTTGGATAATGTTCAGTCTTATGAAGTTTTTGATAAAAGTGGGTTCGGAGAGGTCATGACTTTATTTCATGATAATCCCACTATTTCAGAAGAGTGTCAACTTTGCATGCATGTGGATCATGAAGAGAAAATTGTATGTGATAGCTATATTGTTGAATTTGATTATGATCCTACATGTAATTGTTATGAGAGAGGAAAATATGGTTTTAGAAATTTTCATGTTACTAAATTACCTCTCCTTATGTTGAGATTGCTATTGTTTCTTTCTTCTTCCTTGCATATGCTAGTTTTTATCTTGTCTTCATAATTTGTTTGCTTATATAATGCCTATGCATATGAAGTATGTTAGACTTATATGTGTTTGTCACGTGTTTTATGATGCTCTCTTTGTTCTTCAATTCTTGTCTTTCGTGTGAGCATCATCGAAATCTCAGTGCCTAGCTAGGGGCGTTAAACAATAGCGATTGTCGGGAGGCAACACAATTTTATTTTCGTTCTTGCTTTTTAGGTCCTATTTTGCTTTGAATAAATCCTATAGCCTCTGGTTAGATGTGTTTTTGTGTTATAGTTAGTGTTTGTGCCAAGTAAGACCTTTGGGGTAGCTTATGGTAATAGTTGATTTGATCCTGCTGAAAAGCAAAAACTTTTGCGCCCAAGAGATTAGTTTTAATGTTTAACATGAGCGTGATAAAATACTGATTCTTTTTGCAGAGGATTTATAAACAAATTATCTAGGACTTCCTAATTTCTCAGAATTTTTGGAGTTACAGAAGTATTAGAAATCTCCAGATTTCTACGGACTGTTCTGTTTTGATAGATTCTGTTTTCCGCGTGTTATTTGCTTATTTTGATGCATCTATGGCTAGTATCGGGGGGTATGAACCATGGAAAATTTGGAATACAATAGATATTACACAAATATAAATAAATAATGAGTTCACAACAGTACCAAATGTGGTGATTTATTTTCTTATACTGACGGAGCTTACGAGATTTTTCTGTTGGAGTTTTGTGTTGTGAAGTTTTCAAGTTTTGGGTAAGGATTTGATGGACTATGGAATAAGGAGTGGAAAGAGCCTAAGCTTGGGGATGCCCAAGGCACCCCAAGGTAATATTCAAGGATGTCAAAAAGCCTAAGCTTGGGGATGCCCCAGGAAGGCAACCCCTCTTTCGTCTATGTCTAGCGGTAATTTTACTTGAGGCTATATTTTTATTCACCACATGATATGTGTTTTGCTTGGAGCGTCCTGTATGATTTGAGTCTTTGATTTTTAGTTTTCCACAATCATCCTTGATGTACACACCTTTTGAGAGAGACACGCATGAATCATGATTTATTAGAATGCTCTATGTGCTTCACTTATATTTTTGGAGCTAGGCAAATTTGCTCTAGTGCTTCACTTATATCTTTTTAGAGCACGGTGGTGGTTTTATCTTATAGAAATTGATGAACTCTCGTACTTCACTTATATTATTTCGAGAGTCTCTAAACAGCATGGTAATTTGCTTTGGTTATAAAACTAGTCCTAAGCGTGGATAGAAAAGTGAATCCTTGTCCCTTTATATAGGCGGACGAAGCTAAGCGTCCCCACTTGCCTGGTAAAACCCGCTTATCCCCCAAGCGCCGTAATTGATGGCGCGGTTGGGTTACCCACGCCCGTATTGATGAGAATCCTGTAATGAGGGGACACGATCTCTGCTTTGACAAGACGTGTCGAAAAACTGCCACGTGTTGTGTGCGGGGCTGTTAAAGGAAACGGTTCGAATAATCACCGAGCCATGACATAACGTCATACTGTCAAAACAAATCAGCAAATTAGATCTACGAAAATATTATTCTCTCTACGATGGTCTGTGGAACTTATTTTGAGGGTCGGACACTATCCTCGTATTCAAATTCTTCTGTGATGTATTCGGAGAAGGAACCCGCCTTGCAATGCCAAAGACAATACTGCGCGCCGGACTCATCGTCATTGAAGCCTGGTTCAGGGGCTACTGAGGGAGTCCTGGATTAGGGGGTCTCCGGACAGCCAGACTATCTCCATTGGCCGGACTGTTAGACTATGAAGATACAATTTGAAGACTTCGTCTTGTGTCCGGACGGGACTCTACTTTGCATGGAAGGCAAGCTAGGCGGTACGGATATGGATATCTCCTCCTTTGTAACCGACCTTGTGTAACCCTAACCCTCTCCCGTGTCTATGTAAACCGAAGAGTTTTAGTCCGTAGGACGACAACATACAATCATACCATAGGCTAGCTTCTAGGGTTTAGCCTCTCCGATCTCGTGATAGATCTACTCTTGTACTACCCATATCATCAATATTAATCAAGTAGGACGTAGGGTTTTACCTCCATCAAGAGGGCTCGAACCTGGGTAAAACATTGTGTCCCCTGCTTCCGGACATATGATTTGTAGCTCCGCTATCGAGCAACCATGATCCCCCACTGGAAGCAAACACCTACAAGAGATTAATGCTTGGTTTTAGGTACCTGAGGGAGTCCTGGATTAGGGGGTGTCTGGATGGCCGGACTATACCTTCGGCCGGACTCCTGGACTATGAAGATACAAGATTGAAGACTTCGTCCCGTGTCCGGAAGGGACTTTCCTTTGCGTGGAAGGCAAGTTTGGGTCAGCCTTCGTGTATTGCGTCTTCACCATGGCCCAGGCCTCCCTGGCGCCTTGACGGCATGCCGACATCTTCCACAATCGGAAGTGCCGCCGCGCTCCCTTCAACTTCTCTACAAGCTCTCCAAGGCCTTCGGGCATGGAGACGAACGGCCACAAGGCCTGGGCGACACCTCGCATCACCTACCGAACTCGCTCGTGCAGTTGTGAGAGCTCGGGAAGAAGGTCACCCGTAGAACCGGGCATTTCCTCTGCAGGACGACCTGTCAGCATACCTACAGACATTACTCTGTTAGTCGACTTCCTCGCCGAACTCTTTTTTCAAAGTTCGTTCAAGCACTTACTATATATGTCGCGTCGAAGCCGCAGATTCTCCTTCACGGAGTCCAACAGCTGGGCACGAACGTCCTTCAGTTCCACGCCTAGCTTGGTGTTGGCGTCTTGGAGATCGTTCTTCTCCCGCCTCACCTTTGTCAGCATGCTCTTCCCGGCCTTTAGTTGGTGTCGGAGTTGTTGCACTTCTGGATTTAATCCGGTGCCATCTGCAATTTCATTTGTCAGATTTGCACCCGCGCCGCACTTCGCAAAATACTTATCTTTCGAAGCATATATTACCAGAGGGGGTCTCCTTGGGATCCCCTGCCGCGGCTAGTGCGGCCTCAAGTTGGGCTTTGCACTCTTCCAGCACCTGGGACAGCAGGGTATTCTTTTCTGTAAGAACCTGCATAACAGATGATCCTTAAATCAGTTATTCTAACTGTTTCAAGTCTCGGGGGCTACTGGTATACATATATAATTACCAAAATTTTCTTACCCGTATGTCTTTCACATACCGCTCTGTGGCTCTGGCTAGACCATTTTGAGCAGCACGGAGGTACGCGTCTCCCGAATTGAAGGCATCCAATGCCTCTTGGGAGAAACAAGCGTCGCGAAGAACTGTCCGGCGACGCCTGTGGTTCATGGCACTCTCCACCTCCGAATTGGTGGCAGACAGCCTGTCTGCATCCTCCGTCGGAGGAGCGTCCGGTGCGCGCCTCGTGTTCGCCTCTGCTTCCGGACCAGGCTTTGGAGCCTGGCTGGTGGAGGCGCGATTGGCAGCCTCTCCGGATATAGTCCGGCGAGGTCTCTTCGTCCTGAAGAGAGTACGAGTGTTAATATGCCTCGAAGGAGTAACACCTGGGAATAAGGTGGCGCGCTATACCTTTGCGTCGGTGCCTCAGTCCGGACCACACTTTTTTTCAGCTCGCGGAGCCTTGTCGCCCCTCGTTGGCTAGTCGCCGCAGGCTCGGCCTCCCGTCTCAAGGACCTCCCCTGCAAAACACGGTTGTCATACGGTAATCGAAAACACGCAAGGACAGATCCCTTTTCAAAGTGCTGAGACTTCGGTCCCAGTTACTTGTGAGGCTGGGAGTAGCCCTGGATAATCGGCCGTAATAGCCACCAAGGCGTTGTCCCTGCTCAACTGATGAAACACTCCATCAATCAGCTCCACAGATAAGTCCGGATCCTCTTGAGAGGCCGGGTCGAGGGACCGTCTCGGATCCTTGGCTTGTGGAGGAGGCTGTTTATTTCTTTAACAGCCTGACGCAGTTCCTGCGTTGAAGTCATTAGACTGAAAATTTAACAATGGGAATATAAAACGAATGGGCAAGTAAAAGTGTCCACTTACCCAACTCGGGGGATTGTACATAGAAAATCCACCCCGTGGGTTGACGCGGAGAAATTCCTCCTCTTCTCCCTTGTACAAAGCGGACAAGGTCTTTATTAGAGTGGCAGCCGAATCCAGCCCCTTACGGCCATAGCGGGTGGCGTCGTCCTCCTTGTTGAAGTCCCACATGGGGCGGCCTCTATACTGAAGCGGCTGCACCCCTCGTATGATGCACGCGGCCATGACCCCGATCATGGTCAGTCCGGAATGAGCTAACAATATTATCCGGCCCATCAGGTAAATAACGTCCCTGTCGCTCTCCCTCTGAGGGCTCCGTGGACGCCAGCTTAGGCGCTTCTTTAGGGGAGCACTGTCGAACTCAGGGAGGCCGATCTGGACAGGATCCGGCAGCGGAACGTCCTCCATATAAAACCATTCAGAAGGCCAGTCCTCGGACGCCTTCTTTGGGGTTCCGGATAGATATCCGGTCCCGGCGATGCGCCACACTTTGGCTCCGCCCACTTGATATATCGACCCCTCCTTAAAGCGGGGCACAAGGCAGAATAGCCTTTTCCACAGCGCGAAATGAGCCTCGCGGCCCAAAAACAGCTCGCAAAGGGCTACGAAGCCCGCGATATGCAATATGGAGGCAGGTGTGAGGTTGTGCAGCTGGAGGCCATAGAACTCCAGAAGACCCCGGAGAAATGGATAAATTGGAAATCCGAGCCCTCTTATTAAGTAAGGGGCAAGGCATACCCGCTCTCCTTTGGAGGGATTGGGGGCGCTCTCTGCTTGCTCTCCGCCATTATAGGTGGCAAGTCCGGCTCGAACCGGGACCATATAGGCCGGGGGGAGAAATCCCTTGGTCTGGAGCTTCACTAGCTCGCTGTGCGGGATGGAGCACTTCTTCCAATCTCCAGGCTGAGGGCTGCAAGGGCGAGAGGAGCAGCTGCGGCGCTGGCCATGATAGAATGGGCCTCTGTCGGATACTCTCTGATGAATACTCGCGGAAGGGAGAAGGTGTGGTTTGGATCTAAATCCTCGTCCCCTTAAATAGGCGGCTCATTCACGCGGCTAGGGAGGTAAATATAAAAAACACCCTGACTTTTCGTATTCGTTTGACACGTGGAAAACGGCCATTATTGGGCGTAGAAGCCAAGGAGCACTACATTTACAAGAAACCGGACACTATTCAACAGGTACACGAAATTTGGAGGAGAAACCGCCTTGCAATGCCGAAGACAATCTGCGCGCCGGACTCGTCGTCATTGAAGCCTGGTTCAGGGGCTACTGAGGGAGTCCTGGATTAGGGGGTGTCCGGATGGCCGGACTATACCTTTGGCCGGACTCCTGGACTATGAAGATACAAGATTGAGGACTTCGTCCCGTGTCCGGAAGGGACTTTCCTTGACGTGGAAGGCAAGCTTGGCGATACGGATATGTAGATCTCCTACCATTGTAACCGACTCTGTGTAACCCCTAGCCCTCTGCGGTGTCTATATAAATCGGAGAGGTTTAGTCCGTAGAGAGAACAACAATCATACGATAGGCTAGCTTCTAGGGTTTAGCCTCTCTGATCTCGTGGTAGATCTACTCTTGTACTACCCATATCATCAATATTAATCAAGCAGGACGTAGGGTTTTACCTCCATCAAGAGGGCCCGAACCTGGGTAAAACATCGTGTCCCCCGCCTCCTGTTACCATCCGACCTAGACGCACAGTTCGGGACCCCCTACCCGAGATCCGCCGGTTTTGACACCGACATTGGTGCTTTCATTGAGAGTTCCTCTGTGCCGTCGCCCTCAGGAAGGATGCCTCATCCCGTCTTTAAATATGGCACCGTTGCTAAGGGAGCTTTGGCTGTCGGCCAAACTCTCCGGCTAGGCGGTTTCCTTATGACCGCCTGTTCGGCTGCTGCGCCGACGATGACCTCTCGGGTCATCAAAAGCAATCTTCACGTCAGCTTGGAATTCGCCGAGCAGCTAGATCCAATGGAGCTCTCTTCCCTAAATGAGCTCTTGGATCGCATCGCCGCCCTGGGAGTCGCTACGGATTACGACCAGATTGGGCCTAAACCCGATCTGAGAGAGATTAACTCTCCCCAGGTCACCCATCACGTTGCCGTGGTAGAGGGATAGTGCGGCGACCCTTCATCTATCTTAAGGACTAGCTATGTCCGGATTCCCGATCCCTCCAAGCCGGATACCCGCGGAGGGAGGATATCACTCAAGACCTGAACTTAAAGTCAGGCGACGGACTAGATTCATTGGGCCGCATCCAAGAATCCCAACATCTGAGTTCGGAAACTCCTTGGCCCCTTTACCGCCTCCTTCGGCGCACCGAACACTTCGACGGATGCAGCCACGATCGGACTCGACGAAATAAAAGCCATCTTGGCAACAAACCAGTCCTGGCCGCGCCAAACATTGGCGAACCAATGCTATTATACATTGCAGCAACCCATCAGGTTGTAAGCGCAGTGCTCGTCGTCGAACGAGAAACAGACGGACACAAATTCCCCCTTCAAAAGCCGGTCTATTATGTGTCCACTGTCCTTACTCCGTGCAAGTCACGGTACCCGCACTACCAAAAGATTGTGTACGCGGTATTTATGGCATCCCGGAAGCTGCGACACTACTTTCAAGAGTGTTCAATAACTGTAGCCTCGGAAGTGCCACTTAACGATATTATAAAAAACCGCGACGCGACGGGCCGGATTGCAAAATGGGCCATTGAGCTCCTCCCATTTGACATAACTTACAAGCCACGGCGAGCTATCAAGTCGCAAGTTTTGGCCGACTCCGTCGCAGAATGGATGGAGGCCGAACTCCCTAAAGAGTACGGCACATATTCAAACTGGGTCATGCACTTCGACGGCTCCAAAATGTTGGCCGGTCTAGGGGCTGGCGTCGTTTTGACGTCCCCCACAGGAGACATAGTTCAATATGTACTCGAGATAATGTACACAGACTCCAACAACGCAGCCGAATATGAGGCCCTTTTACATGGTCTCCGGATGGCAGTATCCATGGGCATTCAACGCCTAGAGGTGCGCGGGGACTCCAACCTTGCAATATCCCAAATAAATGGAGACTTTGATGCCAAGGATCCAAAAATGGCAGCTTATCGCAACGCCGTCCTAAAAATGTCAGCTCGGTTCGAAGGGCTCAAATTTCACCATATAGCCCGGGAAAATAATCAGGTGGCAGATGTCCTGGCGCGCATCGGCGCAAAACGCGATGTAGTCCCCCCCAACATCTTCTTGGAAAGGCTGTTCAAGCCGTCCGTAGTATGGGAAGGGGAACCTGGCAATAGCAGCCCGGACCCAACCACACTGCCCGACACCGAACACTCTGACACAATTGGAGGCTCTGCCAATGAAATAACACCTTCAGCCCATGTAATAATGGCCATCATCGCCCCGTGGACAGAACCATTCCTCGCCTACCTTACCAGGCAGGAACTCCCTGAGGACCAAAATGATGCATGCTGCATAGTGCGGTGATCTAAAACCTATAAAGTCCATGAGGGAGAGATTTATAAGAAAAGCACTACCGGAGTCCTTCAAAGGTGCATCTCTGAAGAGGAAGGGTGGAACCTCCTGGCTGAAATTCATGCCGGACTCGGTGGACATCACGCTGCAGCTCGGTCCCTTGTAAGCAAGGCCTTCCATACATGCTTTTATTGGCCGAAGGCCCGGGCAGACACCCAGGACTTAGTCCAACGATGCGTCGGTTGCCAGCTTTTTGCAAACCAAAGCCATATGCCACCCACCGCCCTCCAAACTATCCCCATCACTTGGCCCTTCGCGGTCTGGGGGCTTGACATGGTTGGACCCCTTAAAAGCGGAACCCACAAGAAAAAGTACTTACTGGTCATGGTGGATAAGTTCACCAAATGGATAGAAGCCAAGCCTGTTAAGACGGCCGAATCCAGACCGGTGATAGACTTTATATCCGGGGTTGTACACCGTTACGGCGTCCCCCACAGCATCATCACTGATAACGGCACGAACTTTACGGCCGATGAGGTAAAACTCTGGTGCAAAAACATGGGCATCAAGCTCGATTATGCTTCCGTCTATCACCCACAAACCAATGGCCAGGTCGAACATGCAAATGGTCTTATCATGAGCGGCATCAAACCCAGATTAGTGCGGTCCCTTAAGGAATCTAATACGCACTGGGTAGAGGAGCTCGACTCCATACTATGGGGGTTGCGGACCACGCCGAATCGCACCACCGGATACACACCATTCTTCATGGTGTACGGCGCAGAGGCAGTTTTGCCCTGCGACATAATTCATGACTCACCTTGAGTGCGCATGTACGAAGAAAGAGAAGCCGAGCTCGATCGGCAGGACAGTTTGGACGCCTTGGAGGACGAGCGTGACATGGCAAAAGCCCGTTCCGCATTCTATCAACAGCAGGCTCGAAGATACCAAAGAAGAGAAGTACGGGCCAAAAAATTACAACGTTGGCGAATTAGTTCTACGCCTGTCGGAGAAGAAAAAGGACAAACTCAAGCCCAAGTGGGAAGGTCCCTTCATAATCGACCAAGTCCTAACTGGTGGAGCGTACCGCCTGCGAGATGCATCGGATAACCGACTCGAGCCGAACCCATGGAACGCAGCCCGTCTACGAAGATTCTATGCCTAGCGCCGGACTCTGTGTTCTTCTCCTTCCTCTGTCCATTTTTTATATACTTTCTGTCTTACATTTCTCTCCTTCTCCTCTCTCTCTTATAGCCTTCAAAGGCTCATAAAGTGTCGCGCTATCCGCGCTCATTAAACCTGGGGGCTTCTTTAAATAGAAGCTTATTTATACGGGCTTCATGCCCAACACATGTGTCACACTTCCGCATGTACCTTTTATTCGCCATTATATGCATCGATATGACTTAAGTTTTGGCCAAGCTGGGTTGCCTAGCTCCTGTGCTTACCCCTACGTTCCCGATTGTTCGGCTAGGTGGTAAAGGGAGCACCTCTGCGATTGTTACTTCCGGGTCAGCCGGATGTGTACCTCAGACTGGGTGAAGCCCAAAGCTAGCGTTCTTAAGGGAATATTCGGTCGGTGAACTAAAGATGATCTTTTCTTCCACTTATTTATCTATACGCCCCTAGATGTTTTTCCTGCGTCTCTTTTCGCAGAATGGACATGCACTTTAGGGCATGCCTCCCAGGGAAAGGAACCCCTAACGGAACTATTCTCCCTGGAAGATGTTTCTTACTAACCATGTAATATAACATAACTAGTTGGGCACTTGTCTGTTCAAGCACTAATGACCCCTACGCCTGGTCTCCATGCATACCCCGGTTCTTATATAACCGCGAGGGTATTCGGACACACTCCGGACCGTCAGGTCCCGAGGTTGAAGCGAAAAGGCCGGCCATGACAAACGATCTACAATCCGGCTAGAAGGCATTACACATGTCAATTAAAATTACATAGTCAATCTGACTGATTGTATTCTTCTTCAATTCCATCTAACAGGCTGTCTAGTTTACAGTCCTGTTGGGAATACTTTCCGGCCAACTCTACTTGGCCGTATACTAAGCTCACAGGGATCTCCTTCCCATCGGGCCCTACGGGTCCGACCTCGGCCATGTGGTTTGGGTCAGCCTTCGTGTACCGCGTCTTCACCATGGCCCAGGCCTCCCTGGCGCCTTGACGGCATGCTGATATCTTCCACAATCGGAAGCATCGCCGCGCTCCCTTCAGCTTCTCTACAAGCTCTCCAAGGCCTTCGGGCATGGAGACGGACGGCCACAAGGCCTGGGCGACGCCTCGCATCACCTGCCGAACTCGCTCGTGCAGTTGTGAGAGCTCGGGAAGAAGGTCACCCGTAGAACCGGGCATTTCCTCTGCAGGACGACCTGTCAGCATACCTACAGACATTACTCTGTTAGTCGACTTCCTCGCCGAACTCTTTTTTCAAAGTTCGTTCAAGCACTTACTATATATGCCGCGTCGAAGCCGCTGATTCTCCTTCACGGAGTCCAACAGCTGGGCACGAACGTCCTTCAGTTCCACGCCTAGCTTGGTGTTGGCATCTTGGAGATCGTTCTTCTACCGCCTCACCTTTGTCAGCACACTCTCACCGGCCTTTAGTTGGCGTTGGAGTTGTTGCACTTCTGGATTTAATCCAGTGCCATCTGCAATTTCATTTGTCAGATTTGCACCCGCGCCGCACTTCGCAAAATACTTATCTTTCGAAGCGTATATTACCAGAGGGGGTCTCCTTGGGCTCCCCTGCCGCGGCTAGTGCGGCCTCAAGTTGGGCTTTGCACTCTTCCAGCTCGTGGGACAGCAGGGTATTCTTTTCTATAAGAACCTGCATAATAGATGATCTTTAAATCAGTTATTCTAATTGTTTCAAGTCTCGGGGGCTACTGGTATACATATATAATTACCAAAATTTTCTTACCCGTATGTCTTTCACATACCGCTCTGTGGCTCTGGCTAGACCATTTTGAGCAGCACGGAGGTACGCGTCTCCCGAATTGAAGGCATCCAATGCCTCTTGGGAGAAACAAGCGTCGCGAAGAACTGTCCGGCGACGCCTGTGGTTCATGGCACTCTCCACCTCCGAATTGGTGGCAGACAGCCTGTCTGCATCCTCCGTCGTAGGAGCGTCCGGTGCGCGCCTCGTGTTCGCCTCTGCTTCCGGACCAGGCTTTGGAGCCTGGCTGGTGGAGGCGCGATTGGCAGCCTCTCCGGATATAGTCCGGCGAGGTCTCTTCGTCCTGAAGAGAGTACGAGTGTTAATATGCCTCGAAGGAGTAACACCTGGGAATAAGGTGGCGCGCTATACCTTTGCGTCGATGCCTCAGTCCGGACCACACTTCTTTTCAGCTCGCGGGGCCTTGTCGCCCCTCGTTGGCTAGTCGCCGCAGGCTCGGCCTCCCGTCTCAAGGACCTCCCCTGCAAAACACGGTTGTCATACGGTAATCAAAAACACGCAAGGACAGATCCCTTTTCAAAGTGCTGAGACTCCGGTCCCAGTTACTTGTGAGGCCGGGAGTAGCCCTGGATAATCGGCCGTAATAGCCACTAAGGCGTTGTCCCTGCTCAACTGATGAAACACTCCATCAATCAGCTCCACAGATAAGTCCGGATCCTCTTGAGAGGCCGGGTCAAGGGACCGTCCCGGATCCTCGGGTTGTGGAGGAGGGCTGTTTATTTCTTTAACAGCCTGACGCAGTTCCTGCGTTGAAGTCGTTAGAATGAGAATTTAACAATGGGAATATAAAACGAATGGGCAAGTAAAAGTGTCCACTTACCCAACTCGGGGGATTGTACATAGAAAATCCACCCCGTGGGTTGACGCGGAGAAATTCCTCCTCTTCTCCCTTGTACAACACGGACAAGGTCTTTATTAGAGCGGCATCCGAATCCAGCCCCTTACGGCCATAGCGGGTGGCGTCGTCCTCCCTATTGAAGTCCCACATGGGGCGGCCTCTATACTGAAGCGGCTGCACCCCTCGCATGATGCACGCGGCCATGACCCCGATCATGGTCAGTCCGGAATGAGCTAACAATCTTATCCGGCCCATCAGGTAAATAACGTCCCTGTCGCTTTCCCTCTGAGGGCTCCGTGGACGCCAGCTTAGGCGCTTCTTTGGGGACGCTCTCTGCTTGCTCTCCGCCATTATAGGTGGCAAGTCCAGCTCGAACCGGGACCATATAGGCCGGGGGAGAAATCCCTTGGTCTGGAGCTTCACTAGCTCGCTGTGCGGGATGGAGCACTTCTTCCAATCTCCAGGCTGAGGGCTGGAAGGGCGAGAGGAGGAGCTGCGGCGGCTGGCCATGATAGAATAGACCTCTGTCGGATACGCTCTGATGAATACTCGCGGAAGGGAGAAGGTGTGGTTTGGATCTAAATCCTCGTCCCCTTAAATAGGCAGCTCATTCACGCGGCTAGGGGTGTAAATATAAAAAACACCCTGACTTTTCGTATTCATTTGACACGTGGAAAACTGCCATTATTGGGCGTAGAAGCCAAGGAGCACTACATTTACAAGAAACCGGACACTATTCAACAGGTACACGGAATTTGGAGGAGAACCCGCCTTGCAATGCCGAAGACAATCTGCGCGCTGGACTCGTCATCATTGAAGCCTGGTTCAGGGGCTACTGAGGGAGTCCTGGATTAGGGGGTGTCCGGATGGCCGGACTATACCTTTGGCCGGACTCCTAGACTATGAAGATACAAGATTGAAGACTTCGTCCCGTGTCCGGAAGGGACTTTCCTTGACGTGGAAGGCAAGCTTGGCGATACGGATATGTAGATCTCCTACCATTGTAACCGACTCTGTGTAACCCTAGCCCTCTACGGTGTCTATATAAATCAGAGAGGTTTAGTCCGTAGAGAGAACAACAATCATACCATAGGCTAGCTTCTAGGGTTTAGCCTCTCTGATCTCGTGGTAGATCTACTCTTGTACTACCCATATCATCAATATTAATCAAGCAGGACGTAGGGTTTTACCTCCATCAAGAGGGCCCGAACCTGGGTAAAACATCGTGTCCCCCGCCTCCTGTTACCATCCGACCTAGACGCACAGTTCGGGACCCCCTACCCGAGATCCGCCGGTTTTGACACCGACATTGCTGCTTTCATTGAGAGTTCCTCTGTGTCGTCGCCCTCAGGAAGGATGCCTCATCCCGTATTTAAATACGGCACCGTTGCTAAGGGAGCTTTGGCTGTCGGCCAAACTCTCCGGCTAGGCGGTTTCCTTATGACCACCTGTTCGGCTGCTGCGCCGACGATGACCTCTCGGGTCATCGAAAGCAATCTTCATGTCAGCTCGGAATTCGCCGAGCAGCTAGATCCAATGGAGCTCTCTTCCCTAAATGAGCTCTTGGATCACATCGCCGCCCTGGGAGTCGCTACGGATTACGACCAGATTGGGCCTAAACCCGATCTGAGAGAGATTAACTCTCCCCAGGTCACCCATAACGTTGCCGTGGTAGAGGGACAGTGCGGCGACCCTTCATCTATCTTAAGGACTAGCTATGTCCGGATTCCCGATCCCTCCAAGCCGGATACCCGCGGAGGGGAGGATATCAATCAAGACTTGAACTTAAAGTCAGGTGACGGACTAGATTCATTGGGCCGCATCCAAGAATCCCAACATCCGAGTTCGGAAACTCCTTGGCCCCTTTACCGCCTCCTTCGGCGCACCGAACACTTCAAGTGGATGGATGCAGCCACGGCCGGACTCGACGAAATAAAAGCCATCTTGGCAACAAACCCAGTCTTGGCCGTGCCAAACATTGGCGAACCAATGCTATTATACATTGCAGCAACCCATCAGGTCGTAAGCGCAGTGCTCGTCGTCGAATGAGAAACGGACGGACACAAATTCCCCCTTCAAAAGCCGGTCTATTATGTGTCCACTATCCTTACTCCGTGCAAGTCACGGTACCCGCACTACCAAAAGATTGCGTACGCGGTATTTATGGCATCCCGGAAGCTGCGACACTACTTTCAAGAGTGTTCAATAACAGTAGCCTCGGAAGTGCCACCTAACAATATTATAAAAAACCGCGACGCGACGGGCCAGATTGCAAAATGGGCCATTGAGCTCCTCCCGTTTGACATAACTTACAAGCCATGGCGAGCTATCAAGTCGCAAGTTTTGGCCGACTTCATCGCAGAATGGACGGAGGCCGAACTCCCTAAAGAGTTAACAATCTTATCCGGCCCATCAGGTAAATAACGTCCCTGTCACTTTCCCTCTGAGGGCTCCATGGACGCCAGCTTAGGCGCTTCTTTAGGGGAGCACTGTCAAACTGAGGGAGGCCGATCCGGACAGGATCCAGCAGCGGAACGTCCTCTATATAAAACCATTCCGAAGGCCAGTCCTCGGACGCCTTCTTTGGGGTTCCGGATAGATATCCGGTCCCGGCGATGCGCCACACTTTGGCTCCGCCCACTTGATATATCGACCCCTCCTTAAAGCGGGGCACAAGGCAGAATAGCCTTTTCCACAGCGCAAAATGAGCCTCGCAGCCCAAAAACAGCTCGCAAAGGGCTACGAAGCCCGCGATATGCAATATGGAGGCAGGTGTGAGGTTGTGCAGCTGGAGGCCATAGAACTCCAGAAGCCCCCGGAGAAATGGATAAATTGGAAATCCGATCCCTCTTATTAAGTAAGGGGCAAGGCATACCCGCTCTCCTTTGGAGGGATTGGGGGCGCTCTCTGCTTGCTCTCCGCCATTATAGGTGGCAAGTCCGGCTCGAACCGGGACCATATAGGCCGGGGGGAGAAATCCCTTGGTCTGGAGCTTCACTAGCTCGCTGTGCGGGATGGAGCACTTCTTCCAATCTCCAGGCTGAGGGCTCGAAGGGTGAGAGGAGGAGCTGCGGCGGCTGGCCATGATAGAATGGACCTCTGTCGAATACGCTCTGATGAATACTCGCGGAAGGGAGAAGGTGTGGTTTGGATCAAAATACTCATCCCCTTAAATAGGCGGCTCATTCACGTGGCTAAGGGTGTAAATATAAAAAACACCCTGACTTTTCGTATTCGTTTGACACGTGGAAAACGGCCATTATTGGGCGTAGAAGCCAAGGAGCACTACATTTACAAGAAACCGGACACTATTCAACAGGTACATGGAATTTGGAGGAGAACCCGCCTTGCAATGCCGAATGCAATCTGCACGCCGGACTCGTCGTCATTGAAGCCTGGTTCAGGGGCTACTGAGGGAGTCCTGGATTAGGGGGTGTCCGGATGGCCGGACTATACCTTTGGCCGGACTCCTGGACTATGAAGATACAAGATTGAAGACTTCGTCCCGTGTCCGGAAGGGACTATCCTTGGCGTGGAAGGCAAGCTTGGTGATACGGATATGTAGATCTCCTACCATTGTAACCGACTCTGTGTAACCCTAGCCCTCTGCGGTGTCTATATAAATCGGAGAGGTTTAGTCCGTAGAGAGAACAACAATCATACGATAGGCTAGCTTCTAGGGTTTAGCCTCTCTGATCTCGTGGTAGATCTACTCTTGTACTACCCATATCATCAATATTAATCAAGCAGGACATAGGGTTTTACCTCCATCAAGAGGGCCCGAACCTGGGTAAAACATCGTGTCCCCTGCCTCCTGTTACCATCCGACCTAGACGCACAGTTCGGGACCCCCTACCCAAGATCCGCCGGTTTTGACACCGACAATGACCTTCTCGATTGACAGATCCTGAGAGATGACCACCTTGCCAAGTCCCAATACCTTAGAGGATGAGGCATCACCCCACTCGACATTGGTGGGCATAGATGGAATCTTGTGCACGTCCACCACCAAGTCCTTGCTTCCAGTCATATGATTTGTAGCCCCGCTATCGAGAAACCATGATCCCCCACTGGAAGCAAACACCTACAAGAGATTAATGCTTGGTTTTATGTACCTGAGGGAGTCCTGGATTAGGGGGTGTCCGGATGGCCGGACTATACCTTCGGCCGGACTCCTGGACTATGAAGATACAAGATTGAAGACTTCGTCCCGTGTCCAGAAGGGACTTTCCTTGGCGTGGAAGGCAAGCTTGGCGATACGGATATGTAGATCTCCTACCATTGTAACCGACTTTGTGTAACCCTAGCCCTCTCCGGTGTCTATATAAACCGGAGAGTTTTAGTCCGTAGCACGAACAACAATCATACCATAGGCTAGCTTCTAGGGTTTAGCCTCTCTGATCTCGTGGTAGATCTACTCTTGTATTACCCATATCATCAATATCAATCAAGCAGGACGTAGGGTTTTACCTCCATCAAGAGGGCCCGAACCTGGGTAAAACAACGTGTCCCCTGCCTCCTGTTACCATCCGACCTAGACGCACAGTTCGGGACCCCCTACCCGAGATCCGCCGGTTTTGACACCGACATTGGTGCTTTCATTGAGAGTTCCTCTGTGTCGTCACTTTTAGGCCCGATAGCTTCTCCGATCATCAACAGTGATGCGATCAAGGGTGAGACTTTTCTCCCCGGACAGATCTTCGTATTCGGCGGCTTTGCACTGCGGGCCAATTCGCTTGGTCATCTGGAGTAGATCGAAAGCTACGCCCCTGGCCATCAGGTCAGATTTGGAAGTTTGAACTACACAGCCGACATCCGCGGAGACTTGATCTTCGACGGATTCGAGCCACAGCCGAGCGAGCCGCACTGTCACGATGGGCATGATTTAGCTCTGCCGCCGAACAGTGCCCTGGAGGCCGCACCTGTGTCCGCTCCAACCCCTAGCTCGGAGCCGATCACACCAATCGAGGATGGGTGGTTAGACACCGCCTCGAGGGCAGCAATCTCTACGGCGATCGAGCCAAACACCAGCCCTATTCTCTACGAAGCCCGTGACTCCAAGGAGCCGGACTCCTCTCTAGACTCCGAGCCCTCCGCGCCCCAACTGATCAATTGGGCGCGGATCATGGAGTTCACCGCCGCAGACATCTTTCAGCACTCGCCCTTCGCGATATTCTGAATTCACTAAAGTCTCTCACTTTGTCAGGAGAGCCCTGGCCGGACTATGGTCAACAAGGTTGGGATGCGGATGATGAAGAAATTCAAAGCCCACCCACCACCCACTTCGTAGCCACTGTCGATAATTTAAACGACGTGCTCGACTTCGACTCCGAAGACATCGATGGTATGAACGACGATGTAGGAGATGAACACGAACCAATGCCTATAACGCACTGGACAGCCACCTCATCTCATGATGTATACATGGTGGACACACCCAAATGAAGCGACGACGAGGAACAGAGGGATGCAACGAGGGATCGTTCACTCGAAAAGCAATCAAAGCGGCGACGTAAGCGCCGCTCCAAGCCCCGCCTCGATAGAGATAGCAGCCACACAGACCCAGCCATAGAGCAGGACGAGCTGGCGGATGACGAACATGCCTTCAAGCAAGCGTCCGAACAGGGAAACTTGGATAAACAAACCAAACACCCCGTTCATGGCGAAAACAACAGTCCGGACGACCTTACGCTGGATAAACTCATGGAGCAGAAGAACCTCCACAAAAGGCTCGTCGCCACTACGCATAGCCTGGAAAAGCAGAAGCGGAAGCTCAAAACTGCAGAAGATGCACTCAGAATCAGATGGAGCAAAGTCTGCAACACCGCAGACAAATATGCCGGCAGTCGTCGCACAAAAAGCTATCCAAAGCGAAAGCTACTGCCTGAATTTGACGAGGAGGCCTTAGAGCCCCCGCAGTCAAAAAATAGGAAAGCCATCCAGTCGGATGGACGACCGCATGGCCAGCATGGAGCGGCAAGCGGCACCGCACACAAGCCGGCACGCGATCAACCAAAGGATCCGCATCAAAAAGACGGCCCAGCCAGATCTATATACGGGCCATGAAAGCAAGCTCTAGTAAGCAATGCAACACAACAAATATCCGAACATCACGGCACACCCAAATACAGGGGTGCCGCACACCCCCTATGTTTCACCGATGAGGTGCTGGACCATGAATTTCCAGCGGGATTCAAGCCCGTGAACATAGAGGTGTATGACGAAACAACAGACCCTGGGGTTTGGATCGAGGATTATATCCTCCACATACACATGGCCAGAGGAGATGACCTCCACGCCATAAAATACTTACCCCTCAAGCTTAAAGGGCCAGCCCGGCATTGGCTCAAAAGCCTTCCCGAAAACACCATTGGAAGTTGGGAAGAGCTTGAGGATGCTTTCCGGGCAAATTTTTAAGGGACCTATGCCCGCCCTCCGGATGCAGACGATCTCAGTCACATAACTCAACAGCCTAGATAGTCAGCCCGGAAATTCTGGAACAGATTTCTTACTAAAAAGAATCAGATAGTCGACTGTCTGGACGCCGAAGCCCTAGCACCTTTTAAGCACAACGTTCAAGACGAATGGCTCGCCAGACACCTCGGCCAAGAAAAGCCAAGAACAATGGCCGCATTAACAAGCCTCATGACCAGCTTTTGCGCAGGAGAGGACAGCTGGTTGGCAAGATGTAGCACCAGTGACCCAAGTACATCCGAAGTTAGGGATGGAAACGGAAAACCCCGACGCAGCAAGGACCAGCGCTGGAATAAGGGAAACAGCCCAAAGAGCACGGCGGTCAATGCCGGATTCAAAAGCTCGCGGCAGAATCAGAGAAAGCCGTCCCTCAAGGATAACAGGGACGAGCTATCCAACTTAAACAAAATCTTGGACAAGATATGTCAAATACACAGTACTCCCGGGAAGCCTGCGAACCATACCCATAGAGATTGTTGGGTTTTCAAGCAAGCCGGCAAACTCAACGCCGAACACAAGGGGCTCGACACACCAAGTGAGGACGACGATGAACCCCACAAGCAGAGCACCAGAAAACAAAAGGATTTCGCACAAGAAGTCAAAACAGTACACTTACTTCACGTGACGAACAGAACGGCGCCACCAGAGATACACGCCATACGGCCTATCCCAAAGGAGTCTCGCCAATGGTTGTTAAAACTGATCACCTTCAACCATCAGTATTACTCTAGAAGTATCCGGAACGCAGGCTGGACTGCCTTGGTATTAGATCCAATAATTGGCGGACTCCATTTTACAAATGTCCTGATGGACGGCGGCAGTGGTCTAAACCTGTTATACCAGGACACAATCTGCAACATGGGGATAGACCCAACCAAAATTCGCCATAGCAAAACCTCCTTTCAAGGGGTAACGTCAGGCCCAGATGCCCGTTGCATGGGTTCTCTCCGGCTAGAAGTTATGTTCGGCTCCCCCGATAACTTCCGTTGTGAACAGCTAACTTTCCACATCGCCCCATTCTCATGTAGCTATCAAGCACTGCTGGGACGCGAAGCTTTCGCCCGCTTTAATGCAATACCGCATTATGCATCTCTTACGCTTAAGATGCCCGGTCCACAAGGCATCATCTCATTAAAGGGAAAACATTGAGTGTTCCTCCCGCACGGAAAATAGTGCGGCTGCCTTGACAGCCCCACAATAAAGCGGCTTCACCAGCCAAACAATCTAAATAGGTCGTCAAGACCACGGACACGGCTAGACGAGTCCGGCATAAACATACAATTGATAAAGGCTTAATAACCGTATACCCCAGCACTTGGGGCTCTGCGCATATAAAACAAGAGACAATAAAGCTCAATTTTACCCATTTCGATTTATACTTTGTTTATTTAGTATAACTCATGTTCGGCCCGATCTTTCTTTAACTAAGTTCCTCTCTTTTACAGATGAACAACGTGCTACGCCCGTCCAGGATACGGCACAACGGAGACACAGGCGCAGACGTGCAGCAGGGACCCGTTCCAAGGATTCTTTTCAGATTAAGACCCTGCATAAACCTTTTTTACTGTCTCTTGTTAATACACATCCCCTGGTTTCTTGGTATAACCAAGGAGGAGGCTGGCGTTTTGGCATGTGGCCACGTTAGAGTTTTGCGCGTACCTGGACACTAGGGGCTTATTACTAAGGGCGTTATCCCACCCACCCTCATAAAGACCGAATACCTTAGGGAGTGTTCGGCGTCGCGAGTTTTGCCTTATATGCATCAGCTCTGAATCATGTCTTTGGTAAAATGTTGGGTTTGCCCGGCTCCTGTGTTTTGCTGCCTTACGTTCCGCTCTATCGGCTAAGGCGGCACCAGGAGAACTACTGCGATTGTGCCCCGGTTCGGCCAGGCGAGCACCTCAGTAGAGAAAGCCGAAAACTGACTGTCATGATATAGTGTGAGACTGGTCAACCACTCGATGACTTACCGGAATCTTTAGGATTCCTCCGCATTAACGAAGGGCCGTTTCCCGGCAAGGCACATACGCGCCCCGAGTTCGGGCGAGCGCAGGCGCCACCAGGGGCTATATAAGTAGCCTCAATGTCAAACTCCTATGGCTAAGTGAAAGTGATAAAGCATCATAGTCCGATTGCCTAGTTCGATGCGCTATCACCTCCTTTGTAGGACCAAGACGTTGGATCAAGTGTGAAAATGCGCCTTCTGCGAACACCCCCGCATTATGTGCGTGGGGGCTGACGCCGACGGCTGCCATCTTTCAGATTATATACACGTATATGTTAAACGGGCGCACAGGAGGTATTCCAATACTTGCAGGCACAAGTATAAAAAGCTTCTACAATTTATCAAAATATTGTTTTACAATAATACATGCTATTCGAATATAGTATCCTTCAAGCACTGCGTCTCTATTAAATGAGCGCCTTGCAGAACTTCCTGAAAATAGCGCTCGGCAGGTACTCGGCTTCCATCCGAGTCTGGGGATGCAACAGCGGTGGCTTCCATTTCCGCCCAGTATGTCTTGACACGGGCAAGAGCCATCCGCGCACCCTCTATGCACGCTGACCTCTTCATCGCATTGATATGCGGCGCCGCACCAAGGAACTGTTGCACCAAGTTGAAATAACTTTTCGGCTCTGGCCTCTCTGGCCACAGATGATTCATGACATACTTCACGGCGAGTCTGGACACCCTATTTAGCTCGGCCCATTCGGCCAAACGATCGGCTAACGACTGTGGACGCTCTGGATTGTGGAACTGCGACCAGAAGAGCTTTTCCACTTCGCGATCTTCTTGATCTTGGAAGTGTTCGGCCGCATTTGCGGCACTCGCTGCTAAATCCAGATAGGTGTCTGCCGTACTCCACATCTGGTCTAACGGAGCATGTTTAGGATCATAGAACTTCCTCCGCAGCATAAAGGACTTTCTAGCCGCGATCTCTCCGGCCTGACGCAGCTCCTCCTTCATAGCTCTCATCGCAGAGCGAGCATCCTTGGCATCGGCAACGGCCTTCTTCAGGTCTGTCTGTTCCACCCGATCTTCTTTTTCAAGAAGCTTGCAACGGTCAGCAGCGTTCTTCAACCTCACGGCCATCTCGGCCATTTCCTTCTTCCTTCGGCAGTGAGCAGCCTGTTCGGCTTTCAGCTCTTCAATTGCCTTTCCGGCAGCCGCATCACTTTTCCTGGCTTGCTCCTTGGCTCGGGAAAGTTCCGCCCGAAGATTCTCCATGGCAGCAGCACCATCTGTATTAAGCGCACACATTGTAATATACTGGCATAAAGCTCCTCTTACCAGGCGCCGCCGACAGAATTACATACCTTGTGCCTCGTCAAGCTGCTTGTGGACAAGATCGATGTCGGCATCTGCCACGTCAAGTTGCTGCTTTAGCTCGGCAAATCCATCAGTCCGGCTGGCCACCGGACACTTCGCCACCTACATATAAAGGCGGCATATTAGACCTGGGATTATGATCCTCTATGCGCTGTCACTTTTGACAACACACAGAGTCTCAGGGGCTACTATCTACACAGGGCGCATCTTATTTATGCGCAACTGTCCAAAAAGGGTACATTATTTCGTATACCTCAAAACCTGTCAGTAAACTCCTGACGGCCTCGTGCAATCCGCTCTCCGCGGATGAAATCCTGTCAATCACCGTACCCATCAATGCATGGTGCTCCTCTGAGATGGATGCTCGCCCTAGCAGAACCTTCAGCTCCTCCGACCGCGCACCAGACAGCGCCGGACTCGTCCGATGGCCCTTTTCGAAGGCCGGACGCGGAGGGCTTTGGGGGGCCATATGACTACCTTCCGGCCCCGCCGGATTTGGAGAAACCCTCCGCGACGATACCTCAGGGTCGCCCGCCTCACAAGGCGGTACGGCAGGGGGAGGCATTCCGCTCTCCATCATCTCCGGAAGAAGATCCCCCGAAGACGAGCTCTGCTGAGAAGGGCTAAGGTCCGAGCTACAAGGTAAATTTTCGATTACTTTTCTCAGATATAAAGCAGGGATTTCTCTCGTTTCTTAAAAAGAAAACTCTTCTCTACTTACGGCTCGATGGAGGGCTGATCCCCTTAAGGGCATAATTCGGCCGAAGTATCCCCCAGCACAGGACCCTCTGGCGAAGATTTCTTCCCCCGCTTTAAGGCCGTGGTCTCCGGATCTTCAGAGGTGGTCCTCTTCTTCCCCTGAGGAGAGGAATTTTCGATTCCTCCCTTTCGGACAACCTCATTTGAGAAGGTTGTAGCTTCCTTGTCCCCTCCCTCGCTTCCCTTTGAAGGCACAACCTCCAACATCCTGACTAGCACGGGACCCGGCGTGGTCTCGGGGAGGGGGGCCGGACACCTGATTAGCTTTGCTTTCGCTACCCACTCCTGTTTAAAGGACAGCTCTTTTAGGGGCAATTTTATGATAAATATACGGATAGCGAGTCCGGGCACAAGGCTACTTACTTGAGTATCTGGACGATTGCAGCTCAGACTTGCATCGTCCGTAGAATCCGGGCACACTACTTGTGGTCCGAAGAACAATTTGTACATCTCCACGGGCGTCATGCCAAGAAAATGTTGGAGAACTCATGGTCCCTACGGGTTGAACTCCCACAGGTGGAGGGGGCGACGTTTGCAGGGCACAACTCGGCGAATTAACATAACCTGCGTCACCACGACCAGACTGATGTCTCTTTCTAGGAGATCTCGGATGTGGCCCTGCAACAGGGGCACGTCCTTTGCCGGCCCGCAGTCCAGCCCCGTATTGACCCATGACGCCAGTCGTGGCGGGGGACCCGAGCGAAAGGCGGGTGGCTCCACCCATTTAGGGGCCCTGGGAGCGCTAATATAAAACCACTCTCGTTGCCATAAGCTGGACTCCTCTTGAAAAGAGCCCTTGGGCCATGGAGTACCAGCATTCTTGCTTATAAAAGCACCTCCGCACTCCGCGTGTCGTCCCTCGATCATCTTCGGCTCTACTTTGAAGGTCTTGAGCCATAGTCCGAAGTGAGGAGTGATACGGAGGAAGGCTTCACACACGACGATGAATGAGGAAATATGGAGGTTGGACTCTGGGGCTAAGTCGTGAAATTCCAGCCCATAATAATACATGAGCCCCCTCACGAAGGGATCCGTCGGGAAGCCTAGCCCCCAAAGGAAGTGAGACATGAACACCACACTCTCACCGGGCTTGGGAGTGGGAATGACCTGCCCTTGAGCAGGCAGCCTATGCGAGATTTCACCGGTCAAGAACCTGGCCTCTCTCAACTTCAGCATGTCCTCCTCCGTGACGGAGGAGGGCATCCATCAGCCTCGAAGGTCGGAACCGGACATTGTCGAAGGTTCGAAGCGCCTGAAATCTGGAACCTTGGGTGTTGGAACTCAAGGCGAAGGGCGAACTCGTTTGAGATTGAAAAAAGGAGTAAGGCCTTGGTCTCTTTATAAGAGGTTGAATACCAAGGGCCTTCCCCATGACCATTTGGGACTCGCCTTTGTTCGAGAAAATATACCAACGGGTACGGTTGGGTTACCCACGCCCGTATTGATGAGAATCTCGGAATAAGGGGACACGATCTCTGCTTTAACAAGACCTGCCAAGGAAACCGCCTCGCTAAACGCACTGAGGTGGGACAATAAAATGATTCGAATAAAGACTTGGCCGTGGTGTGATGTCACGCTACAGAATACGTCAGCAGATTAGATTTGTGTAAATATTATTCTCTCTATGGCAATATGTGGAAACTTATTTTGCAGAGTCGGACACTACCTTTGTGTTCAAAATCTTCTATAAAGTACTTGGAGGAGGAACCCGCCTTGCAATGCCGAAGACAATCTGCGCGCCGGACTCATCGTCTTTGAAGCCTGGTTCAGGGGCTACTGAGGGAGTCCTGGATTAGGGGGTGTCTGGATGGCCTCACTATACCTTCGGCCGGACTCCTGGACTATGAAGATACAAGATTGAAGACTTCGTCCCGTGTCTGGAAGGGACTTTCCTTGGCGTGGAAGGCAAGCTTGGCGATACGGATATGTAGATCTCCTACCATTGTAACCGACTCTGTGTAACCCTAGCCCTCTCCGGTGTCTATATAAACCGGAGAGTTTTAGTCCGTAGCACGAACAACAATCATACCATAGGCTAGCTTCTAGGGTTTAGCCTCTCTGATCTCGTGGTAGATCTACTCTTGTATTACCCATATCATCAATATCAATCAAGCAGGACGTAGGGTTTTACCTCCATCAAGAGGGCCCGAACCTGGGTAAAACATCGTGTCCCCTGCCTCCTGTTACCATCCTACCTAGACACACAGTTCGGGACCCCCTACCCGAGATCCGCCGGTTTTGACACCGACAGTACCCATTTTGTAATGGGTCCTTTGATGTTAGTAACAAGGGTCTTTGGAACCCAAATAGACCATTCAATGTATTCATGAGGAGAACCAACGAATTTGGCATAGACATGCCCATCACTAGCACGGCATAACACATAAGAAGGATTAAAGTCATCGGCTTTGATGCGAGGAGTGGCATTGCCCTTTTTGACAATGCCACCCTTCGCATTGTTCTTCTTCTTATCCTCGGAGGCACTCTCTCCCTCCTTCACAAAGGTTTGCATGAGAGGAGGAGGTCATTTGGTCTTGTCATTCTTCTTCTTGTTCTTGGACTCGGGAACGTACCCAACCCCTTCCTTGGCCACAACTCCCTTTTGATCTATCAAGAGGTCGTTGAGGTTCTTCTTGCCTTGTATGCAAGTCGCAAGACCTCTCTCAAGTTACCCCTTTAGCTTAGCATTCTCCTCAACAAGATGCACATGCTCACAACACGGGTTAGTAGCATTTGCATTATCAATTAACATCATACGAGGAAAGGTGGATTTTTCCTTGGTTAGCTTTACTTGAAGTTGATCATGAGACTCTTTGAGGCTAGTATGAGCACCCTTCAAGACCTTGTGAGCCTTGTCAAGTAGATCAAACTCCTCTTTGAGTCTAGCAAGATCAACCTGAAGTTCGGCCTTCTCGGAGTTTAGCACATGAGAAACAATGAGGACATGATCATAATCTTTCTTTAACTTAGCATGATCAACGTTGTGTGACTCCTCAAGAGCCAAATGAAGACCACGCTCTTCCTCAAGAGCATTGGAAAGATCCGAAATCTCATCGGCATAGTCACGACTATGCCCTTCCATCTAATTGATGGTATCTTCGTGAGCCTCGATCATGTCATTGGCTTCACCAAGTTGTTCCAAGAGAGCAACAAAGTGCTTCTTGGTGTTTCCCTTAAGTTTGCCCATAAAGGCCTCAAACTCATTTGCCTCCACATTAGCTCCCTCAAGTTCATTAATGCGATCCGTAGGAGAAGGATGATTAATGATGGTAGTTTTGATGTTGGGGGTTACCTTGTTGGTGGCTTTAGCCATGAGGCACTTGGCAACGGAGGCCATGGCAACCGACTCATCACCTTCATCATCGTCATCATCCTCATTGTACTCTTCTTGTACCACCAATGCCTTGGGAGGAGTCTTCTTGGTGAAGTTGCTCTCGTTTGGGAACGACTTGGCCCTGTCCTTTTGGATGAGCTTTCCACCATTGTCTTCCCTCTTCTCATATGGGCACTCCGCAACAAAATGACTCATGTTGCCACAATTGTAGCAAGTCCTTACACTTTCCTTGCTCTTCATGCCACTTGAGTTGTTTTTGCTAAAGTTTGGCCTCGAGTTTTTCTTGCTCCAAAATTGCCTTGAATCGAGTGCCATGTGTTCATGATACGCATACTTCGTATCTTCGGGGTTGCTCTCCTCTTCTTCCTCTTCTTATTCTTCAACGGTGAGCTTGACCTTCAATGCAAGGTTGGGCTTCTTTGCCCTTTGAGAACGAAGCACCGCATTGTCGGCGGTCTTGTCCAAAATGTTCATGGCCACAAACTCATCCAACACTTCTCTTGAGGTCAAAGTGTGGAAGTCCGGTCTTTGACGAATGACGGAGGACATGGCCTTGTGGTAGGGCATCATTGCCTTGAGGAATTTGTGCTTGATCCAATTGTCATCCGTGTCCTTGCTCCCGTGATCTCATAGTGAGACAGCGAGTTTGGTTACTCTCCGATAAGCTCATGAGGTTCTTCATCTTCTTTCATTGCAAACTCATCGGCCTCATCTTGCACCACTTCATAGTTGGAGCATTGAATGCTTGCGCTTCCCCGGTAAAGAGAGACAACACAATGCCATGCGTCTTTGGACAAGGCGAAGGGCCGAAGATGAGGTAGGTCTTCGGGTGGGATTGCATCTTGAATGATGAAGAGAGCATTCTCATTGAATTGATTATCTGTGGCTTCTCGAGGAGTGAAGTTGCTTGGATCATGCGGATAGAAACCTTGTTCAATGATTCTCCAAAGATTAGTGTTCAAATGATTTAAATGACGTTTAAAGTGGTAAACCCAAGAATCAAAGTCCTCATTTTTCACAATCTTAGGGGGAGGACCGGCATGATTCAAATGAGTGGAAGGAACCGGCCCACCATAAACAAGTGGTGGTTCCACATGAGCAAAGATGCTGGTGCCATTTTTACCACTAGAAGAAGGAGCCTTTTCACTACTAGCTTCCCCCTTGTCGGAGATAGCATCCGTCACCTTGTCGGTGGGATCACCCACTTTCAACGGTGCGGTTGATAGTTTAAGCCCCTCAAGGAATTTAGTAAACATGCTTTCAACCTCGGTCGTCATGGAGGTTTTCAATGTCTCCAAGGCCACATTGAACTCCTCACGAGAGACCGAGGTTCCCCCATCGCCCGTAGACGAGATCGGATTCACACCGGAGTGTTCCTCCACACCGTCTACGGTATCAACCATACTCTTCGGACGGTAAAGTCCTTAATAAAGAGACGAGGCTCTGATACCAATTGAAAGGATCGATATGGTTAACTAGAGGGGGGTGAATAGGCAACTAACAATTTTCAGCTTTTCTTTAACAATTTAAACTTTGCATCAAAGTAGGTTGTCTAGATATGCAACTAGGTGAGCAACCTATGTGATGCAACAAGGATAGGAACACAAGCAAGCAAGTGAAATGATATAAATAAGCTTGCACAAGTAAAGGCACGAGATAACCAAGAGTGGAGACGGTGGAGACGAGGATGTGTTGCCGAAGTTCCTTCCCTTTGAGAGGAAGTACGTCTCCGTTGGAGCGGTATGGAGGCACAATGCTCCCCAAGAAGCCACTAGGGCCACCGTATTCTCCTCACGCCCTCACACAATGCGAGATGCCATGATTCCACTATTGGTGCCCTTGGAGGCGGCGGCCGAACCTTTAGAAACAAGGTTGGGGCAATCTCCACAACTCAATTGGAGGCTCCCAATGACACTATGAATCTTCACCACAATGGACTATGGCTTCGCGGTGACCTCAACCGTCTAGGATGCTCAAACACCCAAGAGTAACAAGATCCGCAAGGGATTAGTGGGGGGAATCAAATTTCTCTTGGTGGAAGTGTGGATCGAGGCCTTCTCAACCACTCCCGAGCAAATCAACAAGTTTGATTGGCTAGGGAGTGAGATCGGGCGAAAATGGAGCTTAGAGCAACAATGGAGCTTAGGGTTGGAAGATATAAGTCAACGGGGAAGAAGAGAACCCCTTATATAGTGTGGGACAAAGATCCATCCGTTATCCACCTACCAACCCGCGACCAGCGGTACTACGCTCCAGGCCAGCGGTACAACCGCAGGGCCGCGTGGTACTACCGCTTGCTACCAAGCGGTACTATCGCACGGACATGCGGTACTACCGTACAGGCCCGCGGTACTGCCGCAACCCCAGCAATAGCAAGGTCAGATTAGAAACACAAGATCTGAGGGCGGTACTTCCGCGGGCGCGGTACTACCGCGCCCCCCATGTGGTACTACCGCACGGCAGGAATCCCTTAGCCAGGGGGAAGGATACAACCGCGCCTACTTCCGCAAAGAAACGGAAGAAGCAAAAACCCGACACAGTAGTACAGCCGAGGGGCGGTACTACTGCCTGACTACATAGCACGGTACTACCGCGGAGCGAAAGCGGTACTACCGCGGTAGGCGTGGATGTAAAAAATTACATCCGCCCCTACTACCGCGAAGGAGCGGTACTAGCCTGGTGAGCAACGGTAGTGCAGCTCTAGGGGAGCGGTACTACCGTGGGAACCTGCGGTACTACCACGCCACCGCACGGTACCACCGTTGGTGCCTACGGTACTACCGCTCTCCTAGGAGCAGTACTACCGCGAGCCAACGCAGCAGCCAGAACCAAGGAGGCGAGAAAGCGGAGGAAGCTCCAAGGGAAAAGAAGGGGACAAGAAAGAGACGTGTACGTGATGATTCCACCCAAACCTTTCCGACGCGGACCCGCTCTTAATAGTACGGCTTTCCTACGACTCAAATCCACCAAAAAGAAACGTAGAAAAGACGCCATCTTCAACAGTCTTCGAGGGGCACCCAACCGTCTTGTGCCTAGCGATGAAATGTCTGGGATACTCAAGGCACACGATTAGTCCGCAAACGCGTTGTCATCAATCACCAAAACACCTTAGGGATAAATATGCCCTTACACTTTGATCTTGTTCGAAAACACAAACTTTTGCGTCCAGTAAAACAATTTTGAAAAATCACAGAAGAGACGAAAAATTCTGATTTTTTACACAATATTGATACACAAATTTTCCACGTTGTCCTAATTTTTTAGAATTTCTGGAGTTACAGAAGTATTCGAAGTTTTCAGATTGCTACAAACTATTCTGTTTTTGACAGATTCTATTTTCTTTGCGTTGTGTGCTTATTTTGATGAATCTATGGACTCTATAGGGGGGTATGAGCCATATAAAGTTGGAATATAGTAGATATAATGCAAAAAATAAAATATGAATGGGTTTGCAACAGTACTTATAGTAGTGATTTGCTTTGGTATACTAACGAATCTCACGAAGGTTTTGTTGAGTTTTGTGTGATTTAAGTTTTCAAGTTTTGGGTGGGATCATGATGGAAGAAGGAATAAGGAGTAAGAAGAGCCTAAGATTGGGGATGACAATAGCATCCCAAGCCATTATCTAAAAGAGAAGAAAGCAACTAAGCTCGGGGATGCCCGAGTGGCATCTCCTCTTTATTCTAATGACAATCGGTATTTTACTTGAAGCTATATTTTTATTCGTCACATATCATGAGTTTTGCTTGGAGCGTCTTGTATGATATGAGTCTTTGCTTCTTCTTCTTTTTATTTTTAGTCATGTATCCTTGTTGGGCACACCTATTTGAGAGAGCCCAAATTATGCCATGATTTGTTAGAATTGCTCTCTATGCTTCACTTAAATCTTTTCGAGCTATGGAATTGCTCTAGTGCTTTACTTATATCTTTTTGAGCACGGTGTGCTTTAGTAGTTTTCAATAAATTCTCTCATGCTTCACTTAGATTTATTTGAGAGTTAGTAATTTTTTTAAGAAATTCTCTCTTGCTTCACTTATATTTATTTGAGAGAAGAAAAATTTTATACTCATGTTGTTCACTTAGATGTGTTTGAGTTATCAAAAACAACATATGAAATTAGTCCCAAAGTGATAGATATTCAATAGGGATATAATAACAACTTTCATGAAGATCATTTGAGAAGATAAACTTGATTCTTTGTAATAGTTTTGCGATATGATGATATAATATGTGAGTCATGTTGATGAGTAATTATGCTTTAGTAAGAATATTGGTGTTAAGGTTTGTGATTCCGTATGCAAGCACGAAAGTCAATAATTATGCAATGAAGTTACATCCTACTTATGTTGCATTATTCGGTGTTAGTTATGCTTAATGCTCGCTTATGAGATTTTCAGTTTGTTGGTTGGATGCTTCTCAATCTTTTGCTAGCCTTCATTTGCACTAAGTATGATCACTACTTGTGCATCCAAATTCCTTAAACTAGTTTTGCCACATGAGTCCACTATACCTACCTATATGCGGTATTCTTTTGCCGTTCTAAGCAAATTTGTATATGTCGTCTCTAATTTTCAAAATAAATTTCTCTTTTGTGTGCTCATATCGCTCATGAAACAGTAGGGGGTGGCCGATATATTTCCATGATAGATGTGTTATTCTCAAGATGAGTGTTTATTCACTTGTCATTGCACGAGAGTATAGCAAAGGTATTAGGGATGCCGAGTCCCGAAATGAAAAATGAATTTACTTTATGTTGTCAAATAATAAATTCCTTGGAAAGTGTTGGTATGGACAGCACGCGTGGATTTGGTTAGCCGTGGAATGTGAAAGTATGGTGGTAAAAGGAATAAACTTTATTTTCTATTTGGAAACCTCCTATGATATATCTATCATGGAAAGTATTGGGAACTAGTCAATCGTTTTCGCTGACAGGAAAGGCATGCCACCCAAAATGTTTTTATCTCTATCTTTTTCGCTTTGAGCTCTGGCACCTCTACAAATCCCTACTTCCCTCTGCGAAGGCCCTTTCTATTTACTTTATGCAATTTTTATTTTGAGTCTCCATTTTCTCTTGTAAGCGCCAACTAAGGGGCACTATGATCGTACTTGAGCATTGGGTGTAGCTAATATGTGAGTGTGTTTCATGAATGGATCAATGATTGAGCATAATGGGTTAGGGATAACTTGCTTTAGTGTTGATATTTTGAAAGACATGGTTGCTTGTTGATATGCTTGAGTATTGAAATCTTCATGTCAAAACTAGACTATTGCTTTGAATCTTATAAAAGTACAAATGTCCATGCTACAAAGAAAAGAATATGTGATGAAAATGTTAGGCAGCATTCCACATCAAAAATTATGTTTTCATCATTTACCTACTTGAGGACGAGCAGGAATTAAGCTCGGGGATGTTGATACGTCTCCAACGTATCTATAATTTTTGATTGTTCCATGCTGTTATATTATCATTCTTGGATGTTTTGCAATCATTTTATAGCAACTTTTTATCATTTTTGGTACTAACCTATTGACATAGTGCCCAGTGCCAGTTGTTGTTTTTTGCTTGTTTTTTACTTCATAGCAAATCAATACCAAACAGAGTCCAAACACAGCGAAACTTTTTGGTGATTTTTTTGGACTAGAAGACACCTGTTGGGCCAAAGAAGTACCAGAGGGGAGCTCCGAGGGGAGCACAACCCACTAGGGCACGCTTGGGAGCCCAAGCACGCCCAGGTGGGTTGTGCCCACCTCGGCAGCCTCCTGTACCGCCTCTTTGCTCTATAAATACCCCCAATATTCCAGAAACCCTAGGGCATATGACGAAACTCAATTCCAGCCGCCACAAGTTCCAGAAACCACACATCCAATCTAGACACCATCATAGAGGGATTCATCATCCTCATTGGTGCCTCTCCGATTATGCATGGGTAGTTCATTGTACACCTACGGGTTCATATTTAGTAGCTAGATGGCGTCCTCTCTCTCTTTTGATTCTCAATACAATTGTCTCTTGGAGATCTATTTGATGTAACTATTTTTGCGGTATGTTTGTTGGGATCCGATGAACTTTGAGTTTATGATCAGATCTATGTTTTTATCCATGAAAGTTATTTAGTATTTTGATCTCTTATATGCATGATTACTTATAGCCTCGTATTTCTTCTTCGAATCTTTGGTTTAGTTAGGCCGACTAAATCAATTTTTCTTGCCATGGGAAGAGGTGCTTTGTGATGGGTTCGATCTTATGGTGCTCAATCCTAGTGACAGAAGGGGAAATGACACGTATGTATCATTGCTACTCCCTCCTTCCATCTATATAGGGCCTAATGCGTTTTTCGAGGCTAACTTTGACCAAATATTAGAGCAATAATATATGACATGCAACTTACACAAAGCACCCCGTTAAATTCGTGTGTGAAAGGAGCTTTCAATGATATAATTTTCTCATTGTGCATGTCATGTACTATTAATCTTGTCAATAGTCAAAGGTGGTCTTAAAAAATGCATTAGGCCCTATATAGATGGAAGGAGGGAGTATTAAGGATAACAAGATGGGGTCTATTCCTACATGAAGAGATCTTGTCTACATCATGCCATCATTCTTATTGCATTACTCCGTTTCTCCATGAACTTAATACACTAGATGCATGCTGGATAGCGGTCGATGTGTGGAGTAATATATAGTAGTAGATGTAGGAAGGTGTCGGTCTACTAATCTTGGACGTGATGCCCATGTAATGATCATTGCGTTGATATCGTCATGACTATTTAAAGTTCTATCAATTTCCCAACAGTAATTTGTTTACCCGCCGTATGCTATTTTTCTCGAGAGAAGCCACTAGTGAAATATATGGCCCCCGGGTCTCTTCTTTATCATATTTGCCTTTGAGATCTATTTTTATTTGCTTTTATTTTCAGATCTATTAATCCAAAAACACAAAAATACCTTGCTGCGATTTATTGTTATTTATTTTATCTCATGTTTCCGCGAGATCTATTTATCCAATCTACTACAATTTTACCTGTCTTTTTACCTGGGAGGGATTGCCAACCCCTCTTTACGTCGGGTTGCAAATATCTGTTCTCTGTGTGCAGGTACCGTTCATGTAGTGTTGCGTGGTTCCCCTTCTGGTTCAATAACCTTGGTCTCATCATTGAGGCAAATACTTACCGTACTTGTGCTGCATCATCCCTTCCTCTTTGGGGAAATACCAACGTAGTTCAAGCCGCATCACCTTGCACTAGATTGGTCATCATTGGCACATCTGGTTGCATTACATGAGGCACAATATTCGCACAATATAAAATTGTTATTATGTATCATAATCCGTATATTTGGAGTAGGTATGTGAACCACTGAAAACATTGTCTGTGACTTCGAGAAAAGGTATGACAAGCCTCAATATATCATAATTTATAGACCAAAGACATGTTTTTGGCACCATTTAAGCCATAATATAAAATTGTAATGAACGACAAGATGTCATGCAACATGCATCCTCTTGAATTGATTGATTTTCTTTTGAAAAGGTTGTCATTGTTGAAAGCAACAGAGAATTTTTTTAAGATGGTGCTTCTCTATATGTTTGACATAGGCTTGTTGTGTGATAACCCACAAGTATAGGGGATCGCAACAGTTTTCGATAAGTAAGAGTGTCGAACCCAACGAGGAGCTAAAGGCAGAACAAATATTCCCTCAAGTTCTATCGATCGCCGATACAACTCGACGCATGCTTGACGTTCGCTTTACCTAGAACAAGTATGAAACTAGAAGTACTTTGTAGGTGTTGTTGGATAGGTTTGCAAGATAATAAAGATTATGTAAATAAAAAGTAGGGGCTGTTTAGATAAAGACACAACTAAGTTAGGTTTAGTAGAGAGCTTGTTGTTACGAAAAAGTTATTTGTCCCTAGCCAATCGATAACTAGACCGGTAATCATTATTGCAATCTTATTTGAGGGAGAGGCATAAGCTAACATACTTTCTCTACTTGGATCATATGCACTTATGATTGGAACTCTAGCAAGCATCTGCAACTACTAAAGCTCTTTATCCCATACGCAACAACCCCCTTACTCGGGTTTGTGTTTCAGTCACTCACGCAACCCACTATAAGCGAATCATAAACGTATTGCAACACCCTACAGCGGGAATCCCTCACGCTTGCGCGACACGGAGATCACCATAGGACAGCACCAATAATAAAACATGCAACTCAAACCAATCACGATCATCAAATAACCCATAGGACAAAACAGATCTACTCAAACATCATAGGATAGTCATACATCATTGGGAAATAATATATAGCATTGAGCACCATGTTTAAGTAGAAATTACAGCGGGTAAGAGAGAGGTTACACCGCTGCATAGAGGGGGGAAGAGTTGGTGATGATGGCGGTGAAGTTGTTGGTGAATATTGCGGTGATGATGATGGCCCCGGTGGCACTCCGGTGCCACCGGAGCGAAGGGGAGAGAGACCCCATCCTTCTTCTTCTTCCTTGACCTTCTCCCTAGATGGGAGAAGGGTTTCCCCTCTGGTCCATGGCCTCCATGGCGTGGGAGGGGCGAGAGCCCCTCCGAGATTGGATCTATCTCTCTGTCTCTCTCTATTTCTGTGTTCTCAGATTCTTCCCTTTCACCGTTTCTTATATTCCCGGAGATCCGTAACTCCGATTGGGCTGAAATTTTAACACGATCGCTATCCGGATATTAGCTTTCTCGCGGGGAAAGAAGGGCATCAACCGCCTTACAGGGTGGCCACGAGGGTCAGGGGCGCTCCCCCTGCCTCGTGGCCCCCTCGGGCATCGTCTCACGTGGATTTTTCTTCCGCGAAACAAAAAACATGCAACAAACAAGAACTGGCACTGGGCACTGGATCAATTGTCTATCCTGATTAAGACACGAGTGATTCAAAGCAATGGTCTATCATTTGACATAAAAACAATAATACTTCAAGCCTACTAATAAAGCAATCATGTCTTTTCAAAATAACATGGCCAAAGAAAGTTATCCGTACAAAATCATATGGTATGGCTATGCTCCATCTTCACCACACAAAATATTCAAATCATGCACAACCCCGATGACAAGCCAAGCAATTGTTTCATACTTCTGATGTTCTCAAACCTTTTGAACTTTCACGCAATACATGAGCGTGAGCCATGGATATAGCACTATAGGTGGAATAGAATGGTGGTTGTGGAGAAGACAAAAAGGAGAAGATAGTCTCACATCAACTAGGCGTATCAACGGGCTATGGAGATGCCCATCAATAGATATCAATGTGAGTGAGTAGGGATTGCCATGCAACGGATGCACTAAGAGCTATAAGTGTATGAAAGCTCAGACTGAAAACTAAGTGGGTGTGCATCCAACTTGCTTGCTCATGAAGACCTCGGGCATTTGAGGAAGCCCATCATCGGAATATACAAGCCAAGTTCTATAATGAAAATTCCCACTAGTATATGAAAGTGATAACTCAAGAGACTCTCTATATGAAGAACATGGTGCGACTCTGAAGGACAAGTGTGGAAAAAGGATAGTCGCATTGTCCCTTCTCTCTTTTTCTCTCATTTTTTTGTTTTTTTATTTATTTTTTTTTCTCTTTTTTTGGTGGGCTTATTTGGCCTCTCTTTTTTGTTTGGGCTTCTTTGGCCTCTTTTATTTATTTTTAAAGTCCGTAGTCTCATCCCGACTTGTGGGGGAATCATAGTCTCCATCATCCTTTCCTCACTGGGACAGTGCTCTAATAATGATGATCATCACACTTTTATTTACTTACAACTCGATACTAGAACAAAGATATGACTCTATATGAATGCCTACGGCTGTGTACCGGGATGTGCAATGATCTAGCATAGCAATGACATCAAAAAATGGACAAGCCATGAAAACATCATGCTAACTATCTTACGATCATGCAAAGCAATATGACAATGAATGCTCAAGTCATGTATATGATGATGATGGAAGTTACATGGCAATATATCTCGGAATGGCTATGGAAATGCCATAATATGTAGGTATGGTGGCTGTTTTGAGGAAGGTATATGGTGGGTTTATGGTACCGGTAAAAGTTGCACGGTACTAGAGAGGCTAGCAATGGTGGAAGGGTGAGAGTGCGTATAATCCATGGACTCAACATTAGTCAGAAAGAACTCACATACTTATTGCAAATGTCTATTAGCTATCGAAACAAAGTACTACGTGCATGCTCCTAGGGGGATAGATTGGTAGGAAAATACCATCGCTTGTCCCCGACCGCCACTCATAAGGAAGACAATCAATAAATAAATCATGCTCCGACTTCATCACATAACGGTTCACCATACGCGCATGCTACGGGAATCACAAACCTCAAGTATTTCTACTAATCCACAACTACCCACTAGCATGACTCTAATATCATCATCTTTATATCGCAAAACTATTGCAAGGAATCAAACATATCATATTCAGTGATCTACAAGTTTTATGTAGGATTTTATGACTAACCATGTGAATGACCAGTTCATGTCATCTCTCTAAATAGATATAAGTGAAGCAAGAGAGTTTAATTCTTTCTACAAAAGATATGCCCGTGCTCTAACAAATATAAGTGAAGCAAAAGAGCATTCTACAAATGGCGGTTTCCTATGTAAAGAGAAACAGGCAATCCAAACTTCAAATGATATATGTGAAGCACATGAAGCATTCTATAAAGCCATACTCAAAATATATAAGTGAAGTGCATAGAGCATTCTATAAATCAAGCAAGGACTATGTCATACCAGCATGGTGCATAAAATAAAAATTAAAACTAAATGCAAAAGACGCTCCAAGATTGCACATATCGTATGAACAAAATGAATCCGAAAACATACCGATACTTGTTGAAGAAAGAGGGGATGCCTTCCGGGGCATCCCCAAGCTTAGACGCTTGAGTCTCCTTGAATGTTTACTTGGGGTGCCTCAGGCATCCCCAAACTTGAGCTCTTGCCTCTCTTCCTACTTCTCACATCGAGACCTTCTCGATCATTGAACACTTCATCCAAACAAAACTTCAAAAGAAAACTCGGTAAGATCCGTTAGTATAATAAAGCAAATCACTACTCTAAGTACTGTTGCAAACCAATTAATATTTTGTTTTTGCATTTTGTCTACTGTAATATAACTTCTTCATGTGTTAATCCACTGATATAAATCGATAGTTTCATCAAAACAAGCAAACTATGCATCAAAAACAGAATCTGTCTAAAACAGAACAGTCTGTAACAATCTGAACATTCACCATACTTATGATACTTGAAAAATTCTGCCAAAATTAGAAAAACTAAAAAAATTGTATAGAAAGACATTGCAAAAAGAATCTGAACCATTTGACGTTCCAGTAGAAAATGTAAAATCGCGCACTACAGCCAAAGTTTCTGTCCTGCACCGTACAAACCAACAAGCATTGTAAACATCCTAAAGGCAAACCTTGGTACATTATTTTTATAATACAATGGAATTTTACAAGGGGATAATTATTTTTGTTGAAAAGTTTCTGTAATCAAGATTCACAAAGTTTCCTTGAGCATGCACAAAGTTCAAGGTTAGCTCCCACTTCAACAATGCTTGTCTCTCTCACTTTCACTTTCCTTTTTGAAAAAGTTTTGGGTTCCCCTCTTTATTTTTGTTGTTTTTAAACTATATGAAAGCACTCAACAGAAATAAATGACTCTCTAAAACTTTCGGGTTGTCTTCCTGGCAGCGCTTTCTTTAAAGCCATTAAGCTAGGCATATAGTGCTCAAGTAGTGAATCCACCTGGATCCCAAGGTATATCAAAGCCAATTTTAATTAAAAATTATTTGTAATTTAGTAGTGAGCTCAAAGTAACATATATCATGTAACAACGAAGTCTAACTCTCTTCCTATGCATCGTCATGTCATAAAAGAACAATTCATGCACACATAGTAAAGGCCAATGCATAGTATAAACAGTTTCTTGCAATTTTATCGTATTGGAAACATAGAGAGGTGGAGATATAGTTCCTCTCTCATAATAATTGCAATTAGGAGCAGCAAGCACATGCATATTATATATATCAAAATCATCATGTGTAGTAGTAAAAGGCAACCCATCAATATAATCCTTAATAAGTGCAAACTTCTCCGATATAGTGTAGTTGGGAGAATTGAAAAAGATAATAGGGCTATCATGTGTGGGTGCAATAGCAACAATTTCATGTTTAACATAAGGAACTATAGCAAGTTCATCTCCATAAGCATAATTCATATTGGCATCTTGGCCACAAGCATAGCAAGCATCATCAAAAAGGGATATTTCAAAAGAATCAACAGGATCATTGCAATTATCATAGCATTCATCCTTCGGTAAGCATGAAGGGAAATTAAACAATGTATGAGTTGAAGAGTTACTCTCATTATAAGGTGGGCACGGGTGATCAATCCGCTCTTCCTCCTTTTGTTCTTCGCTCTCCTCCTCATCTTTTTCATCCAATGAGCTCACAATTTCATCAATTTCTTCTTCCATAGATTCCTGCAAAATATTAGTCTCTTCTGGGACAGCGGAGACTTTCTCAATAAACGCATCAATATTGGAATTGTATTCATAATTCTCATAACAATATTTAAGGATAGCTAAATTTTCAGGTCTGTAAACAGCATCATAAAGATTTTCGTATTCTCTGAACATAGATTCAATTTCATAAGCACCCATAAAAGCAACAAATTCTTCTATTTGTTCCACATCATAATAGTCATATATACCTCTAGCATAAGAAGCCAAAGTTTCATTATCATTAAATTTGCTTAAAAAGGGAAGGTGTGGAGCCTTCATCCTAGAGCAACAAGTATAATCATATCTCAAGCATAGTTGCCTAGCATACCATTTCAACATATAAATTTGATCCCATAATAGTTTCCCTTTTTGAGTCAAGCGATAATCCCTAAAGTATTCACATTGATCCAACGTGTCTCCCATTACCAAATTGAATGGGGTTTTCTCTGGATTATCAAAGTAGTACATAATATTTGTCACATAACGAGCATCGAGGGTTTTAGGAGGTTCCTTATCTCCATGAGCAGCAAGTACACCTATTTTTTTGGTATTTCGTGTTCCATATCCATAACTAAAGATAAAGAACAACTAAGAACAGCAAATCAAAAATTGCTTAGTGATAAAGCAAACAAGCACACACGAGAATATTCACCCCACGCTATTGCTCCCCGGCAACAGCGCCAGAAAAAGGTCTTGATAACCTACAAGTATAGGGGATGGCAACAGTTTTTCATAAGTAAGAGTGTCAAACCCAACGAGGAGCTAAAGGCAGAAAAAATATTCCCTCAAGTTCTATCTACCACCGATACAACTCTACGCATGCTTGACGTTCGCTTTACCTAGAACAAGTATGAAACTAGAAGTACTTTGTAGGTGTTGTTGGATAGGTTTGCAAGATAATAAAGATTACGTAAATAAAAAGTAGGGGCTGTTTAGATAAAGACACAACTAAGTTAGTTTTAGTAGAGAGCTTGTTGTTACGAGAAAGTTATTTGTCCCTAGGCAATCGATAACTAGACCGGTAATCATTATTGCAATTTTATTTGAGGGAGAGGCATAAGCTAACATACTTTCTCTACTTGGATCATATGCACTTATGATTGGAACTATAGCAAGCATCCGCAACTACAAAAGATCATTAAGGTAAAACCCAACCATAGCATTAAAGTATCAAGTCCTCTTTATCCCATACGCAACAACCCCCTTACTCGGTTTATGTTTCAGTCACTCACGCAACCCACAATAAGCGAATCATAAACGTATTGCAACACCCTACAGCGGGAATCCCTCACTCTTGCGCGACACGGAGAGCACCATAGGACAGCACCAATAATAAAACATGCAAATCAAACCAATCACGATCATCAGATAACCCATAGGACAAAACGGATCTACTCAAACATCATAGGATAGCCATACATCATTGGGAAATAATATATAGCGTTGAGCACCATGTTTAAGTAGAAATTACAGTGGGTAAGAGAGAGGTTACACCACTGCATAGAGGGGGGAAGAGTTGGTGATGATGGCGGTGAAGTTGTTGGGGAAGATTGCGGTGATGATGATGGCCCCCGGTGGCACTCCGGTGCCACCGGAAGCGAAGGGGGTAGAGCCCCCCCTCCTTCTTCTTCTTCCTTGACCTTCTCCCTAGATGGGAGAAGGGTTTCCCCTCTGGTCCATGGCCTCCATGGCGTGGGAGGGGCGAGTGCCCCTCCGAGATTGGATCAGTCTCTCTGTCTCTCTCTGTTTCCGCGTTCTTGGATTCTTCCCTTTCACCGTTTCTTATATTCTTGGAGATCCGTAACTCCGATTGGGCTGAAATTTTAACACGATCTATATCCAGATATTAGCTTTCTTGCAGCGAAAGAAGGGCATCAACCGCCTTACAGGGTGGCCACGAGGGTCAGGGGCGTGCCTACCCCCAGGGGCGCGCCCCCTGCCTCGTGGCCCCCTCGGGCATCGTCTCGCGTGGATTTTTCTTTTGCGAAACAAAAAACATGCAACAACCAGGAACTGGCACTGGTACTGGGCACTGGATCAATATGTTAGTCCCAAAAATAGTATAAAAAATTGCCAAAAGTATATGAAAGTTGTAGAATATTGCCATGGAACAATCAAAAATTATAGATACGACGGAGATGTATCACCATGCCCGTAGGTTTCTTAGCATCTTGGCGGTAATTGGCCTTTGCCAGTGGCACAATGCGAAGGCTCTTTGTATCGCTGGCATTGGATCAACACGTAGACTACAACCCTGCTTCCCCTTCATGGACACCATTCTCAATCACTTCATAAGAGTCCCATATACAGGATGATCATGCATATTTATGCATATCAAGGATTGATATGTCTGACCCAAAGTGGTTGGAACATGTACAGATAGAGAAAACATATCGATGCCTTCCTCATCGATGAGCCTCGCTAGGCATGCTTTGATTTCTTGAGGTCCATCTATTGTGGAGTTTCTTTTAAGCTAACATCAATGGTTAGACTTTGACGAGGTTCTCCCACTCCATATATAAAATTTGTATGACTTTCAAACAAGTGGAATTTGTCATCAGTTGGAATGCTGGCATGGAACCTCGTGTTGGGTTAACCTTCTGATATTCATGAAAGAAATAGTGTACCTACTATTGTTGAGGGACGAGGGGTGTGGCTCAAAAAGTTATATGATTATATTTGTATATTAGTACTATTGATTGATTGTAGATATCATATCGCATGTGCTTCCCTTTTGCAACCTTGGGAGGCGTTGCCATGCCGCGCTCTACTGTGGTGACTATGGTTCTTCCATATAATAGAGCATACAAAGTATCCAGGCTATTGGACATAAAAAATAGAACGAACCTCACGCATAGTGAAACAACAAAACATGCCATTCATTGGAGGTACGACACATGTTGCAAAGCCAAAACAATCGATCAATCCAGGCTGGTAAAAAGAACGCTTATCATTTGTCTCAACGACAACACGTGTTGCGAAGATGGCACAGTCAGCTAAGCTGGGACCGGCTAAGAAGTTTGTGCACAAACCGAAAGCAGGGGCACGTTTAGGAATAGCACCAGCTACTCGCATAAGCCCCTAGCACAAGGCATGACATTGCCTTGGGTGAGTGCATACCTTTGCCCAGTCGATTGGACATGTAACATCCCCAACCAATGGCATCATAAACCCCAAATATTAGCCCATCAATCAAGTACACAAACACAACAGTACAAAGAAAATTATGAACCCAATGCCCCCACCAACATGCTGGTCGACGCAAGATCAAGTGAGATTCTGATGGACTTACCTGGCTAGGTTTTTACCTAGAATGATGCAGGCAAAGAAAAACTGGCCGAGCTGACCATAACATCCAGAGGGACCAATCAAACCGACCACGCGATTAGAGAATACATGGGGCCACATGAACACAAAGCATGCTATCCCAGCTTTTGGAGTTAGTGGCATCAGAAACCCGGGAAAGTATTAAAAAGCATGCCAACTGGCCAGGCCCTATGATGTAGATCATACTTGAAGTCCCTCGAACCATTAACGAACGATCCCACAAACGTAAGACCAAAAGCACAGCCTCTCCACAGTTTGCAAGGTATGTTCTTCACAATCCAGCAGTTCTTTACCGTCTAGAGCTAATCACCGCCTTAGAATTAGAGGGAGCAGAATAGTATGTGATAGCCTGGCTTACTAGGGATGATAGACTACTGATATAAACAAGGAACTCTTTCTTTTTCGGGAGCCCATTCGGAAAGAACTCCAAAGTTAAGTGATACGTCTTCAACGTATCTATAATTTTTTTATTGTTCCATGCTATTATATTATCTGTTTTGGATGTTTTATATGCATTAATATGCTATTTTGTATGATTTTTGGGACTAACCTATTAACCTAGAGCCCAGTGCCAGTTTCTGTTTTTTCCCTTGCTTTAGAGTTTCGCAGAAAAGGAATACCAAAAGGAGTCCAAACAGAATAAAACTTTCGCCATTATTTTTCTTGGACCAGAAGACACCCAGGAGACTTGGTGTATAAGTCAAAGGAGCCTCGAGGCGGCCACAAGGTGGAGGGCGCGCCCAGGGGGTGTGGCGCGCCCCCTACCTTGTGGGCTCCTCGTAGCTCCCCTGACCTAATTCTTTCGCCCATATATACTCTTATACCCCAAAAACATCCGGGGAGCCACGAAACCACTTTTCCACTGCCGCAGCCTTCTATACCCATGACATCCCATCTTGGGGCCTTTTCCGGCATCCTGTCGGAGGGGGAAGTGATCACGGAGGGCTTCTACATCAACACCATTGCCTCTCCCATGAAGCGTGAGTAGTTTACTTCAGACCTACAGGTCCATAGCTAGTAGCTAGATGGTTTCTTCTCTCTCTTTGATTCTCAATACAAAGTTCTCCTTGATGTTCTTGGAGATCTATTCGATGTAATACTCTTTTGCGGTGTGTTTGCCGAGATCCGATGAATTGTGGATTTATGATCAGCTTATCTATGAATATTATTTGAATCTCCTCTGAATTCTTATATGCATGATTTGATATCTTTGCAAGTCTCTTCAAACTATCGATTTGGTTTGGCCAACTAGATTGGTTTTTCTTGTAATGGGAGAAGTGCTTAGCTTTGGGTTCAATCTTGCGGTGTCCTTTCCTACAGATAGTAGGGGCAGCCAGTCATGTATTGTATTGTTGCCATCGAGGATAACAAGATGGGTGTTTCATCATATTGCTTGAGTTAATCCCGCTACATCATGTCATCTTGCTTAATGCGTTACTCTATTCTTAAGAACTTAATACTCTAGATGCAGGTAGGAGTCGGTCGATTGTGAAGTAATAGTAGTAGATGCATAATCATTTCGATCTACTTGACACGGACGTGATGTCTATATTCATGATCACTGCCTTAGATATTGTCATAACTTTGCGCTTTTCTATCAATTGCTCGGCAGTAATTTGTTCACCCACCGTAATAATTTCTATCTTGGGACAAGCCACTAGTGAAACCTATGGCCCACGGGTCTATTTTACATCATATTAGTTTCCCGTCAACTTGCTAATTTCTGTCGCCATTCCCTTACTTTGCTATCTTTACTTTCCGTTCCATAAACCAAAAATACCAAAAATATTACTTTACCGTTTATCTATCTCTATCAATCTCACTTTGCGAATAACCGTGAAGGGATTGACAACCCCTTTGTCACGTTGGTTGCAAGTTGGTGTTTGTTTGTCCAGGTATTCGGTGGCTTGTTGTGTAGTCTCCTACTGGATTGATACCTTGGTTCTCAAAACTAAGGGAAATACGTATGCTCCTTTGCTGCATCACCCTTTCCTCTTCAAGGGAAAAACCAATGCAAGCTCAAGAGGTAGCAAGAAGGATTTCTGGCACCATTGCCGGGGATATCTACACCAACCCAGGACATACCATGTACCCATCATAAACTCTCATCTCTCACATTACATTATTTGCCAATCACCTCTCGTTTTCCTCTCCCCCACTTCTAAAATGATTTTCAAAAAAGATTTTCCCTTTTCTTCGCCTTCCTTTCTTTCGATCTTATGTTTGCTTGTGTTGCCATGTGCCTTCTATCTGCTTGCATCTTCGCTTGCTAAAAAACTATTCATATGGATCCTCATCCTCTTGCTAATCTTTTTAAAAGATCCAATTATGATGAACCAATTGCTAATGAGTTTTGTGTACTAGATTATGTTTATGAGGTTTTGCGTGAAATTCATGAATCTGAAAATTGTGATGAAGTGTTAAAATAAGAAATTTATGGAGTGATTCACGATAGATCCTTGAATAAAAAGCATGATTGCAATGATATTATTATAAATACTATTAATGTCAATTGTACGAATAATATGCAAAACCCTAAGCTTGGGGATGCTAGTTTTGCTATGTCCTCTACTTATTGCAATGATCATGATTGGGGTGATAATGCTTCTTGTGATCTTGAAATTTATTTAAGCCTCATGATGAATATGATATTGATAATATTGTTTGCCATAATATTGAAAGTGGGTTTGGAAGAGTGTCAACTTTAGATCCCACATATTTGGATAATGTTCAGTCTTATGAAGTTTTTGATAAAAGTGGGTTCGGAGAGGTCATGACTTTATTTCATGATAATCCCACTATTTCGGAAGAGTGTCAACTTTGCATGCATGTGGATCATGAAGAGAAAATTGTATGTGATAGCTATATTGTTGAATTTGATTATGATCCTACATGTAATTTTTATGAGAGAGGAAAATATGGTTTTAGAAATTTTCATGTTACTAAATTACCTCTCCTTACGTTGAGATTGCTATTGTTTCTTTCTTCTTCCTTGCATATGCTAGTTTTTATCTTGTCTTCATAATTTGTTTGCTTATATAATGCCTATGCATATGAAGTATGTTAGACTTATATGTGTTTGTCACGTGTTTTATGATGCTCTCTTTGTGCTTCAATTCTTGTCTTTCGTGTGAGCATCATCGAAATCTCAGTGCCTAGCTAGGGGCGTTAAACAATAGCACTTGTTGGGAGGCAACACAATTTTATTTTTGTTCTTGCTTTTTAGGTCCTTTTTTGCTTTGAATAAATCATATAGCCTCTTGTTAGATGTGTTTTTGTGTTTTAGTTAATGTTTGTGCCAAGTAAGACCTTTGGGGTAGCTTATGGTAATAGTTGATTTGATCCTGCTGAAAAGCAAAAACTTTTGCGCCCAAGAGATTAGTTTTAATGTTTAACATGAGCGTGATAAAATACTGATTCTTTTTGCAGAGGATTTATAAACAAATTATCTAGGACTTCCTAATTTCTCAGAATTTTTGGAGTTACAGAAGTATTAGAAATCTCCAGATTTCTACGGACTGTTCTGTTTTGACAGATTCTGTTTTCCGCGTGTTATTTGCTTATTTTGATGCATCTATGGCTAGTATCGGGGGGTATGAACCATGGAAAATTTGGAATACAATAGATATTACACAAATATAAATAAATAATGAGTTCACAACAGTACCAAATGTGGTGATTTATTTTCTTATACTAACAGAGCTTACGAGATTTTTCTGTTGGAGTTTTGTGTTGTGAAGTTTTCAAGTTTTGGGTAAGGATTTGATGGACTATGGAATAAGGAGTGGCAAGAGCCTAAGATTGGGGATGCCCAAGGCACCCCAAGGTAATATTCAAGGATGTCAAAAAGCCTAAGCTTGGGGATGCCCCGGGAAGGCATCCCCTCTTTCATCTATGTCTAGCGGTAATTTTACTTGAGGCTATATTTTTATTCACCACATGAAATGTGTTTTGCTTGGAGCATCCTGTATGATTTGAGTCTTTGCTTTTTAGTTTTCCACAATCATCCTTGATGTACACACCTTTTGAGAGAGACACGCATGAATCATGATTTATTAGAATGCTCTATGTGCTTCACTTATATTTTTGGAGCTAGGCAAATTTGCTCTAGTGCTTCACTTATATCTTTTTAGAGCACGGTGGTGGTTTTATCTTATAGAAATTGATGAACTCTCGTACTTCACTTATATTATTTCGAGAGTCTCTAAACAGCATGGTAATTTGCTTTGGTTATAAAACTAGTCCTAATATGATAGGCATCCAAGAGGGATATAATAAAAACTTTCATATAAAATGCATTGAATACTATGAGAAGTTTGATTCCTTATGATTGTTTTGAGATATGAATATGGTGATATTAGAGTCATGCTAGTAAGTATTTGTGAATTTGAGAAATACTTGTGTTAAGGTTTGTGAGTCCCGTAGCATGCACGTATGGTGAACCGTTATGTAACGAAGTTGGAGCATGAGATGTTTTTGATTGTATTCCTTATGAGTGGCGGTCGGGGATGAGCGATGGTCTTTTCCTACCAATCTATCCTCCTAGGAGCATGCGCGTAGTACTTTGTTTCGATGACTAATAGATTTTTGCAATAAGTATGCGAGTTCTTCATGACTAACGATGAGTCCATGGATTATACGCACTCTCACCTTTCCGCCATTGCTAGCCTCTCTAGTGTCGCGCAAATCTCGCCGGTACCATAAACCCACCACATATCCTTCCTCAAAGCAGCGACCACACCTACCTATTATGGCATTTCCATAGCCATTCCGAGATATATTGCCATGCAACTTTCCACCGTTCCGTTTATTATGACACGCGTCATCATTGTCATATTGCTTTGCATGATCATGTAGTTGACATCGTATTTGTGGCAAAGCCACCGTTCATCATTTTTTATACATGTCACTCTTGATTCATTGCACATCCTGGTACACCGCCGGAGGCATTCACATAGAGTCATATTTTTGTTCTAGTATCGAGTTGTAATTCTTGATTTGTAAGTAAATAGAAGCGTGACAATTTTCATTATTAGAGCATTGTCCCATGTGAGGAAATAAAAAAAGTCCAAATAAAAAAAATAGAAGGCCCAAAAAATGAGAGAAAAAGAGAGAAGGGACAATGTTACTATCATTTTTGCCACACTTGTGCTTCAAAGTAGCACCATGATCTTCATGATAGAGAGAATCCTATGATATCACTTTCATATGCTACTGGGAATTTTTTGTTATAGAACTTGGCTTGTATATTCCAATGATGGGCTTCCTCAAATGCCCTAGGTCTACATGAGCAAGCAAGTTGGATGCACACCCACTTAGTTTTCTTTTTGAGCTTTCATAAACTTATAGCTCTAGTGCATCCATTGCATGGCAATCCCTACTCACTCACATTGATATCTATTGATGGGCATATCCATAGCCCGTTGATACGCCTAGTTGATGTGAGACTATCTCCTTCTTTTTGTCTTCTCCACAACCACCATCTATTCCACCTATAATGCTATGTCCATGGCTCATGCTCATGTATTGCATGAAAGTCGAAAAGGTTTGAGAATGTCAAAAGTATGAAACAGTTGCTTGGCTTGTCATCGGGGTTGTGCATGATTTGAATATTTTGTGTCACGAAGATGGAGCATAGCGAGACTATATGATTTTGTAGGGATAAGCTTTCTTTAGCCATGTTATTTTGAGAAGAAATTATTTTTATTAGTATGCTTGAAGTATTATTGTTTTTATGTCAATATTAAACTCTTGTTTTGAATCTTAAGAATCTGAACATTCAAGCCACAATAAAGAGAATTACATGGATAAATATGTTAGGTAGCATTCCACATCAAAAATTCTGTTTTTATCATTTACCTACTCGAGGACGGGCAGGAATTAAGCTTGGGGATGCTTGATACATCTCCAACGTATCTATAATTTTAGATTGTTCCATGCTATTATATTATCTGTTTTGGATGTTTTATATGCATTAATATGCTATTTTATATAACTTTTGGGACTAACCTATTAACCTAGAGCCCAGTGCCTGTTTCTGTTTTTTACTTGTTTTAGAGTTTCGCAGAAAAGGAATACCAAACGGAGTCCAAACAGATAAAACTTCCGCCATTATTTTTCTTGGACCAGAAGACACCCAGGAGACTTGGAGTACAAGTCAGAGGAGCCTTGATGTGGCCACAAGGGTCTTTTATACCCCAAAAACAATAATACTTTTCCACCGCCACAACCTTCTGTACCTGTGAGATCCCATCTTGGGGCCTTTTCTGGCATCCTGCCGGAAGGGGAATCGATCACGGAGGGCTTCTAATCAAAATCATTGCCTCTCCTATGAAGTGTGAGTTGTTTACTTTAGACCTACGGGTCCATAGCGAGTAGCTAGATGGCTTCTTCTCTCTCTTTGATCCTCAATACAAAGTTCTCCTCGATGTTCTTGGAGATCTATTAGATGTAATACTCTTTTGCTGTGTGTTTGCCGAGACCCAATTAATTGTGGATTTATGATCAGCTTATCTATGAATATTATTTGAATCTCCTCTGAATTCTTATATGCATGATTTGATATCTTCGCAAGTCTCTTCAAACTATCGATTTGGTTTGGCCAACTAGATTGGTTTTTCTTGCAATGGGAGAAGTGCTTAGAGTTTGAGTGTGCGAAAACGGATGAGCAAAGGAGGAAGAAGGCGTGGATAGAAAGGTGAATCCTTGTCCCTTTATATAGGCGGACGAAGCTAAGCATCCCCACTTGCCTGGTAAAACCCGCTTATCCCCCAAGCACCGTAATTGATGGCGCGGTTGGGTTACCCACACCCGTATTGATGAGAATCCCGTAATGAGGGGACACGATCTCTGCTTTGACAAGACGTGTCGAAAAACTGCCTCGCGTTGTGTGCGGGGCTGGTTAAAGGAAACGGTTCGAATAATCACCGAGCCATGACATAACGTCATACTGTCAAAACAAATCAGCAAATTAGATCTGCGAAAATATTATTCTCTCTATGGTGGTCTGTGGAACTTATTTTGAGGGTCGGACACTATCCTCGTATTCAAATTCTTCTGTGATGTATTCGGAGAAGGAACACGCCTTGCAATGCCGAAGACAATACTGCGCGCCAGACTCATCGTCATTGAAGCCTGGTTCAAGGGCTACTGAGGGAGTCCTGGATTAGGGGGTCTCCAGACAGCCAGACTATCTCCATTGGCCGGACTGTTAGACTATGAAGATACAATTTGAAGACTTCGTCTTGTGTCTGAACGGGACTCTACTTGGCATGGAAGGCAAGCTAGGCGATACGGATATGGATATCTCCTCCTTTGTAACCGACCTTGTGTAACCCTAACCCTCTCTGGTGTCTATATAAACCGAAGAGTTTTAGTCCGTAGGACGACAACATACAATCATACCATAGGCTAGCTTCTAGGGTTCAGCCTCTCCGATCTCGTGATAGATCTACTCTTGTACTACCCATATCATCAATATTAATCAAGTAGGACGTAGGGTTTTACCTCCATCAAGAGGGCCCGAACCTGGGTAAAACATTGTGTCCCCTGCTTCCGGTCATATGATTTGTAGCTCCGCTATCGAGCAACCATGATCCCCCACTGGAAGCAAACACCTACAAGAGATTAATGCTTGGTTTTAGGTACCTGAGGGAGTCCTGGATTAGGGGGTGTCCGGATGGCCGGACTATACCTTCGGCCGGACTCCTGGACTATGAAGATACAAGATTGAAGACTTCGTCCCGTGTCTGGAAGGGACTTTCCTTTGCGTGGAAGGCAAGTTTGGGTCAGCCTTCATGTACCGCGTCTTCACCATGGCCCAGGCCTCCCTGGCACCTTGACGGCATGCTGACATCTTCCACAATCGGAAGCGCCGCCGCGCTCCCTTCAACTTCTCTACAAACTCTCCAAGGCCTTCGGGCATGGAGACGGACGGCCACAAGGCCTGGGCGACGCCTCGCATCACCTTCCGAACTCGCTCGTGCAGTTGTGAGAGCTCGGGAAGAAGGTCACCCGTAGAACCGGGCATTTCCTCTGCAGGACGACCTGTCAGCATACCTACAGACATTACTCTGTTAGTCGACTTCCTCGCCGAACTCTTTTTTCAAAGTTCGTTCAAGCACTTACTATATATGCCGCGTCGAAGCCGTTGATTCTCCTTCACGGAGTCCAATAGCTGAGCACGAACGTCCTTCAGTTCCACGCCTAGCTTGGTGTTGGCATCTTGGAGATCGTTCTTCTCCCGCCTCACCTTTGTCAGCATGCTCTCACCGGCCTTTAGTTGGCGTCGGAGTTGTTGCACTTCTGGATTTAATCCGGTGCCATCTGCAATTTCATTTCTCAGATTTGCACCCACGCCGCACTTCGCAAAATACTTATCTTTCGAAGCGTATATTACCAGAGGGGGTCTCCTTGGGCTCCCCTGCCGCGGCTAGTGCGGCCTCAAGTTGGGCTTTGCACTCTTCCAGCTCCTGGGACAGCAGGGTATTCTTTTCTGTAAGAACTTGCATAACAGATGATCCTTAAATCAGTTATTCTAACTGTTTCAAGTCTCGGGGGCTACTGGTATACATATATAATTACCAAAATTTTCTTACCCGTATGTCTTTCACATACCGCTCTGTGGCTCTGGCTAGACCATTTTGAGCGGCACGGAGGTACGCGTCTCCCGAATTGAAGGCATCCAATGCCTCTTGGGAGAAACAAGTGTCGCGAAGAACTCTCCGGTGATGCCTGTGGTTCATGGCACTCTCCACCTCGGAATTGGTGGCAGACAGCCTGTCAGCATCCTCCGTCGGAGGAGCGTCCGGTGCGCGCCTCGTGTTCGCCTCCGCTTCCGGACCAGGCTTTGGAGCCTGGCTGGTGGAGGCGTGATTGGCAGCCTCTCCGAATATAGTCCGGCGAGGTCTCTTCGTCCTGAAGAGAGCAAGAGTGTTAATATGCCTCGAAGGAGTAACACCTGGGAATAAGGTGGCGCGCTATACCTTTGCGCCGGTGCCTCAGTCCGGACCACACTTCTTTTCAGCTCGCGGGGCCTTGTCGCCCCTCGTTGGCTAGTCGCCGCAGGCTCGGCCTCCCGTCTCAAGGACCTCCCCTGCAAAACACGGTTGTCATACGGTAATCGAAAACACGCAAGGACAGATCCCTTTTCAAAGTGCTGAGACTTTGGTCCCAGTTACTTGTGAGGCTGGGAGTAGCCCTAGATAATCGGCTGTAATAGCCACCAAGGTGTTGTCCCTGCTCAACTGATGAAACACTCCATCAATCAGCTCCACAGATAAGCCCGGATCCTCTTGAGAGGCCGGGTCGAGGGACCGTCCCGGATCCTCGGGTTGTGGAGGAGGGCTGTTTATTTCTTTAACAGCCTGACACAGTTCCTGCGTTGAAGTCGTTAGACTGAAAATTTAACAATGGGAATATAAAACGAATGGGCAAGTAAAAGTGTTCACTTACCCAACTCGGGGGATTGTACATAGAAAATCCACCCCGTGGGTTGACGCGGAGAAATTCCTCCTCTTCTCCCTTGTACAAAGCGGACAAGGTCTTTATTAGAGCGGCAGCCGAATCCAGCCCCTTACGGCCATAGCGGGTGGCGTCGTCCTCCCTGTTGAAGTCCCACATGGGGCGGCCTCTATACTGAAGTGGCTGCACCCCTCGCATGATGCATGCGGCCATGACCCCGATCATGGTCAGTCCGGAATGAGCTAACAATCTTATCCGGCCCATCAGGTAAATAACGTCCCTGTCGCTTTCCCTCTGAGGGCTCCGTGGACGCCAGCTTAGGCGCTTCTTTAGGGGAGCACTGTCGAACTCAGGGAGGCCGATCCGGACAGGATCCGGCAGCGGAACGTCCTCTATATAAAACCATTCAGAAGGCCAGTCCTCGGACGCCTTCTTTGGGGTTCCGGATAGATATCCGGTCCCGGCGATGCGCCACACTTTGGCTCCGCCCACTTGATATATCGACCCCTCCTTAAAGCGGGGCACAAGGCAGAATAGCCTTTTCCACAGCGCGAAATGAGCCTCGCAGCCCAAAAACAGCTCGCAAAGGGCTACGAAGCTCGCGATATGCAATATGGAGGCAGGCGTGAGGTTGTGCAGCTGGAGGCCATAGAACTCCAGAAGCCCCTGGAGAAATGGATAAATTGGAAATCCGAGCCCTCTTATTAAGTAAGGGGCAAGGCATACCCGCTCTCCTTTGGAGGGATTGGGGGCGCTCTCTGCTTGCTCTCCGCCATTATAGGTGGCAAGTCCGGCTCTAACCGGGACCATATAGGCCGGGGGAGAAATCCCTTGGTCTGGAGCTTCACTAGCTCGCTGTGCGGGATGGAGCACTTCTTCCAATCTCCAGGCTGAGGGCTGGAAGGGCGAGAGGAGGAGCTGCGGTGGCTGGCCATGATAGAATGGACCTCTGTCGGATACGCTCTGATGAATACTCGCGGAAGGGAGAAGGTGTGGTTTGGATCTAAATACTCATCCCCTTAAATAGGCGGCTCATTCACGCGGCTAGGGGTGTAAATATAAAAAACACCCTGACTTTTCGTATTCGTTTGACACGTGGAAAATGGCCATTATTGGGCGTAGAAGCCAAGGAGCACTACATTTACAAGAAACCGGACACTATTCAATAGGTACACGGAATTTGGAGGAGAACCCGCCTTGCAATGCCGAAGACAATCTGCGCGCCGGACTCGTCGTCATTGAAGCCTGGTTCAGGGGCTACTGAGGGAGTCTTGGATTAGGGGGTGTCCGAATGGTCGGACTATACCTTTGGCCGGACTCCTGGACTATGAAGATACAAGATTGAAGACTTCGTCCCGTGTCCGGAAGGGACTTTCCTTGGCGTGGAAGGGAAGCTTGGCGATATGGATATGTAGATCTCCTACCATTGTAACCGACTCTATGTAACCCTAGCCCTCTGCGGTGTCTATATAAATCGGAGAGGTTTAGTCCGTAGAGAGAACAACAATCATACCATAGGCTAGCTTCGAGGTTTTAGCCTCTCTGATCTCGTGGTAGATCTACTCTTGTACTACCCATATCATCAATATTAATCAAGCAGGACATAGGGTTTTACCTCCATCAAGAGGGCCCGAACCTGGGTAAAACATCGTGTCCCCTGCCTCCTGTTACCATCCGACCTAGACGCACAGTTCGGGACCCCCTACCCGAGATCCGCCAGTTTTGACACCGACAATGACCTTCTCGATTGTGAGATCATGAGAGATGACCACCTTGCCAAGTCCCAATACCTTAGAGGATGAGGCATCACCCCACTCGACATTGGTGGGCATAGATGGAATCTTGTGCACGTCCACCACCAAGTCCTTGCTTCTGGTCATATGATTTGTAGCTCCGCTATCGAGAAACCATGATCCCCCACTAGAAGCAAACACCTACAAGAGATTAATGCTTGGTTTTAGGTACCTGAGGGAGTCCTGGATTAGGGGGTGTCCGGATGGCCGGACTATACCTTCGGCCGGACTCCTGGACTATGAAGATACAAGATTGAAGACTTCGTCCCGTGTCTGGAAGGGACTTTCCTTGGCGTGGAAGGCAAGCTTGGCGATACGGATATGTAGATCTCCTACCATTGTAACCGACTCTGTGTAACCCTAGCCCTCTCCGGTGTCTATATAAACCGGAGAGTTTTAGTCCGTAGCACGAACAACAATCATACCATAGGCTAGCTTCTAGGGTTTAGCCTCTCTGATCTCATGGTAGATCTACTCTTGTGTTACCCATATCATCAATATCAATCAAGCAGGACGTAGGGTTTTACCTCCATCAAGAGGGCCCGAACCTGGGTAAAACATCGTGTCCCCTGCCTCCTGTTACCATCCGACCTAGACGCACAGTTCGGGACCCCCTACCCGAGATCCGCCGGTTTTGACACCGACATTGGTGCTTTCATTGAGAGTTCCTCTGTGTCGTCACTTTTAGGCCCGATAGCTTCTCCGATCATCAACAGCGATGCGATCCAGGGTGAGACTTTTCTCCCCGGACAGATCTTCGTATTCGGCGGCTTTGCACTACGGGCCAATTCGCTTGGTCATCTGGAGTAGATCGAAAGCTATGCCTCTGGCCATCAGGTCAGATTTGGAAGTTTGAACTACACGGCCGACATCCGCAGAGACTTGATCTTCGATGGATTCGAGCCACAGCCGAGCGCGCCGCACTGTCATGATGGGCATGATTTAGCTCTGCCGCCGAACAGTGCCCTGGAGGCCACACTTGTGTCTGCTCCAACCCCTAGCTCGGAGCCGATCACACCAATCACGGATGGGTGGTTAGACACCGCCTCGAGGGCAGCAATCTCTACGGCGATCGAGCCGAACACCAGCCCTATTCTCTGCGAAGCCCGTGACTCCAAGGAGCCGGACTCCTATCCAGACTCCGAGCCCTCCGCGCCCCGACCGATCGAATGGGCGCCGATCATGGAGTTCACCGCCGCAGACATCTTTCAGCACTCGCCCTTCGGCGATATTCTGAATTCACTAAAGTCTCTCACTTTGTCAGGAGAGCCCTGCCGGACTATGGTCAACAATGTTGGGATGCGGATGATGAAGAAATTCAGAGCCCACCCACCACCCACCTCGTAGCCACTGTCGATAATTTAAATGACGTGCTCGACTTCGACTCCGAAGACATCGATGGTATGAACGACGATGTAGGAGATGAACACAAACCAATGCCTATAAGGCACTGGACAGCCACCTCATCTCATGATGTATACATGGTGGACACACCCAAATGAAGCGACGACGAGGAACACAGGGATGCAACGAGGGATCGTTCACTCGAAAAGCAATCAAAGCAGCGATGTAAGCGCCGCTCCAAGCCCCGCCTCGACAGAGACAGCAGCCACACAGACCCAGCCATAGAGCAGGACGAGCTAGCAGACGACGAACATGCCTTCAAGCAAGCGTCCGAACAGGGAAACTTGGATAAACAAACCAAACACCCCGTTCACGGCGAAAACAACAGTCCGGACGACCTTACGCTGGATAAACTCATGGAGCAGAAGAACCTCCACAAAAGGCTCATCGCCACTGCGCATAGCCTGGAAAAGCAGAAGCGGAAGCTCAAAACTGCGGAAGATGCACTCAGAATCAGATGGAGCAAAGTATGCAACACCGCAAACAAATATGCTGGCAGTTGTCGCACAAAAAGCTATCCAAAGCGAAAGCTACTGCCTGAATTTGACGAGGAGGCCCTAGAACCCCCGCAGTCAAAAAATAGGAAAGCCATCCAGTCAGATGGACGACCGCATGGCCACCATGGAGCGGCAAGCAGCGCCGCACACAAGCCGGCACGCGATCAACCATAGGATCCGCATCAAAAAGACGGCCCAGCCAGATCTATATACGGGCCAAGAAAGCAAGCTCTAGTAAGCAATGCGACACAACAAATATCCGAACATCACGGCACACCCAAATACAGGGGCGCCGCACACCCCCTATGTTTCACCGATGAGGTGCTGGACCATGAATTTCCAGCGGGATTCAAGCCCGTGAACATAGAGGTGTATGACGAAACAACAGACCCTGGGGTTTGGATCGACGATTATATCCCCCACATACACATGGCCAGAGGAGATGACCTCCACGCCATAAAATACTGACCCCTCAAGCTTAAAGGGCCAGCCCGGCATTGGCTCAAAAGCCTTCCCAAAAACACCATTGGAAGTTGGGAAGAGCTTGAGGATGCTTTCCGGGCAAATTTTTAAGGGACCTATGTCCTCCCTCCGAATGCAGACGATCTCAGTCACATAACTCAACAGCCCGGAGAGTCAGCCCGAAAATTCTGGAACAGATTTCTTACTAAAAAGAATCAGATAGTCGACTGTCCGGACGCCGAAGCCCTAGCACCTTTTAAGCACAACGTTCGAGACAAATGGCTCGCCAGACACCTCGGCCAAGAAAAGCCAAGAACAATGGCCGCATTAACAAGCCTCATGACCAGCTTTTGCGTAGGAGAGGACAGCTGGTTGGCAAGATGTAGCACCAGCGACCCAAGTACATCCGAAGTTAGGGATGGAAACGGAAAACCCCGACGCAGCAAGGACCAGCGCTGGAATAAGGGAAACAGCCCAAAGAGCACGGCGGTCAATGCCGGATTCAAAAGCTCGCAGCAGAATCAGAGAAAGCCGTCCCTCAAGGATAACAGGGACGAGCTATCCAACTTAAACAAAATCTTGGACAAGATATGTCAAATACACAGTACTCCCGGGAAGCCTGCGAACCATATCCATAGAGATTGTTGGGTTTTCAAGCAAGCCGGCAAACTCAACGCCGAACACAAGGGGCTCGACACACCAAGTGAGGACGACGATGAACCCCACAAGCAGAGCACCAGAAAACAAAATGATTTCCCACAAGAAGTCAAAACAGTACACTTACTTCACGTGACGAATAGAACGGCGCCACCAGAGATATGCGCCATACGGCCTATCCCAAAGGAGTCTCGCCAATGGTTGTTAAAACCGATCACCTTCAACCATCAGGATTACTCTAGAAGTATCCGGAATGCAGGCTGGACTGCCTTGGTATTAGATGCAGTAATCGGCGGACTCCATTTTACAAATGTCCTGATGGACGGCGGTAGTTGTCTAAACCTGTTATACCAGGACACAATCTGCAACATGGGGATAGAGCCAACCAAAATTTGCCATAGCAAAACCTCCTTTCAAGGGGTAACGTCAGGCCCGGATGCCCGTTGCATGGGTTCTCTCTGGCTAGAAGTTATGTTCGGCTCCCCCGATAACTTCCGTTGCGAACAGCTAACTTTCCACATCGCCCCATTCTCAAGTAGCTATCAAGCACTGCTGGGACGCGAAGCTTTCTCCCGCTTTAACGCAATACCGCATTATGCATCTCTTACGCTTAAGATGCCCGGTCCACAAGGCATCATCTCATTAAAGGGAAAACATTGAGTGTTCCTCCCGCGCGGAAAATAGTGCGGCTGCCTTGACAGCCCCACAATAAAGCGGCTTGACCAGCCAAACAATCTAAACAGGTCATCAAGACCACGGACATGGCTAGACGAGTCCGGCATAAACATACAATTGATAAAGGCTTAATAACCGTATACCCCTGCACTAGGGGCTCTGCGCATATAAAACAAGAGACAATAAAGCTCAATTTTACCCATTTCGATCTATACTTTGTTTAATTAGTATAACTCATGTTCGGCACGATCTTTCTTTAACTAAGTTCCTCTCTTTTACAGATGAACAACGTGCTACGCCCGTCCAGGATACAGCACAACGGAGACACAGGCGCAGACGTGCAGCAGGGACCCGTTCCAAGGATTCTTTTCAGATTAAGACCCTGCATAAACCTTTTTTACTGCCTCTTGTTGATACACATCCCCTGGTTTCTTGGTATAACCAAGGAGGAGGCTGGCGTTTTGGCATGTGGCCACGTCAGAGTTTTGCGCGTACCTGGACACTAGGGGCTTATTACTAAGGGCGTTATCCCGCCCACCCTCATAAAGACCGAATACCTTAGGGAGTGTTCGGCGTCGCGAGTTTTGCCTTATATGCATCAGCTCTGAATCATGTCTTTGGTAAAATGTTGGGTTTGCCCGGCTCCTGTGTTTTGCTGCCTTACGTTCCGCTCTATCGGCTAAGGCGGCACCAGGAGAACTACTGCATTGTGCCCCGGTTCGGCCAGGCGAGCACCTCAGTAGAGAAAGTCAAAAACTGACTGTCATGATATAGCGTGAGACTGGTCAACCACTCGATGACTTACCGGAATCTTTAGGATTCCTCCGCATTAACGAAGGGCCATTTCCCGTTAAGGCACATACGCGCCCCGAGTTCGGGCGAGCGCAGGCGCCACCAGGGGCTATATAAGTAGCCTCAATGTCAAACTCCTATGGCTAAGTGAAAGTGATAAAGCATCATAGTTCGATTGCCTAGTTCTCTGCGCTATCACCTCCTTTGTAGGACCAAGACGTTGGATCAAGTGTGAAAATGCGCCTTCTGCGAACACCCCCACATTATGTGCGTGGGGGCTGAAGCCGACGACTGCCATATTTCAGATTATATACACGTATATGTTAAACGGGCGCACAGGAGGTATTCCAATACTTGCAGTCACAAGTATAAAAGCTTCTACAATTTATCAAAATATTGTTTTACAATAATACATGCTATTCGAATATAGTATCCTTCGAGCACTGCGTCTCTATTAAATGAGCGCCTTGCAGAACTTCCTGAAAATAGCGCTCGGCAGGTACTCGGCTTCCATCCGAGTCTGGGGATGCAACAGCGGTGGCTTCCATTTCTGCCCAGTATGTCTTGACACGGGCAAGAGCCATCCGCGCACCCTCTATGCACGCTGACCTCTTCATCGCATTGATATGCGGCGCCGCACCAAGGAACTGCTGCACCAAGTTGAAATAACTTTTCGGCTCTGGCCTCTCTGGCCACAGATGATTCATGACATACTTCATGGCGAGTCCATACAACCTATTTAGCTCGGCCCATTCGGCCAAACGATCGGCTAATGACAGTGGACGCTCTGGATTGTGGAACTGCGACCAGAAGAGCTTTTCCACTTCGCGATCTTCTTGATCTTGGAAGTGTTCGGCCGCATTTGCGGCACTCGCTGCTAAATCTAGATAGGTGTCCGCCGTACTCCACATCTGGTCTAACGGAGCATGTTTAGGATCATAGAACTTCCTCCGTAGCATAAAGGGCTTTCTAGCCGCGATCTCTTCGGCCTGACGCAGCTCCTCCTTCATAGCTCTCATCACAGAGCGAGCATCCTTGGCATCGGCAACGGCCTTCTTCAGGTCCGTCCGTTCCGCCCGATCTTCTTTTTCAAGAAGCTTGCAACGGTCAGTAGCGTTCTTCAGCCTCACGGCCATCTCGGCCATTTCCTTCTTCCTTCGGCAGTGAGCAGCCTGTTCGGCTTTCAGCTCTTCAATTGCCTTTCCGGCAGCCGCATCACTTTTCCTGGCTTGCTCCTGGCTCGGGCAAGTTCCGTCCGAAGATTCTCCATGGCAACAGCACCATCTGCATCAAGCGCACACACTGTAAGATACTGGCATAAAGCTCCTCTTACCAGGCGCCGCCGACAGAATTACATACCTTGTGCCTCGTCAAGCTGCTTGTGGACAAGCGCGATGTCGGCATCTGCCACGTCAAGTTGCTGCTTTAGCTCGGCAAATCCATCAGTCTGGCTGTCCACCGGACACTTCGCCACCTACGTATAAAGGTGGCATATTACACCTGGGATTATGATCCTCTGTGCGCTGTCACTTTTGACAACACACAGAGTCTCAGGGGCTACTATCTACACAGGGCGCATCTTATTTATGCGCAACTGTCCAAAAAGGGTACATTATTTCGCATACCTCAAAACCTGTCAGTAAACTCCTGACGGCCTCGTGCAATCCGCTCTCCGCGGATGAAATCCTCTCAATCACCGTACCCATCAATGCATGGTGCTCCTCTGAGATGGATGCTCGCCCTAGCAGAACCTTCAGCTCCTCCGACCGTGCACCAGATGGCGCCGGACTCGTCCGATGGCCCTTTTCGAAGGCCGGACGCGGAGGGCTTTGGGGGGCCATATGACTACCTTCCGGCCCCGCCGGATTTGGAGAAACCCTCCACGACGATACCTCAGGGTCGCCCGCCTCGCAAGGCGGTACGGCAGGGGGAGGCGTTCCGCTCTCCATCATCTCCGGAAGAAGATCCCCCGAAGACGAGCTCTGCTGAGAAGGGCTAAGGTCCGAGCTACAAGGTAAATTTTTGATTACTTTTCTCAGATATAAAGCAGGGATTTCTCTCGTTTCTTAAAAAGAAAACTCTTCTCTACTTACGGCTCAGTGGAGGGCTGATCCCCTTGAGGGCATAATTCGGCCGAAGTATCCCCCGGCACAGGACCCTCTGGCGAAGATTTCTTCCCCCGCTTTAAGGCCGTGGTCTCCGGGTCTTCAGAGGCGGTCCTCTTCTTCCCCTGAGGAGAGGAATTTTCGATTCCTCCCTTCCGGACAACCTCCTTTGAGAAGGTTGTAGCTTCCTTGTCCCCTCCCTCGCTTCCCTTTGAAGGCACAACCTCCAACATCCTGACTAGCACGGGACCCGGCGTGGTCCCGGGGAGGGGGGGCGGACACCTGATTAGCTTTGCTTTCGCTACCCACTCCTGTTTAAAGGACAACTCTTTTAGGGGCAATTTTATGATAAATATACGGATAGCGAGTCCGGGCACAAGGCTACTTACTTGAGTATCCGGACGATTGCAGCTCAGACTTGCATCGTCCGTAGAATCCAGGCACACTACTTGTGGTCTGAAGAACAATTTGTACATCTCCATGGGCATCATGCCAAGAAAATGTTGGAGAACTCATGGTCCCTCCGGGTTGAACTCCCACAGGCGGAGGGGGATACGTTTGCAGGGCAGAACTCGGCGAATTAACATAACCTGCGTCACCACGACCAGACTGATGTCTCTTTCTAGGAGATCTCGGATGTGGCCCTGCAACAGGGGCACGTCCTTTGCCGGCCCCCAGTCCAGCCCCATATTGACCCATGACGCCAGTCGTGGCAGGGGACCCGAGCGAAAGGCGGGTGGCTCCACCCATTTAGGGGCCCTGGGAGCGCTAATATAAAACCACTCTCGTTGCCATAAGCTAGACTCCTCTTGAAAAGAGCCCTTGGGCCATGGAGTACCAGCATTCTTGCTTATAAAAGCACCTCCGCACTCCTCGTGTCGTCCCTCGATCATCTTCGGCTCTACTTTGAAGGTCTTGAGCCATAGTCCGAAGTGAGGAGTGATACGGAGGAAGGCTTCACACACGACGATGAATGAGGAAATATGGAGGATGGACTCCGGGGCTAAGTCGTGAAATTCCAGCCCATAATAATACATGAGCCCCCTCACGAAGGGATCCGTCGGGAAGCCTAGCCCCCGAAGGAAGTGAGACATGAACACCACACTCTCACCGTGAAATTTGATCAAGTCAGATTTGAACCACTCTGTGTGAGGAGCGCTCGGAGTCCCCGATTCGTCATAGACTTAAACTTCCAAAACCTCTTTATGATTCTCGGTCTGACCGATACCCTACTTTCGGTCCTACCGAGATCATTAAGTTGATCTAGGTTTTCGATCTCGGTGCAACCGATTTGAACCTTTCGGTCACACCGAGTTGCAACAACTGTATACAGTTTTGCATCTCGGTGCCACCGAGTTGTTCCACTCGGTCACACCGACAGGGTCGGGCTATATATAGTCACGGGTGAAAATTTGGAAATTTCTCCGAACCCCTTCGCCCGCGCGATAGCCTGCTCTACCAACATGGTCTCCGGATCGTCTCCTCGCCGCCAGCCGCCTCCAGTCGCTGGTCTCCGTCGCCATCAACGGAAATTCAACCCCGCCGTTGCCGCCGTAGCGAGTCTCCACCGAACTAGGGTATGGACTCGATCACAGTGCTATTCCCCGTCCGATTCCTAGCACATTGTGTTCTTAATGATTCTTGCCACGATTGAAACACTCCTATCCAGTCAATGCATTCGTAGATTAGTTTTGATTCGAAAATTTTAGGGTTAGGTTTCCGCCGAAACCATCTCGGACCCACCGAGTTGAAAAACTCGGTCCCACCGATTTGGCTCATGCCATTGCACAAGTGAGAGTCGGTCTGACCGAGAATTACTTCGGTGTGACCGATTTTGGAACTTTGTGAAACCCTAGCAGTCTCGGTGCCACCGAACTGTGACTCGGTCCAACCGAGTTCACTAGTTTAGGTTCCAAAACTGCTTCGGTATCACCGAGTTTAAAAATCGGTAGATCCGAGATGATTTCAGTGGGAAACTAAAACTAAGTTTTTGGATCATTCTTTTGCAAAAATCTCTGCATTTTGTGATGCTCATCCACTCTACCTCATCTATAAACTATTCACAGGGTCAGCAGTCAGCTTGTTCATCATGTCAGACCAAAGTGATAGCCAGAACATGTCAGAACAGCAAGTGCAGATGAGTGAGGGCACTAGTCCCTCAAGTTCTTCAGATGATGGCAGCAGGAGCACCCCTAGCAATCTGCTAAAAGCTGCCACAAGACAAAGGAAGAAGAGAACCTCAGAATCAGAGGATGAAGACTATGTGGCAGAAGAGGAAGCAACTTCCAAGAGAGTTGACCCAGCACAGAGCACAAAGCCAGGGTTAAAGATCAAAAGGCCAGCAGGCAGGCAGCCTATGTCAAAGGCTAGAGCTTCAACTGAGAAACCCACTCCCATAGAGCCAGTTGCTGCTGAGGGAAAGAAGAGGAAGGAAAGGGTCAAGAAGACCGTAGCCAAAGTGCTTGGAAAGGCTTCCATCATGGAAGATGAGGATGAAGAAGAAGAGGTTGCTGCACCAGCACCTAAGGCACCCAAGCTGATGGGTGATGCCATAAGATCAGGGTCAACTGCTTCTAAGGCCAAGCCAGCTCCAAAGCCAAAGCCAAAGAGGAATACAAGAAGCATCCCAGCTGCTGAGAAGAGTAAGGCCCCAGTGCCTGACATTGCTGAAGAAGAAGGTCATGTGCTCAGAAAGCTCAAGCCCAAGATCCCAGATCATAGTGATGCTCATCCTATGGCTGAGGACATGAAGCTCAGGAGAGACTCAGGGCTCAGGAAGTGGAGAGAAGCAGATCCGTATGCTTCAAGGAGAAGGACTGCTGTTGACTACAGGTTTTACACCAAGGAGCAGCAAGATTTCTATGAGACAGTTTTGTTGGACAAGAAGCCCATAGTTTGTGACATGAGATGGGTTGATTGGGAGTACATCAAGGACAATGAAGAGCACTATCCTGGAGTGCAAGACAGCTTCAATGCTTGTGGAGTAGCAGACTTTGTTGGGCAGAAGCTCACAAAGTGGAACGAGGAACTTATTATGCAATTCTACTCCACGGCACACTTCTATCCAGATGGTAGGATAACTTGGATGTCTGAAGGTACGAGGTACCAATCTACTGTTGCTGAGTGGGCACAGCTCATCAATGCCCCAGAGGAGTATGAGGATGACTTGGATATCTATGCCAAGAAGAAGATGGACCACAAGTCTATGTCCAATATGTACAAGGAAATTCCAAACGAGGCACTTGATACTTTCAAGTTTGGGTCTGTGCATTATCTTCTGTCAGGGCTGCCAACTATCAATTGGATACTGAGGCACACCTTGTTGCCCAAGTCTGGAGATCACAAGATGATCAGAGGCCATGCAATCAACTTGCTACATATCTTTGATGTGCCACAGAAGTTCAAGCTGATGAGCCTCATGGTAGAGACAATCAAGAGGACAGCAGCAGACCAGAAGAGGAGCTGTGGATATGCCCCAAAGATTCAGGAGCTCATCAACTCCAAGATGGGCACATGCATATAGTTATTGGACAAGGAACACCTGCCCATCCGTCCAGATTTTGAAGATAATCAAGTTGTTATGACTGAGAATGAACCATCATCTGCACAAGCATAAGCAAAGAAGGAGAAGGCAAGGAAGGAGAAAGCTGCCAAGATGCCAACTCAAGAGGAGGCATCTGAGTATTTCTTGAAAAGCAAACAAGAGCTGCTTGGTTACTTGATTGCATCCACACTGAGGATTGAGCAAGGACTGGCCACCCTCACTCAGAATCAGCAGAGCCTAGAGAGAATCGTGGAACAAAAGTTCTATGACTTGGATGTCAAGGTGACAGAGATTCAGACTGCAGTGGAGCAGCTCCAGGATGACATGCAGGAGAGGAGAGGCAGGACTACAACTGATGCCTTTGCCAGAGTGCCACGAGGTCCAAGGTCGTCTACAGTGCCAGTTGCTGACACCAGAGCCACCACTTCTGCACCAGCTACAGCTTCAGTTCCACCAGCTCCAGCATCTACTTCAGCCTCAACTCCAACCACGTCTATAGAAGGCTTCGTCCTTGGAGTGCTCCGGACTCCACCACCACCTAAAGATCAAGCCTGAGAGTCGATCTAGCACTATGCATTTTCTAGGAACTTTTTGGTAACTTGTTGCCAAAGGGGGAGAAAATGTATAGATCATAAGCTTCGAGAGAGAGAGTGCTTTTTTTCTCTCTTGCTTTATTTGGTGGTTTTTCGAACTTTGTTTGCTTTTGAGTGCTTGAGATACTAAGTCATTGCTCGTGAGACATTGATGATCATGTGTTTGATCATAAGCTACACTTATGCATGCTTGATATATCTTATCTATCTTATGTGATCATTCACTATTCTTGGTGATGAGTGCATGTATTTCATTCTTATCATTTTAAGCGCTCCACCAAGATGTATGTGACATGGAAGAGTAACCCATGACTCTAACTCTTTGTGCATTCGCAGTCCAAAGCAAATTTTAAATATGCACAAATTTAGGGGGAGCTCTTACTTGTCACATACTTCTCAAAGCGATGATATATTTCATGCTTATTATCATTTGTCGAAGCTTTGATCTATATGTTGTCATCAATTACCAAAAAGGGGAAGATTGAAAGTGCAACTATCCCTAGGTGGTTTTGGTAATTCATAACAACATATAGCTCATTGAGCTAATGCTATTCCAAGATGATTATTTCAGGAAAGCTCAATGATTGGCATGGCATGGATGTGAAAGTGAAACCCTCAAAATGCTAAGGACAAAGGATTGGCTCAAGCTCAAAAGCTCAAGACTCTTCATTTTATATTTTAGTGATCCAAGATCACATTGAGTCTTTAGGAAAAGCCAATACTATCAAGGAGGGATGAGGTGTTGCTTAATGAGCCTCTTGCTTCATGTGCTTAGTGATATGCTCCAAAACCCTCAACTACTTTCCCATATCCACATATGACCTAAACCCTAAGCCAAACTCGGTCCTACCGATTCTTTCTATCTGGCGCCACCGAGTTTCACTTGTCATAAGCCACTGCCAAACCCTAGTGTAGGATCGAAAGTATGTCTAGAGGGGGGTGATTAGACTACTTGACCAAATAAAAACTTAACCTTTTCCCAATTTTAGTTCTTGGCAGATTTTAGCTATTTTAGGACAAGTCAAGCAATCATCACATAATTCAAGCAAGCATGCAAAGAGTATATTGGCAACGGAAAGTAAAGCATGCAACTTGCAAGAATGTAAAGGGAAGGGTTTGGAGAATTCAAACGCTACTGGAGACACGGATGTTTTTCCCGTGGTTCGGATAGGTGGTGCTATCCTACATCCACGTTGATGGAGACTTCAACCCACGAAGGGTAATGGTTGCGCGAATCCACACAAGGCTCCACCCAAGGGCACGGTTGCACGAGTCCACGAAGGGCTCCACCCAAGAAGGGTCCACGAAGAAGCAACCACCCACAAAGGGTCCACGAAGAAGCAACCTTGTCTATCCCACCATGGCCATCGCCCACGAAGGACTTGCCTCACTAGCGGTAGATCTTCACGAAGTAGGCGATCTCCTTGCCCTTACAAACTCCTTGGTTCTACTCCACAATCTTGTCGGAGGCTCCCAAGTGACACCTAGCCAATCTAGGAGACACCACTCTCCAAGAAGTAACAAATGGTGTGTAGGTAATGAACTCCTTGCTCTTGTGCTTCAAATGATAGTCTCCCCAACACTCAACTCTCTCTCATAGGATTTGGATCTGGTGGAAAGAAGGTTTGAGTGGAAAGCAACTTGGGGAAGGCTAGAGATCAAGATTCATATGGTAGGAATGGAATATCTTGGTCTCAACACATGAGTAGGTGGTTCTCTCTCAGAACATATGAGTTGGAATTGTGTATGTGTTCTGATGGCTCTCTCCACGAATGAAGAGGAGGTGGAGGGGTATATATAGCCTCCACACAAAATCCAACCGTTACACACAGTTTTCCAATCTCGGTGGGACCGAATCAACAAACTCGGTCGGACCGAAAAGGTAAACCTAGTGACCGTTAGAGATTTTCGGTGGGACTGACATGCAACTCGGTAGGACCGATTCGGTTAGGGTTTGGGCATAACGTAATCTCAGTGAGACCGATTACACAAACTTGGTGGGACCGATTTTGGTAATAAGCTAACCAGAGAGTTGGTCAGGCAAACTCGGTGGGACCGATTTGCTCTTTCGGTGGGACCGAGTGGAACTCGGTGAGATCGAAAAGTTACAAAGGGGAAACACTGAGTTTACATTGCAATCTCGGTGGGACCGATTCGCTCTTTCGGTGGGACCGAAAACTTACGAAAGGGAAACAGAGAGTTTGCAACCCCATCTCGGTGGGACCGAGATCCTTATCGGTAGGACCGAATTGCTAGGGTTTGGCAGTGGCTAATGACAATTGAAACTCGGTGGCGCTGGATAGGAAAAATCGGTAGGACCGAGTTTGGCTTAGAGTTTAGGTCATATGTGGATATGGGAAAGTAGTTGAGGGTTTTGGAGCATATCATTAAGCACATGAAGCAAGAGGCTCATTAAGCAACACCTCATCCCTCCTTGATAGTATTGGCTTTTCCTATGGACTCAATGTGATCTTGGATCACTAAAATATAAAATGAAGAGTCTTGAGCTTTTGAGCTTGAGCCAATCCTTTGTCCTTAACATTTTGAGGGTTCCACTTTCACATCCATGCCATGCCAATCATTGAGCTTTCCTGAAATAATCATCTTGGAATAGCATTTGCTCAATGAGCTATATGTTGTTATGAATTACCAAAACCACCTAGGGATAGTTGCACTTTCAATCTCCCCCTTTTTGGTAATTGATGACAACATATAGATCAAAGCTTCGACAAATGATAATAAGCATGAAGTATATCGTCGCTTTGAGAAGTATGTGATAAGTAAGAGCTCCCCCCTAAATTTGTGCATATTTAAAGTTTGCTTTGGACTGCAAATGCACAAAGAGTTAGAGTCATGGGTTACTCTTCCATGTCACATACATCTTGGTGGAGCGCTCAAAATGATAAGAATGAAATGCATGCACTCATCACCAACAATAGTGAATGATCACAAACGATAGATAGCATGATAATATTTAAGAAAGCATTAAGAAAACATTAAGTGTAGCTTATGATCAAACACATGATCATCGATGTCTCACAAATAATGACATAGTATCAAGCACTCAAAAGCAGAAAAAGGTTCGAAAGACCACCAAATAAAGCAAGAGAGAAAAGCAACACTCTCTCTCTCGAAGCCTATGATCTATACATCTTCTCCCCCTTTGGCAACAAGTTACCAAAAAGTTCCTAGAAAATGCATAGTGCTAAGTCATTGCTCAGGCTTGATCTTCAGGTGGTGGTGGAGTCCGGATCACTCCAAGGACGAAGGCTTCTGTAGATGTTGAAGTAGTCGCTGGAGTTGGAGCTGAGGTAGACGCTGGAGCTGAGGCTGTGGCTGGTGCAGACGTTGTAGCTCTGGTGTCAGCAACTAGCAGTGCAGATGACCTCGGACCTCGTGGCACCCTCGCAAACGCATGAGTCGTGGTCCTGCCTCTCCTCTCATTCATGTCCTCCTAGAGCTGCTCCACTGCAGACTGAACTTCGGTTACCTTGATGTCCAAGTCATAGAACCTCTGTTCCATGATCCTCTCTAAACTCGCCTGGTTCTGAGTCAGGGTGGCTAGACTCTGCTCAATCCGCAGGGTGGACGCAATCAAGTAACCAAGCTGCTCTTGTTTGGTCTTCAAGAAGTATTCAGATGCCTCTGCTTGAGTAGGCATCCTGGCAGCTTTCTCCTTCCTTGCCTTCTCCTTCTTTGCATAAGCTTGTGCAGACGATGGCTCATTCTCTGTCATCACAACTTCATTGTTCTCAAAGTCTGGACGGATGGGCAGGTGTTCCTTATCCAACAGATATACGCCCGTGCCCATCTTGGAGTTGATGAGCTCCTGAATCTGAGGGGCATATCCACAGCTCCTCTTTTGATCTGCCGCAGTCCTTTTGATCGTTTCAACTATGAGTCTCATCACCTTGAACTTCTGAGGCACGTCAAAGACTTGAAGCAGGTTGATCGCGTGGCCTCTGATCATCTTGTGATCTCCAGACTTGGGCAGTAAGGTGTGCCTTAGTATCCAATTGATCGTAGGCAATCCTGAGAGCAGATAGTGCACTGAGCCAAACTTGAACGTGTCGAGCGCTTCATTCGGGATCTCCTTGTACATGTTGGACATGGAGTTGTGATCCATCTTTTTCTTGGCATAGATATCCAAGTCCTCATCTTGCTCTTCTGGGGCATTGATGATCTGTGCCCACTCAGCCACTGTAGATTGGTACCTTGTACCCTCAGACATCCAAGTAATCCTGCCATCCGGATAAAAGTGAGCTGTGGAGTAGAACTGCATGATGAGTTCCTCGTTCCACTTTGTGAGCTTCTGCCCAACGAAGTCCTCTACTCCACACGCTCTGAAGCTGTCCTGAACTCCTGGATAGTGCTCTTCATTCTCCTTGATATAGGTCCAGTCGACCCATCTCATGTCACAAACGATTGGCTTCTTGTCAAGCAAAACAGTCTCATAGAAATCTTGCTTCTCCTTAGTATGAAATCTGTAATCCACGGCAGTCCTTCTCCTAGAAGCGTATGGATCTGCTTCTCTCCATTTCCTGAGCCCTGAATCTCTCCTGAGCTTCATATCCTCAGCCACAGGATGAGCATCGTTGTGGTCTGGGATCTTGGGCTTGAGCTTCCTAAGGACACTCTCTTCCTCTTCTTCGATAGCTTCAGGCACTGGGGCCTTGTTCTTTTCTGCAGCTGGGATGCTTCGTGTGTTCCTCTTTGGTGCACTCTTAGGCTTAGATGCAGCCTTAGGTGCTTCCTTGGGCTTGGATGCAGCTGTTCCTGACCTTATAGCATCTCCCATGAGTTTGGCTGCCTTGGGCGCTGGTGCAGCTGCCTCTTCTTCCTCATCCTCTTCTACCATGATGGAGGCTTTGCCAAGTACTCGAGCCACAGTATTTTTCACTCTCTCTTTCCTCTTCTTGCCCTCAGCTGCAACGGGCTCAATGGGAGCAGTCTTCTCAGTTGATGCTCTAGCTTTTGACATGGGCTGCCTGCCTGCTGGCCTCTTGATTTTCAGGCCTGGCTTTGAGCCTTGAGCTGGCTCAACCCTCTTGGAAGTGGCCTCTTCCTCTGCCACATAGTCTTCATCCTCAGAATCAGACGTTCTCTTCTTCCTTTGACGTGTGGCAGCCTTAGGCAGATTGCTGGGGTGCTCCTGCTGCCATCATCAGACGAACTTGAGGGGCTAGTGCCCTCACTCATCACAACTTGCTGCTCAGACACATTCTGGCTGTCACTTTGATCAGACATGTTACAAACTGACTGTTGACCCTGTGAATAGATCATGGATAAGATAGAGTGGATGAGCATCACAAAAGGCAGAGATTTTTGCAAAAGATTAATTCAAAAACTTAGTTTTAGTTTTCCACAGAAAGCATCTTGGATCTACCGATTTTTAAACTCGGTGACACCGAAGCAGTTTTGACACCAGAACTGGTGAACTCGGTCAGACCGAGTCACAGTTCTCGGTGGCACCGAGACTGCTAGGGTTTCACAGAATTCCAAAATCGGTCGCACCGATAAGTTATTCTCGGTCAGACCGAGTTTCACTTGTGCAATGGCAAAAGCCAGATCGGTGGGACCGAGTTTTTCAACTCGGTGGGTCCGAGATGGTTTCGGCGGAAACCTAACCCTAAAATTTTCGAATTAAGCCTAGTCTACGAGTTCATTGACTGGATAGGAGTGTTTCAATCGTGGCAAGAATCATGATCATCACAATGTGCTAGGAATCGGAGTGGAGAATAGCACAAAGATCGAGTCCATACCCTAGTTCGGCGGAGACTCGCTACGGTGGCAACGGCGGGGCAGAAATCCGTTGACGGCGGCGGAGACCAGCGACAGGAGGCTGCTGGCTGCGAGAAGACAATCCGGAGACCTCGAGGGCAGAGCAGGCTATCGCGTGGGCGAGGAGGTTTCGGAGAAACTTCCAAAATTCTGCCCGTCACTATATATAGCCCGACCCTGTCGGTGTGACCGAGTGGAACAACTCGGTGGCACCGAGATGCAAAACTGTTTGCAGTTATTGCAACTCGGTGTGACCGAAAATTTCAAATCGGTTGCACCGAGATGCAAAACTGTTTGTAGTTATTGCAACTCGGTGTGACCGAAAAGTTCAAATCGGTTGCACCGAGATCGAAAACCTAGATCAACTTAATGAACTCGGTAGGACTGAAAATGGAGTATCGGTCAGACCGAGATTCATAAAGAGGTTTTGGAAGTTCAAGTCTATGACGAATCGGGGACTCCGAGCGCTCCTCACACAGAGTGGTTCGAATCTGACTTGATCAAATTTTGTGATGCAGCATGAATAGAGTTTGAGACGAGAAAAGCATAGATAGCTAGAGGAGGTTCTTAGGCATTCTTGTCCATCCACTTGCCAAAAGAAGATAAAGCCAAACAATCAAAACAACAAGTGGATGTCCTTGAATGAGTGAAATATGCAACCAACATGCTCACACAATAAGATAGCAAATGAAATATGTGGCAAAGCATGCACAACCAATTCTAGCATCTATCAAGCAATTTGCGATGACTAGGTCATCTATATATGAGTATATTGACTTAGGAGTCAAGTGAGAACACTTGATCGTAGGTCATACTCATCGTTTAAGCTCAAGTGGGGTTACCACTTTTACATAAAGCATTGTTTTGTTTACATCTTTAGAGTTGCTTTAGCTCAAGTCTTAGAGTAAAGCTCCCCCTAGATGTGATATCCCCCCTAAGAGGGATGAACTAACCTTGGGTTTTGTCGATGATGACTTCATGTAGATATTGAAGATGTGGATGCTCAATGTTGATGTAGATCTCTTGGTGCTATCCATTTGAGTGAGTTGCACTTTCAATACCTACATGGGTTAGTCCCACAAGGAACAAACAAGGATATCCATAGACATAGAGTGATGCACACAAAATATGATGTCCATGAAAGCTTTTTAGGTTACCTTGTCCCTTGTCTTACAAACAAGAGGGTTTGTGACTCCTTGAACTAGTGCAAGATGTGGAAGTTGATTGCACTTGTTCTTGCCAAAATGATAAGAGTGAAGTATGTTGGCGGAGTCACCCTCGAGAACTCTCTAGTTCTTCTTCTTTTGGATCCACATCATCTTGATGGGAATCCTTGGAGTTGTAGTCATACTTGATGAAGTGGAACTTGAAGTAGTCTTGGGAATCCACTTGACTAAGGTCTTTGGAGCTTCTTCAAATGCATCAATTTCCTCTTGAAGCTTGTCCTTGCCTTTTTGCTCGTAGTCTTGTGGTGGAAGATCATCTTGAGCTTGTGTCCCCTTGAAAGAAGTATACTTCTCTTGTTGAGGGACAAACTTCGTCTTGGGGTATTGATCTTCTTCCCATTCAACTCCATTGGCATTGAACTTTCGTTCAAAACCAACACCTTGATTCTTTCGGTGCATTCCTTGCTTGCGCACAATTTCCTCGAATTGCTTACTCCCGGCAAGGCTCTTGTACACTCCTTTCTCTATAATTCCCTTCAATAAGCTATTTTCTTGCTCAAGTGTAACTTGGCTAAGAGAATCATTAGTGGAATCAAGAGAACTACTAGAAGCAACAATATTGGATTTAGCATGATCATTGTTACTACTAGAGGAAGAATCTTTCTTGTTGCTAGACTTGACTTGAGGCATGTAAGTGGATAAGAGTAAACGCTTGGCAATGTAAGAAGAACTTTTCTTGCGGAGATCATCATTGATTGCCTTTAAGAACTCATGCTCTTGCTCAAGATTGAGCTTTTCAAAGCGTAGTTTCTCATGAGCTCTTAAAAGTTCTCAGTGATCTTCGAAGATAGTGTCATGAGCTAACTTAAGAGTTTTTAGTTCTTTAGTTAGAGCCTCAATCTTCTCCTTATCATTGTCATTCGTTTTATCTTGATTAGCATGATTAATTGGTCTTTCATCATAGTATTCATCACTAGAGTTGTCACCAAGCAAATCATCACCTAACAAGTCATCTTCATCACTATTGAAATCAACATACTCGGGGTGTGTTACCTTAGGACCTTTGGCCATGAAGCATCTTCCAATTCCTTCATTTGGTGAGTCAAATATGTCGTAGGAGTTGGTTGACACAAGTGCTATACTGGCAACACCTTCATCTTGAGTATCTTCGGAGTCGGAGTGATAACTTCTCTCGGAGTGGCTGTCGGAGTCGGAGCCGGATACCCATTCACCAACATGAGCTTGATGTCTTTGTCTTGTATAGCTCCTTGATGATTTTTCCTTCCTTTCCGAATCCTTTCTTCTCCGTGAGTATCTTCGTTCATAACGATCATCTCTACTCCTTCTCTCTCTTGGTGGTGTTCCTTTGCTTCTTCCTTTTGGAGAATCTTCTCTTCTCTTGTAGGGAGCCTTACACTCATTGGAATAGTGTCCGGGTCTTCCACAGTTGTAACAGTTTCGCTCTCGACTAGAAGATCTTTTGTCATTGTAGGACCTTGACTTGGAGCTTCTATCTTTGCTTCTACTCTTGTAGAACTTGTTAAAGTTCCTTACCATTAAGCTCAATTCTTCATTGAAGTCTTGTTTCTCACTTGATGATGTAGGGGCTTCACATGAGGCTTTATAGGCACCACTTGATTTGTTGTGAAGTTCCTCTTTATCCTTAAGAGACATCTCATCAGCAACAATTCTTCCAATCACCTCCGTTGGCTTGAGATCTTTGTAATTGGGCATCATTTGAATCAATGTGCACACGGTATCATATTTTCCATCCAAGGCTCTTAGGATCTTCTTGATGATGAATTTATCGGTCATTTCTTCACTTCCTAAGCCGGCAATCTCATTTGTGATGAGAGCAAGCCTAGAGTACATTTCGGCGACACCTTCACCATCCTTCATCTTGAACTTGTCAAGTTGGCTTTGAAGCACATCCAACTTGGATTCCTTGACGGAGTCGGTACCTTCGTGCATATCAATCAAAGTGTCCCAAATTTCCTTTGCATTCTCAAGGCGGCTGATTTTGTTGAATTCTTCGGGGCACAATCCGTTGAAGAGAATATCACAAGCTTGAGCATTGTATTGCAACATCTTCAACTCATCCGCGGTAGCTTCACGGGTTTGGTTCTTTCCCATCAAAGAAGCCACCTTGCAAACCAACACACACAATAGCCCAAACGGCGGGGTTATGTCCAAGAATATGCATTTTCATTTTATGCTTCCAACTAGCAAAATTAGTACCATCAAAGTAAGGACCTCTACGGTGATAATTTCCCTCGCTAGACGCCATACTCTCCTAGGTTGTGAAACCAAGGCTATGACCACCAAAAGCTATGGAGATCAAGCAAATGGAGACCAAGGCTCTGATACCACTTTTAGGATCGAAAGTATGTCTAGAGGGGGGTGATTAGACTACTTGACCAAATAAAAACTTAACCTTTTCCCAATTTTAGTTCTTGGCAGATTTTAGCTATTTTAGGACAAGTCAAGCAATCATCACATAATTCAAGCAAGCATGCAAAGAGTATATTGGCAGCGGAAAGTAAAGCATGCAACTTGCAAGAATGTAAAGGGAAGGGTTTGGAGAATTCAAACGCTATTGGAGACACGGATGTTTTTCCCGTGGTTCGGATAGGTGGTGCTATCCTACATCCACGTTGATGGAGACTTCAACCCACGAAGGGTAATGGTTGCGCGAGTCCACACAGGGCTCCACCCAAGGGCACGGTTGCGCGATTCCATGAAGGGCTCCACCCACGAAGGGTCCACGAAGAAGCAACCACCCACAAAGGGTCCACGAAGAAGCAACCTTGTCTATCCCACCATGGCCATCGCCCACGAAGGACTTGCCTCACTAGCGGTAGATCTTCACGAAGTAGGCGATCTCCTTGCCCTTACAAACTCCTTGGTTCAACTCCACAATCTTGTCGGAGGCTCCCAAGTGACACCTAGCCAATCTAGGAGACACCCCTCTCCAAGAAGTAACAAATGGTGTGTAGGTAATGAACTCCTTGCTCTTGTGCTTCAAATGATAGTCTCCCCAACACTCAACTCTCTCTCATAGGATTTGGATTTGGTGGAAAGAAGATTTGAGTGGAAAGCAACTTGGGAAGGCTAGAAATCAAGATTCATATGGTAGGAATGGAATGTCTTGATCTCAACACATGAGTAGGTGGTTTTCTCTCAGAACATATGAGTAGGAATGATGTGTGTGTTCTGATGGCTCTCACTTCGAATGAGAAGGAGGTGGAGGGGTATATATAGCCTCCACAAAAAATCCAACCGTTACAAAGTTTTCCAATCTCGGTGGGACCGAATAAATAAACTCGGTCTGACCGAAGTAGTAAACCTAGTGAACGTTAGGAATTTCGGTGGGACTGACATGCAACTCGGTAGGACCGATTCGGTTAGGGTTTGGGCATAACGTCATCTCGGTGAGACCGATTACACAAACTCGGTGAGACCGAGTTTGGTAATTAGCTAACTAGAGAGTTGGTCAGGCAAACTCGGTGGGACCGATTTGCTCTTTCGGTGGGACCGAGTGGAACTCGGTGAGATCGAAAAGTTACAAAGGGGAAACACTGAGTTTACATTGCAATCTCGGTGGGACCGATTCGCTCTTTCGGTGGGACCGAAAACTTACGAAAGGGAAACAGAGAGTTTGCAACCCCATCTCGGTGGGACCGAGATCCTTATCGGTAGGACCGAATTGCTAGGGTTTGGCAGTGGCTAATGACAATTGAAACTCGGTGGCGCTGGATAGGAAAAATCGGTAGGACCGAGTTTGGCTTAGAGTTTAGGTCATATGTGGATATGGGAAAGTAGTTGAGGGTTTTGGAGCATATCATTAAGCACATGAAGCAAGAGGCTCATTAAGCAACACCTCATCCCTCCTTGATAGTATTGGCTTTTCCTATGGACTCAATGTGATCTTGGATCACTAAAATATAAAATGAAGAGTCTTGAGCTTTTGAGCTTGAGCCAATCCTTTGTCCTTAACATTTTGAGGGTTCCACTTTCACAACCATGTCATGCCAATCATTGAGCTTTCCTGAAATAATCATCTTGGAATAGCATTAGCTCAATGAGCTATATGTTGTTATGAATTACCAAAACCACCTAGGGATAGTTGCACTTTCACCTAGCAATTCGGTTCTACCGATAGGGATCTCGGTCTCACCGAGATGGGATTGCAAACTCTCTGTTTCCCTTTCGTAACTTTTCGGTCTCACGAGCGAATCGGTCCCACCGAGATTGCAATGTAAATTCAGTGTTTCCTTTTTGTAACTTTTCGGTCTCACCGAAAGAGCAAATCGGTCCCACCGAGTTTGCCTGACCAACTCTCTGGTTAGCTTATTACCAAAATCGGTCCCACCAAGTTTGTGTAATCGGTCTCACTGAGATTACGTTATGCCCAAACCCTAACCTTATCGGTCCTACCGAGTTGCATGTCAGTCCCACCGAAAATCTCTAACGGTCACTAGGTTTACCTTTTCGGTCCGACCGAGTTTGTTGATTCGGTCCCACCGAGATTGGAAAACTGTGTGTAACGGTTGGATTTTGTGTGGAGGCTATATATACCCCTCCACCTCCTCTTCATTCGTGGAGAGAGCCATCAGAACACATACACAATTCCAACTCATATGTTCTGAGAGAGAACCACCTACTCATGTGTTGAGACCAAGATATTCCATTCCTACCATATGAATCTTGATCTCTAGCCTTCCCCAAGTTGCTTTCCACTCAAACCTTCTTTCCACCAGATCCAAATCCTATGAGAGAGAGTTGAGTGTTGGGGAGACTATCATTTGAAGCACAAGAGCAAGGAGTTCATTACCTACACACCATTTGTTACTTCTTGGAGAGTGGTGTCTCCTAGATTGGCTAGGTGTCACTTGGGAGCCTCCGACAAGATTGTGGAGTTGAACAAAGGAGTTTGTAAGGGCAAGGAGATCGCCTACTTCGTGAAGATCTACCGCTAGTGAGGCAAGTCCTTCGTGGGCGATGGCCATGGTGGGATAGACAAGGTTGCTTCTTCGTGGACCCTTTATGGGTGGTTGCTTCTTCGTGGACCCTTCGTGGGTGGAGCCCTCCGTGGACTCGCGCAACCATTACCCTTTGTGGGTGGAGCCCTCCGTGGACTCACGCAACCGTTACCCTTTGTGGGTTGAAGTCTCCATCAACGTGGATGTAGGATAGCACCACCTATCCGAACCACGGGAAAAACATCCGTGTCTCCAATTGCGTTTGAATTCTCCAAACCCTTCCCTTTACATTCTTGCAAGTTGCATGCTTTACTTTCCGCTGCCAATATACTCTTTGCATGCTTGCTTGAATTGTGTGATGATTGCTTGACTTGTCCTACAATAGCTAAAATCTGTCAAGAACTAAAATTGGGAAAAGGTTAAGTTTTTATTTGGTCAAGTAGTCTAATCACCCCCCTCTAGACATACTTTCGATCCTACATAAACGCACTGAGGTGGGACAATAAAATGATTCGAATAAAGACTTGGCCGTGGTGTGATGTCACGCTATAGAATACGCCAGCAGATTAGATTTGTGTAAATATTATTCTCTCTATGGCAATATGTGGAAACTTATTTTGCAGAGCCGGACACTACCTTTGTGTTCAAAATCTTCTATGAAGTACTTGGAGGAGGAACCCGCCTTGCAATGCCGAAGACAATCTGCGCGCCGGACTCGTCGTCATTGAAGCCTGGTTCAGGGGCTACTGAGGGAGTCCTAGATTAGGGGGTGTCCGGATGGCCGGACTATACCTTCGGCCGGACTCCTGGACTATGAAGATACAAGATTGAAGATTTTGTCCCGTGTTCGGAAGGGACTTTCCTTGGCGTGGAAGGCAAGCTTGGCGATATGGATATGTAGATCTCCTACCATTGTAACCGACTCTGTGTAACCCTAGCCCTCTCCGGTGTCTATTAAACCGGAGAGTTTTAGTTCGTAGCACGAACAACAATCATACCATAGGCTAGCTTCTAGGGTTTAGCCTCTCTGATCTCGTGGTAGATCTACTCTTGTATTACCCATATCATCAATATCAATCAAGCAGGACGTAGGGTTTTACCTCCATCAAGAGGGCCCGAACCTGGGTAAAACATCGTGTCCCCTGCCTCCTGTTACCATCCGACCTAGATGCACAGTTCGGGACCCCCTACCTGAGATCCGCTGGTTTTGACACCGACAGTACCCATTTTGTAATGGGTCCTTTGATGTTAGTAACAAGGGTCTTTGGAACCCAAATAGACCATTCAATGTATTCATGAGGAGAACCAACGAATTTGGCATAGACATGCCCATCACTAGCACGGCATAACACATCAGAAGGATTAAAGTCGCCGGCTTTGATGCGAGGAGTGGCATTGCCCTTTTTGACAACGCCACCCTTCGCATTGTTCTTCTTCTTCTCCTCGGAGGCACTCTCTCCCTCCTTCACAAAGGTTTGCATGAGAGGAGGAGGTCATTTGGTCTTGTCATTCTTCTTCTTGTTCTTGGACTCGGGCACGTACCCAACCCCTTCCTTGGACACAACTCCCTTTTGGTTGATCAAGAGGTCGTTGAGGTTCTTCTTGCCTTGTATGCAAGTCGCAAGACCTCTCTCAAGTTGCCCCTTTAGCTTAGCATTCTCCTCAACAAGATGCACATGCTCACAACACGGGTTAGTAGCATTTGCATTATCAATTAACATCATATGAGGAAAGGTGGATTTTTCCTTGGTTAGCTTTACTTGAAGTTGATCATGAGACTCTTTGAGGCTAGCATGAGCACCCTTCAAGACCTTGTGAGCCTTGTCAAGTAGATCAAACTCCTCTTTGAGTCTAGCAAGATCAACCTGAAGTTCGGCCTTCTCGGAGTTTAGCACATGAGAAACAATGAGGACATGATCATAATCTTTCTTTAACTTAGCATGATCAACGTTGTGTGACTCCTCAAGAGCCAAACGAAGACCACGCTCTTCCTCAAGAGCATTGGAAAGATCCGAAATCTCATCGGCATAGTCACGACTATGCCCTTCCATCTAATTGATGGTATCTTCATGAGCCTCGATCATGTCATTGGTTCACCAAGTTGTTCCAAGAGAGCAACAAAGTGCTTCTTGGTGTTTCCCTTAAGTTTGCCCATAAAGGCCTCAAACTCATTTGCCTCCACATTAGCTCCCTCAAGTTCATTAATGCTATCCGTCGGAGAAGGATGATTAATGATGGTAGTTTTGATGTTGGGGGTTACCTTGTTGGTGACTTTAGCCATGAGGCACTTGGCGCTGATGCTCTCATTGGGTGAGTCGAAGAGAGACACCCGTGGAGTTGTCGCAATGGCAATGGAGGCCATGGCAACCGACTCATCACCTTCATCATCGTCATCATCCTCATTGTACTCTTCTTGTACCACCAATGCCTTGGGAGGAGTCTTCTTGGTGAAGTTGCTCTTGTTTGGGAACGACTTGGCCCTGTCCTTTTGGATGAGCTTTCCACCATTGTCTTCCCTCTTCTCATATGGGCACTCCGCAACAAAATGACTCACGTTGCCACAATTGTAGCAGGTCCTTACACGTTGCTTGCTCTTCATGCCACTTGAGTTGTTTTTGCTAAAGTTTGGCCTCAAGTTTTTCTTGCTCCAAAATTGCCTTGAATCGAGTGCCATGTGTTCATGATACGCATACTTCGTATCTTCGGGGTTGCTCTCCTCTTCTTCCTCTTCTTATTCTTCAACGGTGAGCTTGGCCTTCAATGCAAGGTTGGGCTTCTTTGCCCTTTGAGAACGAAGCACCACATTGTCATATGTCTTGTCCAAAATGTTCATGGCCACAAACTCATCCAACACTTATCTTGAGGTCAAAGTGTGGAAGTCCGGTCTTTGACGAATGACAGAGGACATGGCCTTGTGGTAGGGAATCATTGCCTTGAGGAATTTGCGCTTGATCCAATTGTCATACGTGTCCTTGCTCCCGTGATCTCATAGTGAGACCGCAAGTTTGGTTACTCTCCGATAAGCTCATGAGGTTCTTCATCTTCTTTCATTGCAAACTCATCGGCCTCATCTTGCACCACTTCATAGTTGGAGCATTGAATGCTTGTGCTTCCCCGGTAGAGAGAGACAACACAATGCCATACGTCTTTGGACAAGGCGAAGGGCCGAAGATGAGGTAGGTCTTCGGTTGGGATTGCATCTTGAATGATGAAGAGAGCATTCTCATTGAATTGATTATCTGTGGCTTCTCGAGGAGTGAAGTTGCTTGGATCATGCGGATAGAAACCTTCTTCAATGATTCTCCAAAGATTAGTGTTCAAATGATTTAAATGACGTTTAAAGCGGTAAACCCAAGAATCAAAGTCCTCATTTTTCACAATCTTAGGGGGAGGACCGGCATGATTCAAATGAGTGGAAGGAACCGGCCCACCATAAACAAGTGGTGGTTCCACATGAGCAAAGATGCCAGTGCCATTTTTACCACTAGAAGAAGGAGCCTTTTCACTACTAGCTTCCCCCTTGTCGGAGATAGCATCCGTCACCTTGTCGGTGGGATCACCCACTTTCAACGGTGCGGTGGATAGTTTAAGCCCCTCAAGGAATTTAGTAAACATGCTTTCAACCTCAGTCGTCATGGAGGTTTTCAATGTCTCCAAGGCCACATTGAACTCCTCACGAGAGACTGAGGTTCCCCCATCGCCCGTAGACGAGATCGGATTCACACTGGAGTGTTCCTCCACACCGTCTACGGTATCAACCATACTATTCGGACGGTAAAGTCCTTAATAAAGAGACGAGGCTCTGATACCAATTGAAAGGATCGATATGGTTGACTAGAGGGGGGGTGAATAGGCAACTAACAATTTTCAGCTTTTCTTTAACAATTTAAACTTTGCATCAAAGTAGGTTGTCTAGATATGCAACTAGGTGAGCAACCTATATGATGCAACAAGGATAGGAACACAAGCAAGCAAGTGAAATGATATAAATAAGCTTGCACAAGTAAAGGCACGAGATAACCAAGAGTGGAGACGGTGGAGACGAGGATGTGTTGCCGAAGTTCCTTCCCTTTGAGAGGAAGTACGTCTCCGTTGGAGCGGTATGGAGGCACAATGCTCCCCAAGAAGCCACTAGGGCCACCGTATTCTCCTCACGCCCTCACACAATGCGAGATGCCGTGATTCCACTATTGGTTCCCTTGGAGGCGGCGACCGAACCTTTAGAAACAAGGTTGGGGCAATCTCCACAACTCAATTGGAGGCTCCCAACGACACTACGAAGCTTCACCACAATGGACTATGGCTTCGCGGTGACCTCAACCGTCTAGGATGCTCAAACACCCAAGAGTAACAAGATCCGCAAGGGATTAGTGGGGGGAATCAAATTTCTCTTGGTGGAAGTGTGGATCGAGGCCTTCTCAACCACTCCCGAGCAAATCAACAAGTTTGATTGGCTAGGGAGTGAGATCGGGCGAAAATGGAGCTTAGAGCAACAATGGAGCTTAGGGTTGGAAGAGATAAGTCAACGGGGAAGAAGAGAACCCCTTATATAGTGTGGGACAAAGATCCAACCGGTATCCACCTACCAACCCGCGACCAGCGGTACTACCGCTCCAGGCCAGCGGTACTACCGCAGGGCCGCGCGGTACTACCGCTTGCTACCAAGCGGTACTATCGCACGGACATGCGGTACTACCGTACAGGCCCGTGGTACTGCCGCAACCCCAGCAATAGCAAGGTCAGATCAGAAACACAGGATCTGAGGGCGGTACTTCCGCGGGCGCGGTACTACCGCGCCCCCCATGCGGTACTACCGCACGGCAGGAATCCCTTAGCCAGGGGGAAGGATACAACCACGCCTACTTCTGCAAAGAAACGGAAGAAGCAAAAACCCGACACAGTAGTACAGCCGAGGGGCGGTACTACTGCCTGACTACATAGCATAGTACTACCGCGGAGCGAAAGCGGTACTACCGCGGTAGGCGCGGATGTAAAAAATTACATCCGCCCCTACTACCGCGAAGGAGCGGTACTAGCCTGGTGAGCAACGATAGTGCAGCTCTAGGGGAGCGGTACTACTGTGGGCACCTGCGGTACTACCGCACCACCGCACGGTACCACCGCTGGTGCCTACGGTACTACCGCTCTCCTAGGAGCAGTACTACCGCGAGCCAACGCAGCAGCCAGAACTAAGGAGGCAAGAAAGCGGAGGAAGCTCCAAGGGAAAAGGAGGGGACAAGAAAGAGACGTGTACGTGATGATTCCACCCAAACCTTTCCGACGCAGACCCCCTCTTAATAGTACGGCTTTCCTACGACTCAAATCCACCAAAAAGAAACGTAGAAAAGACGCCGTCTTCAACAGTCTTCGAGGGGCACCCAACCGTCTTGTGCCTAGCGATGAAATGTCTGGGATACTCAAGGCACACGATTAGTCCGCAAACGCGTTGTCATCAATCACCAAAACACCTTAGGGATAAATATGCCCTTACACTTTGATCTTGTTCAAAAACACAAACTTTTGCGTCCGGTAAAACAATTTTGAAAAATCACAGAAGCGACAAAAAATTCTGATTTTTTACACAGTATTGATACACAAATTTTCCACGTTGTCCTAATTTTTAGAATTTGTGGAGTTACAGAAGTATTCGAAGTTTTTAGATTGCTACAGACTGTTCTGTTTTTGACAGATTCTATTTTCTTTGCGTTGTGTGCTTATTTTGATGAATCTATGGACTCTATCGGGGGGTATGAGCCATATCAAAGTTGGAATATAGTAGATATAATGCAAAAAATAAAATATGAATGGGTTTGCAACAGTACTTATAGTAGTGATTTGCTTTGGTATACTAACGGATCTCACGAAGGTTTTGTTGAGTTTTGTGTGATTTAAGTTTTCAAGTTTTGGGTGGGATCATGATGGAAGAAGGAATAAGGAGTAAGAAGAGCCTAAGCTTGGGGATGACCATAGCATCCCAAGCCATTATCTAAAAGAGAAGAAAGCAACTAAGCTCGGGGATGCCCGAGTGGCATCTCCTCTTTCTTCTAATTACCATCGGTATTTTACTTGAAGCTATATTTTTATTCGTCACATATCATGAGTTTTGCTTGGAGCGTCTTGTATGATATGAGTCTTTGCTTGTTCTGCTTTTTATTTTTAGTCATGTATCCTTGTTGGGCACACCTATTTGAGAGAGCCCAAATTATGCCATGATTTGTTAGAATTGCTCTCTATGCTTCACTTAAATCTTTTTGAGCTATGGAATTGCTCTAGTGCTTTACTTATATCTTTTTGAGCACGGTGCTTTAGTATTTTTCAATAAATGCTCTCATGCTTCACTTAGATTTATTTGAGAGTTAGTAATTTTTTTAAGAAATTCTCTCCTGCTTCACTTATATTTATTTGAGAGAAGAAAAATTTTATACTCATGTTGTTCACTTAGATGTGTTTGAGTTATCAAAAACAACATATGAAATTAGTCCCAAAGTGATAGATATTCAATAGGGATATAATAAAAACTTTCATGAAGATCATTGGAGAAGATAAACTTGATTCTTTGTAATAGTTTTGTGATATGATGATATAATATGTGAGTCATGTTGATGAGTAATTATGCTTTAGTAAGAATATTGGTGTTAAGGTTTGTGATTCCGTATGCAAGCACGAAAGTCAATAATTATGCAATGAAGTTACATCCTACTTATGTTGCATTATTCGGTGTTAGTTATGCTTAATGCTCGCTTATGAGATTTTCAGTTTGTTGGTTGGATGCTTCTCAGTCTTTTGCTAGCCTTCATTTGCACTAAGTATGATCACTACTTGTGCATCCAAATTCCTTAAACTAGTTTTGCCACATGAGTCCACTATACCTACCTATATGCGGTATTCTTTTGCCGTTCTAAGCAAATTTGTATATGTCGTCTCTAATTTTCAAAATAAATTTCTCTTTTGTGTGCTCATATCGCTCATGAAACGGTAGGGGGTGGCCGATATATTTCCATGATAGATGTGTTATTCTCAAGATGAGTGTTTATTCACTTGTCATTGCACGAGAGTATAGCAAAGGTATTAGGGATGCCGAGTCCCGAAATGAAAAATGAATTTACTTTATGTTGTCAAATAATAAATTCCTTGGAAAGTGTTGGTATGGACAGCACGCGTGGATTTGGTTAGCCGTGGAATGTGAAAGTATGGTGGTAAAAGGAATAAACTTTATTTTCTATTTGGAAACCTCCTATGATATATCTATCATGGAAAGTATTGGGAACTAGTCAATCGTTTTCGCTGACAGGAAAGGCATGCCACCCAAAATGTTTTTATCTCTATCTTTTTCGGTTTGAGCTCTGGCACCTCTACAAATCCCTACTTCCCTCTGCGAAGGGACTTTCTATTTACTTTATGCAATTTTTATTTTGAGTCTCCATTTTCTCTTGTAAGCGCCAACTAAGGGGCACTATGATCGTACTTGAGCATTGGGTGTAGCTAATATGTGAGTGTGTTTCATGAATGGATCAATGATTGAGCATAATGGGTTAGGGATAACTTGATTTAGTGTTGATATTTTGAAAGACATGGTTGCTTGTTGATATGCTTGAGTATTAAAATCTTCATGTCAAAACTAGACTATTGCTTTGAACCTTATAAAAGTACAAATGTCCATGCTACAAAGAAAATAATATGTGATGAACATGTTAGGCAACATTCCACATCAAAAATTATGTTTTCATCATTTACCTACTTGAGGACGAGCAGGAATTAAGCTCGGGGATGCTGATACGTCTCCAACGTATCTATAATTTTTGATTGTTCCATGCTGTTATATTATCATTCTTGGATGTTCTGCAATCATTTTATAGCAACTTTTTATCATTTTTGGTACTAACCTATTGACATAGTGCCCAGTGCCAGTTGTTGTTTTTTGCTTGTTTTTTACTTCATAGCAAATCAATACCAAACAGAGTCCAAACGCAGCGAAACTTTTTGGTGATTTTTTTGTACTAGAAGACACCTGTTGGGCCAAAGAAGTACCAGAGGGGGGCTCCGAGGGGAGCACAACCCACCAGGGCATGCTTGGGGGCCCAGGCACGCCCAGGTGGGTTGTGCCCACCTTAGCAGCCTCCTGTACCGCCTCTTTGCTCTATAAATACCCCCAATATTCCAGAAACCCTAGGGCATACGACGAAACTCAATTCCAGCCGCCACAAGTTCCAGAAACCACAGATCCAATGTAGACACCATCACAGAGGGATTCATCATCCTCATTGGTGCCTCTCCGATTATGCATGGGTAGTTCATTGTACACCTACGGGTTCATAGTTAGTAGCTAGATGGCGTCCTCTCTCTCTTTTGATTTTCAATATAATTGTCTCTTGGAGATCTATTTGATGTAACTCTTTTTGCGGTGTGTTTGTTGGGATCCGATGAACTTTGAGTTTATGATCAGATCTATGTTTTTATCCATGAAAGTTATTTAGTATTTTGATCTCTTATATGCATGATAACTTATAGCCTCGTATTTCTTCTTTGAATCTTTGATTTAGTTAGGCCGACTAGGTCAATTTTTCTTGCCATGGGAAGAGGTGCTTTGTGATGGGTTCGATCTTATGGTGCTCAATCCTAGTGATAGAAGGGGAAATGACACGTATGTATCATTGCTACTCCCTCCTTCCATCTATATAGGGCCTAATGCGTTTTTCGAGGCTAACTTTAACCAAATATTAGAGCAATAATATATGACATGCAACTTACACAAAGCACCCCGTTAAATTCGTGTGTGAAAGGAGCTTTCAATGATATAATTTTCACATTGTGCATGTCATGTACTATTAATCTTGTCAATAGTCAAAGGTGGTCTTAAAAAATGCATTAGGCCCTATATAGATGGAAGGAGGGAGTATTAAGGATAACAAGATGGGGTCTATTCCTACATGAAGAGATCTTGTCTACATCATGCCATCATTCTTATTGCATTACTCCGTTTCTCCATGAACTTAATACACTAGATGCATGCTGGATAGCGGTCGATGTGTGGAGTAATATATAGTAGTAGATGTAGGAAGGTGTCGGTCTACTAATCTTGGACGTGATGCCTATGTAATGATCATTGCGTTGATATCGTCATGACTATTTAAAGTTCTATCAATTGCCCAACAGTAATTTCTTTACCCGCCGTATGCTATTTTTCTCGAGAGAAGCCACTAGTGAAATATATGTCCCCCGGGTCTCTTCTTTATCATATTTGCCTTTGAGATCCATTTTTATTTGCTTTTATTTTCAGATCTATTAATCCAAAAACACAAAAATACCTTGCTGCGATTTATTGTTATTTATTTTATCTCAAGTTTCCGCGAGATCTATTTATCCAATCTACTACAATTTTACCTGTCTTTTTACCTGGGAGGGATTGCCAACCCCTCTTTACGTCGGGTTGCAAATATCTGTTCTCTGTGTGCAGGTACCGTTCACGTAGTGTTGCGTGGTTCTCCTATTGGTTCAATAACCTTGGTCTCATCATTGAGGGAAATACTTACCGTAGTTGTGCTGCATCATCCCTTCCTATTTGGGGAAATATCGACGTAGTTCAAGCCGCATCACCTTGCACTAGATTGGTCATCATCGGCACATCTGGTTCCATTACATGAGGCACAATATTCGCACAATATAAAAGTGTTATTATGTATCATAATCCGTATATTTGGAGTAGGTATGTGAACCGCTGAAAACATTGTCTGTGACTTCGAGAAAAGGTATGACAAGCCTCAATATATCATAATTTATAGACCAAAGACATGTTTTTGGCACCATTTAAGCCATAATATAAAATTGTAATGAATGACAAGATGTCATGCAACATGCATCCTCTTGAATTGATTGATTTGCTTTTGAAAAGGTTGTCATTGTTGAAAGCAACAGAGAATTTTTTTAAGATGGTGCTTCTCTATATGTTTAACATAGGCTTGTTGTGTGATAACCCACAAGTATAGGGGATCGCAACAGTTTTCGATAAGTAAGAGTGTCGAACCCAATGAGGAGCTAAAGGCAGAACAAATATCCCCTCAAGTTCTATCGACCGCCAATACAACTCTACGTATGCTTGACGTTCGCTTTACCTAGAACAAGTATGAAACTAGAAGTACTTTGTAGGTGTTGTTGGATAGGTTTGCAAGATAATAAAGATTATGTAAATAAAAAGTAGGGGCTGTTTAGATAAAGACACAACTAAGTTAGTAGAGAGCTTGTTGTTACGAAAAAGTTATTTGTCCCTAGCCAATCGATAACTAGACCGGTAATCATTATTGCAATCTTATTTGAGGGAGAGGCATAAGCTAACATACTTTCTCTACTTGGATCATATGCACTTATGATTGGAACTCTAGCAAGCATCTGCAACTACTAAAGATCATTAAGGTAAAACCCAACCATAGCATTAAAGTATCAAGTCCTCTTTATCCCATACGCAACAACCCCCTTACTCGGGTTTGTGTTTCAGTCACTCATGCAACCCACTATAAGCGAATCATAAACGTATTGCAACACCCTACAGCGGAAATCCCTCACGCTTGCGCGACACGGATATCACCATAGGACAGCACCAATAATAAAACATGCAACTCAAACCAATCACGATCATCAAATAACCCATAGGACAAAACAGATCTACTCAAACATCATAGGATAGTCATACATCATTGGGAAATAATATATAGCATTGAGCACCATGTTTAAGTAGAAATTACAACGGGTAAGAGAGAGGTTACACCGCTGCATAGAGGGGGGAAGAGTTGCTGATGATGGCGGTGAAGTTGTTGGTGAATATTGCGGTGATGATGATGGCCCCCGGTGGCACTCCGGTGCCACCGGAAGCGAAGGGGAGAGAGACCCCCTCCTTCTTCTTCTTCCTTGACCTTCTCCCTAGATGGGAGAAGGGTTTCCCCTCTGGTCCATGGCCTCCATGGTGTGGGAGGGGCGAGAGCCCCTCCGAGATTGGATCTATCTCTCTGTCTCTCTCTGTTTCTGTGTTCTCAGATTCTTCCCTTTCACTGTTTCTTATATTCCCGGAGATCCGTAACTCCGATTGGGCTGAAATTTTAACACGATCTCTATCCGGATATTAGCTTTCTCGCGGCGAAAGAAGGGCATCAACCGCCTTACAGGGTGGCCACGAGGGTCAGGGGCGCTCCCCCTGCCTCGTGGACCCCTCGGGCATCGTCTCACGTGGATTTTTCTTCCGCGAAACAAAAAACATGAAACAAACAAGAACTGGCACTGGGCACTGGATCAATTTTCTATCCTGATTAAGACACGAGTGATTCAAAGCAATGGTCTATCATTTGACATAAAAACAATAATACTTCAAGCCTACTAATAAAGCAATCATGTCTTTTCAAAATAACATGGCCAAAGAAAGTTATCCCTACAAAATCATATGGTATGGCTATGCTCCATCTTCACCACACAAAATATTCAAATCATGCACAACCCCGATGACAAGCCAAGCAATTGTTTCATACTTCTGATGTTCTCAAACCTTTTGAACTTTCATGCAATACATGAGCGTGAGCCATGGATATAGCACTATAGGTGGAATAGAATGGTGGTTGTGGAGAAGACAAAAAGGAGAAGATAGTCTCACATCAACTAGGCGTATCAACGGGCTATGGAGATGCCCATCAATAGATATCAATGTGAGTGAGTAGGGATTGCCATGCAACGGATGCACTAAGAGCTATAAGTGTATGAAAGCTCAGACTGAAAACTAAGTGGGTGTGCATCCAACTTGCTTGCTCATGAAGACCTCGGGCATTTGAGGAAGCCCATCATCGGAATATACAAGCCAAGTTCTATAATGAAAATTCCCACTAGTATATGAAAGTGATAACTCAAGAGACTCTCTATATGAAGAACATGGTGCGACTCTGAAGGACAAGTGTGGAAAAAGGATAGTAGCATTGTCCCTTCTCTCTTTTTCTCTCATTTTTTTGTTTTTTTATTTATTTTTTTCTCTTTTTTTGGTGGGCTTATTTGGCCTCTCTTTTTTGTTTGGGCTTCTTTGGCCTCTTTTATTTATTTTTAAAGTCCGTAGTCTCATCCCGACTTGTGGGGGAATCATAGTCTCCATCATCCTTTCCTCACTGGGACAGTGCTCTAATAATGATGATCATCACACTTTTATTTACTTACAACTCGATACTAGAACAAAGATATGACTCTATATGAATGCCTACGGCTGTGTACCGGGATGTGCAATGATCTAGCGTAGCAATGACATCAAAAAACGGACAAGCCATGAAAACATCATGCTAACTATCTTACGATCATGCAAAGCAATATGACAATGAATGCTCAAGTCATGTATATGATGATGATGGAAGTTACATGGCAATATATCTCGTAATGGCTATGGAAATGCCATAATATGTAGGTATGGTGGCTGTTTTGAGGAAGGTATATGGTGGGTTTATGGTACAGGTAAAAGTTGCGCGGTACTAGAGAGGCTAGCAATGGTGGAAGGGTGAGAGTGCGTATAATCCATGGACTCAACATTAGTCATAAAGAACTCACATACTTATTGCAAAAGTCTATTAGCTATCGAAACAAAGTACTACGTGCATGCTCCTAGGGGGATAGATTGGTAGGAAAATACCATCGCTCGTCCCCGACTGCCACTCATAAGGAAGACAATCAATAAATAAATCATGCTCCGACTTCATCACATAACGGTTCACCATACGCGCATGCTACGGGAATCACAAACCTCAAGTATTTCTACTAATCCACAACTACCCACTAGCATGAATCTAATATCATCATCTTTATATCGCAAAACTATTGCAAGGAATCAAACATATCATATTCAGTGATCTACAAGTTTTATGTAGGATTTTATGACTAACCATGTGAATGACCAGTTCATGTCATCTCTCTAAATAGATATAAGTGAAGCAAGAGAGTTTAATTCTTTCTACAAAAGATATGCCCGTGCTCTAACAAATATAAGTGAAGCAAAAGAGCATTCTACAAATGGCGGTTTCCTATGTAAAGAGAAGCAGGCAATCCAAACTTCAAATGATATATGTGAAGCACATGAAGCATTCTATAAAGCCATACTCAAAATATATAAGTGAAGTGCATAGAGTATTCTATAAATCAACCAAGGACCATGTCATACCAGCATGGTGCATAAAATAAAAATTAAAACTAAATGCAAAAGACGCTCCAAGATTGCACATATCGTATGAACAAAATGAATCCGAAAACATACCGATACTTGTTGAAGAAAGAGGGGATACCTTCCGGGGCATCCCCAAGCTTAGACGCTTGAGTATCCTTGAATGTTTACTTGGGGTGCCTCGGGCATCCCCAAACTTGAGCTCTTGCCTCTCTTCCTACTTCTCACATCGAGACCTTCTCGATCATCGAACACTTCATCCAAACAAAACTTCAACAGAAAACTCGGTAAGATCCGTTAGTATAATAAAGCAAATCACTACTCTAAGTACTGTTGCAAACCAATTAATATTTTGTTTTTGCATTGTGTCTACTGTAATATAACTTCTTCATGTGTTAATCCACTGATATAAATCGATAGTTTCATCAAAACAAGCAAACTATGCATCAAAAACAGAATCTGTCTAAAACAGAACAGTCTGTAACAATCTGAACATTCACCACACTTATGATACTTGAACAATTCTGCCAAAATTATAAAAAATAAAAAAAATTGTATAGAAAGACACTGCAAAAAGAATCAGAACCATTTGACGTTCCAGTAAAAAATGTAAAATCGCGCACTACAGCCAAAGTTTCTGTCCTGCACCGTACAAACCAACAAGCATTGTAAACATCCTAAAGGCAAACCTTGGTACATTATTTTTATAATACAATGGAATTTTACAAGGGGATAATTATTTTTGTTGAAAAGTTTCTGTAATCAAGATTCACAAAGTTTCCTTGAGCATGCACAAAGTTCAAGGCTAGCTCCCACTTCAACAATGCTTGTCTCTCTCACTTTCACTTTCCTTTTTGAAAAAGTTTTGGGTTCCCCTCTTTATTTTTGTTGTTTTTAAACTATATGAAAGAACTCAACAGAAATAAATGACTCTCTAAAACTTCCGGGTTGTCTTCCTCGCAGCGCTTTCTTTAAAGCCATTAAGCTAGGCATATAGTGCTCAAGTAGTGAATCCACCTGGATCCCAAGGTATATCAAAGCCAATTTTAATTAAAAATTATTTGTAATTTAGTAGTGAGATCAAAGTAACATATATCATGTAACAACGAAGTCTAACTCTCTTCCTATGCATCGGCATGTCATAAAAGAACAATTCATGCACACATAGTAAAGGCCAATGCATAGTATAAACAGTTTCTTGCAATTTTATCGTATTGGAAACATAGAGAGGTGGAGATATAGTTCCTCTCTCATAATAATTGCAATTAGGAGCAGCAAGCACATGCATATTATATCTATCAAAATCATCATGTGTAGTAGTAAAAGGCAACCCATCAATATAATCCTTAATAAGTGCAAACTTCTCCGATATAGTGTAGTTGGGAGAATTGAAAAAGATAATAGGGCTATCATGTGTGGGTGCAATAGCAACAATTTCATGTTTAACATAAGGAACTATAGCAAGTTCATCTCCGTAAGCATAATTCATATTGGCATCTTGGCCACAAGCATAGCAAGCATCATCAAAAAGGGATATTTCAAAAGAATCAACAGGATCATTGCAATTATCATAGCATTCATCCTTCGGTAAGCATGAAGGGAAATTAAACAATGTATGAGTTGAAGAGTTACTCTCATTATAAGGTGGGCACGGGTGATCAATCCGCTCTTCCTCCTTTTGTTCTTCGCTCTCCTCCTCATCTTTTTCATCCAATGAGCTCACAATTTCATCAATTTCTTCTTCCATAGATTCCTGCAAAATATTAGTCTCTTCTGGGACAGCGGAGACTTTCTCAATAAACGCATCAATATCGGAATTGTATTCATAATTCTCATAAAAATATTTAAGGATAGCTAAATTTTCAGGTCTGTAAACAGCATCATAAAGATTTTCATATTCTCTGAACATAGATTCAATTTCATAAGCACCCATAAAAGCAACAAATTCTTCTATTTGTTCCACATCATAATAGTCATATATACCTCTAGCATAAGAAGCCAAAGTTTCATTATCATTAAATTTGCATAAAAAGGGAAGGTGTGGAGCCTTCATCCTAGAGCAACAAGTATAATCATATCTCAAGCATAGTTGCCTAGCATACCATTTCAACATATAAATTTGATCCCATAATAGTTTCCCTTTTTGAGTCAAGCGATAATCCCTAAAGTATTCACATTGATCCAACGTGTCTCCCATTACCAAATTGAATGGGGTTTTCTCTGGATTATCAAAGTAGTACATAATATCTGTCACATAACGAGCATCGAGGGTTTTAGGAGGCTCCTCATCTCCATGAGCAGCAAGTACACCTATTTTTTTTGGTATTTCATGTTCCATATCCATAACTAAAGATAAAGAACAACTAAGAACAGCATATAAAAATTACTTAGTGATAAAGCAAACAAGCACACACGAGAATATTCACCCCACGCTATTGCTCCCTGGCAACGGCGCCAGAAAAAGGTCTTGATAACCTACAAGTATAGGGGATCGCAACAGTTTTTGATAAGTAAGAGTGTCAAACCCAACGAGGAGCTAAAGGCAGAAAAAAATATTCCCTCAAGTTATATCTACCACCGATACAACTCTACGCATGCTTGACGTTCGCTTTACCTAGAACAAGTATGAAACTAGAAGTACTTTGTAGGTGTTGTTGGATAGGTTTGCAAGATAATAAATATTACGTAAATAAAAAGTAGGGGCTTTTTAGATAAAGACACAACTAAGTTAGTTTTAGTAGAGAGCTTGTTGTTACAAGAAAGTTATTTGTCCCTAGGCAATCGATAACTAGACCGGTAATCATTATTGCAATTTTATTTGAGGGAGACGCATAAGCTAACATACTTTCTCTACTTGGATCATATGCACTTATGATTGGAACTCTAGCAAGCATCCGCAACTACAAAAGATCATTAAGGTAAAACCCAACCATAGCATTAAAGTATCAAGTCCTCTTTATCCCATACGCAACAACCCCCTTACTCGGTTTGTGTTTCAGTCACTCACGCAACCCACAATAAGCGAATCATAAACGTATTGCAACACCCTACAGCGGGAATCCCTCACTCTTGCGCGACACGGAGAGCACCATAGGACAGAACCAATAATAAAACATGCAACTCAAACCAATCATGATCATCAGATAACCCATAGGACAAAACGGATCTACTCAAACATCATAGGATAGCCATACATCATTGGGAAATAATATATAGCGTTGAGCACCATGTTTAAGTAGAAATTACAACGGGTAAGAGAGAGGTTACACCACAGCATAGAGGGGGGAAGAGTTGGTGATGATGGCGGTGAAGTTGTTGGGGAAGATTGCGGTGATGATGATGGCCCCCGGTGGCACTCCGGTGCCACCGGAAGCGAAGGGGAGAGAGCCCCCCTCCTTCTTCTTCTTCCTTGACCTTCTCCCTAGATGGGAGAAGGTTTTCCCCTCTGGTCCATGGCCTCCATGGCGTGGGAGGGGCGAGTGCCCCTCCGAGATTGGATCTGTCTCTCTGTCTCTCTCTGTTTCCGCGTTCTTGGATTCTTCCCTTTCACCGTTTCTTATATTCCCGGAGATCCGTAACTCCGATTGGGCTGAAATTTTAACACGATCTATACCCAGATATTAGCTTTCTTGCGGCGAAAGAAGGGCATCGCCGGCCAGGGAGAGAGGCGCAGGAGGAGTCCTACTCCTTCCGGGAGTAGGACTCCCCCCCCCCAATCCTATTCCAACTAGGATTCCCCAAGGGGGGGAAAGAGAGAGAGGGGGGCCGGCCACCTTCTCCTAGTCCTAATAGGACTAGGGGAGGGGGAAGTGGCGCAGCCACCTTGGGCTGCCCCTTTCTCCTTTCCACTAAGGCCCATGAAGGCCCATATGGCTCCCGGGGGGTTCCGGTAACCTCCCGGTAACCCGGTAAAATCCCGATTTCACCCGGAACACTTCCGATGTCCAAACATAGGCTTCCAATATATCAATCTTTACGTCTCGACCATTTCGAGACTCCTCGTCATGTCCGTGATCACATCCGGGCCTCCGAACAACCTTCGGTACATCAAAATGCATAAACTCATAATGTACTGTCATCGTAACCTTAAGCGTGCGGACCCTACGGGTTCGAGAACAATGTAGACATGACCGAGACACGTCTCCGGTCAATAACCAATAGCGGGACCTGGATGCCCATATTGGCTCCTACATATTCTACGAAGATCTTTATCGGTCAGACCGCATAACAACATACGTTGTTCCCTTTGTCATCGGTATGTTACTTGCCCGAGATTCGATCGTCGGTATCCAATACCTAGTTCAATCTCGTTACCGGAAAGTCTCTTTACTCGTTCCGTAATACATCATCTCACAACTAACATATTAGTTGTAATGCTTGCAAGGCTTATGTGATGTGTATTACCGAGAGGGCCCAGAGATACCTCTCCGACAATCGGAGTGACAAATCCTAATCTCGAAATACGCCAACCCAACATCTACCTTTGGAGACACCTGTAATGCTCCTTTATAATCACCCAGTTACGTTGTGACGTTTGGTAGCACCCAAAGTGTTCCTCCGGCAAACGGGAGTTGCATAATCTCATAGTCATAGGAACATGTATAAGTCATGAAGAAAGCAATAGCAACATACTAAACGATCGGGTGCTAAGCTAATGGAATGGGTCATGTCAATCAGATCATTCAACTAATGATGTGACCTCGTTAATCAAACAACAACTCATTGTTCATGGTTAGGAAACATAACCATCTTTTGATTAACGAGCTAGTCAAGTAAAGGCATACTAGTGACACTTTGTTTGTCTATGTATTCACACATGTATTATGTTTCCGGTTAATACAATTCTAGCATGAATAATAAACATTTATCATGATTATAAGGAAATAAATAATAACTTTATTATTGCCTCTAGGGCATATTTCCTTCAGTCTCCCACTTGCACTAGAGTCAATAATCTATGTCTTAGTCAACGGGTCTGCAACATTCAGATCCGTATGTATCTTGCAAATCTCTATGTCTCCCACCTGGACTAGATCCCGGGTGGAGTTGAAGCGTCTCTTGATGTGTTTGGTCCTTTTGTGAAATCTGGATTCCTTTGCCAAGGCAATTGCACCAGTATTGTCACAAAAGATTTTCATTGGACCCGATGCATTAGGTATGACACCCAGATCGGATATGAACTCCTTCATCCAGACTCCTTCGTTCGCTGCTTCCGAAGCAGCTATGTACTCCGCTTCACATGTAGATCCCACTACGACACTTTGTTTAGAACTGCACCAACTGACAGCTCCACCGTTTAATGTAAACACGTATCCGGTTTGCGATTTAGAATCGTCCGGATCAGTGTCAAAGCTTGCATCAACGTAACCTTTTACGGTGAGCTCTTTGTCACCTCCATATACGAGAAACATATCCTTAGTCCTTTTCAGGTATTTCAGGATGTTCTTGACCGCTGTCCAGTGATCCATTCCTGGATTACTTTGGTACCTCCCTGCTAAACTTATAGCAAGGCACACATCAGGTCTGGTACACAGCATTGCATACATGATAGATCCTATGGCTGATGCATAGGGAACATCTTTCATATTCTCTCTACCTTCTGCAGTGGTCGGGCATTGGGTCTTACTCAACTTCACACCTTGTAACACAGGCAAGAACCCTTTCTTTGCTTGATCCATCTTGAACTTTTTCAAAATTTTGTCAAGGTATGTGCTTTGTGAAAGTCCAATTAAGCGTCTTGATCTATCTCTATAGATCTTAATGCCTAATATGTAAGCAGCTTCACCGAGGTCTTTCATTGAAAAACTTTTATTCAAGTATCCCTTTATGCTATCCAGAAATTCTATATCATTTCCAATTAGCAATATGTCATCCACATATAATATCAGAAATGCTACAGAGCTCCCACTCACTTTCTTGTAAATACAGGCTTCTCCGAAAGTCTGTATAAAACCAAATGCTTTGGTCACACTATCAAAACGTTTATTCCAACTCCGAGAGGCTTGCACCAGTCCATAAATGGATCGCTGGAGCTTGCACACTTTGTTAGCTCCCTTTGGATCGACAAAACCTTCCGGTTGCATCATATACAACTCTTCTTCCAGAAATCCATTCAGGAATGCAGTTTTGACATCCATCTGCCAAATTTCATAATCATAAAATGTGGCAATCGCTAACATGATTCGGACGGACTTAAGCATCGCTACGGGTGAGATGGTCTCATCGTAGTCAATCCCTTGAACTTTCTGAAAACCTTCTGCGACAAGTCGAGCTTTGTAGACAGTAACATTACCATCAGCGTCAGTCTTCTTCTTAAAGATCCATTTATTTTCAATTGCTTGCCGATCATCGGGCAAGTCAACCAAAGTCCATACTTTGTTTTCATACATGGATCCCATCTCAGATTTCATGACTTCAAGCCACTTTGCGGAATCTGGGCTCACCATCGCTTCTTCATAGTTCGTAGGTTCATCATGATCTAGTAGCATGACTTGCAGAACAGGATTACCGTACCACTCTGGTGCGGATCTTACTCTGGTTGATCTACGAGGTTCAGTAGTATCTTGATCTGAAGTTTCATGATCATTATCATTGGCTTCCTCACTAACTGGTGTAGGTGTCACTGAAACAGTTTTCTGTGATGTACTACTTTCCAGTAAGGGAGCAGGTACAGTTACCTCATCAAGTTCTACTTTCCTCCCACCCACTTCTTTCGAGAGAAACTCCTTCACTAGAAAGGATCCATTCTTGGCAACGAATGTTTTGCCTTCGGATCTGTGATAGAAGGTGTACCCAACAGTTTCCTTTGGGTATCCTATGAAGACACATTTCTCCGATTTGGGTTCGAGCTTATCAGGTTGAAGCTTTTTCACATAAGCATCGCAGCCCCAAACTTTAAGAAACGACAACTTTGGTTTCTTGCCAAACCATAGTTCATAAGGCATCGTCTCAACGGATTTTGATGGTGCCCTATTTAATGTGAATGCGGCCGTCTCTAGAGCATAACCCCAAAACGATAGCGGTAAATCAGTAAGAGACATCATAGATCGCACCATATCCAGTAAAGTACAATTACGACGTTCGGACACACCATTACGCTGTGGTGTTCCAGGTGGCGTGAGTTGCGAAACTATTCCACAGTTTTTCAAATGTACACCAAACTCGTAACTCAAATATTCTCCTCCACGATCAGATCGTAGAAACTTTATTTTCTTGTTACGATGATTTTCAACTTCACTCTGAAATTCTTTGAACTTTTCAAATGTTTCAGACTTATGTTTCATTAAGTAGATATACCCATATCTGCTTAAATCATCTGTGAAGGTGAGAAAATAACGATATCCGCCACGAGCCTCAATATTCATCGGACCACATACATTGGTATGTATGATTTCCAACAAATCTGTTGCTCTCTCCATAGTACCGGAGAACGGTGTTTTAGTCATCTTGCCCATGAGGCACGGTTCGCAAGTACCAAGTGATTCATAATCAAGTGGTTCCAAAAGTCCATCAGTATGGAGTTTCTTCATGCGCTTTATACCGATATGACCTAAACGACAGTGCCACAAATAAGTTGCACTTTCATTATCAACTCTGCATCTTTTGGCTTCAACATTATGAATATGTGTATTTCTACTATCGAGATTCAATAAGAATAGACCACTCTTCAAGGGTGCATGACCATAAAAGATATTAATCATATAAATAGAACAACCATTATTCTCTGATTTAAATGAATAACCGTCTCGCATTAAACAAGATCCAGATATAATGTTCATGCTCAACGCTGGCACCAAATAACAATTATTTAGGTCTAATATTAATCCTGAAGGTAGATGTAGAGGTAGCGTGCCGACCGCGATCACATCGACTTTGGAACCGTTTCCCACGCGCATCGTCACCTCGTCCTTTGCTAGTGCTCGCTTATTCCGTAGTCCCTGTTTCGAGTTGCAAATATTAGCAACAGAACCAGTATCAAATACCCAGGTGCTACTGCGAGCTCTAGTAAGGTACACATCAATAACATGTATATCACATATACCTTTGTTCACCTTGCCATCCTTCTTATCCGCCAAATACTTGGGGCAGTTCCGCTTCCAGTGACCAGCCTGCTTGCAGTAGAAGCACTCAGTTTCAGGCTTAGGTCCAGACTTGGTTTTCTTCTCCTGAGCAGCAACTTGCTTGCCGTTCTTCTTGAAGTTCCCCTTCTTATTCCCTTTGCCCTTTTTCTTGAAACTAGTGGTTTTGTTAACCATCAACACTTGATGCTCCTTCTTGATTTCTACCTCCGCAGCTTTCAGCATTGCGAAGAGCTCGGGAATAGTCTTGTTCATCCCTTGCATATTATAGTTCATCACGAAGCTCTTGTAGCTTGGTGGCAGTGATTGGAGAATTCTGTCAATGACGCAATCATCCGGAAGATTAACTCCCAATTGAATCAAGTGATTATTATACCCAGACATTTTGAGTATATGCTCACTGACAGAACTGTTCTCCGCCATCTTGCAGCTATAGAACTTATTGGAGACTTCATATCTCTCAATTCGGGCATTTGCTTGAAATATTAACTTCAACTCCTGGAACATCTCATATGCTCCATGACGTTCAAAACGTCGTTGAAGTCCCGATTCTAAGCCGTAAAGCATGGCACACTGAACTATCGAGTAGTCATCAGCTTTGCTCTGCCAGACGTTCATAACATCTGGTCTTGCTCCAGCAGCAGGCCTGGCACCCAACGGTGCTTCCAAGACGTAATTCTTCTGTGCAGCAATGAGGATAATCCTCAAGTTACGGACCCAGTCCGTGTAATTGCTACCATCATCTTTCAACTTTGCTTTCTCAAGGAACGCATTAAAATCCAACGGAACAACAGCACGAGCCATCTATCTACAATCAACATAAACAAGCAAGATACTATCAGGTACTAAGTTCATGATAAATTTAAGTTCAATTAATCATATTACTTAAGAACTCCCACTTAGATAGACATCCCTCTAATCTTCTAAGTGATTACGTGATCCAAATCAACTAAACCATGACCGATCATCATGTGAGATGGAGTAGTTTTCAATGGTGAACATCGTTTATGTTGATCATATCTACTATATGATTCACGCTCGACCTTTCGGTCTCCGTGTTCCGAGGCCATATCTGCATATGCTAGGCTCGTCAAGTTTAACCTGAGTATTCTGCGTGTGCAAAACTGGCTTGCACCCGTTGTAGATGGACGTAGAGCTTATCACACCCGATCATCACGTGGTGTCTGGGCACGACGAACTTTGGCAACGGTGCATACTCAGGGAGAACACTTCTTGATAATTTAGTGAGAGATCATCTTATAATGCTACCGTCAATCAAAGCAAGATAAGATGCATAAAAAGATAAACATCACATGCAATCAATATAAGTGATATGATATGGCCATCATCATCTTGTGCTTGTGATCTCCATCTCCGAAGCACCGTCATGATCACCATCGTCACCGGCGTGACACCTTGATCTCCATCGTAGCATCGTTGTCGTCTCGTCAATCTTATGTTTCCACGACTATCACTACCGTTTAGTAATAAAGTAAAGCATTACATCGCGATTGCATTGCATACAATAAAGCGACAACCATATGGCTCCTGCCAGTTGCCGATAACTCGGTTACAAAACATGATCATCTCATACAATAAAATTCAGCATCATGCCTTGACCATATCACATCACAACATGCCCTGCAAAAACAAGTTAGACGTCCTCTACTTTGTTGTTGCATGTTTTACGTGGCTGCTACGGGCTTAAGTAAGAACCAATCTCACCTACGCATCAAAACCACAACGATAGTTTGTCAAATAGACTCCGTTTTAACCTTCTCAAGGACCGGGCGTAGCCATACTTGGTTCAACTAAAGTTGGAGAGACAGTCGCCCGCAAGCCATCTATGTGCAAAGCACGTCGAGGGAACCGGTCTCGCGTAAGCGTACGCGTAAGGTTGGTCCGGGTCGTCTCGTCCAACAATACCGCCGAACCAAAGTATGACATGCTGGTAGGCAGTATGACTTGTATCGTCCACAACTCACTTGTGTTCTACTCGTGCATATAACATCAACATAAGTAACCTAGGCTCGGATGCCACTGTTGGGTTTCGTAGTAATTTCAAAAAATTTCCTACGCACACGCAAGATCATGTGATGCATAGCAACGAGGGGGAGAGTGTTGTCTACATACCCAACGCAGCCGACTGCGGAAGCGATGACACAATGTAGAGGAAGTAGTCGTACGTCTTCACGATCCAACCGATCAAGTACCGAAACTACGGCACCTCCGAGTTCAAGCACACGTTCAGCTCGATGACGATCCCCGGACTCCGATCCAGCAAAGTGTCGGGGAAGAGTTCCGTCAGCACGACGGCGTGGTGACGATCTTGATGTACTACAGCAGCAGGGCCTCGCCTAAACTCCGCTACAGTATTATCGAGGTATATGGTGGCAGGGGGCACCGCACACGGCTAAGGAATAGATCACGTGGATCAACTTCTGTGTTCTAGGGTGCCTCTACCTCAGTATATAAAGGAGCCAAAGGGGGAGGGGGCGCCGGCCAGGGAGAGAGGCGCAGGAGGAGTCCTACTCCTTCCGGGTGTAGGACTCCCCCCCCCCCAATCCTATTCCAACTAGGATTCCCCAAGGGGGGGAAAGAGAGAGAGGGGGGCCGGCCACCTTCTCCTAGTCCTAATAGGACTAGGGGAGGGGGAAGTTGCGCAGCCACCTTGGGCTGCCCCTTTCTCCTTTCCACTAAGGCCCTTGAAGGCCCATATGGCTCCCGGGGGGTTCCGATAACCTCCCGGTAACCCGGTAAAATCCCGATTTCACCCGGAACACTTCCGATGTCCAAACATAGGCTTCCAATATATCAATCTTTATGTCTCGACCATTTCGAGACTCCTCGTCATGTCCGTGATCACATCCGGGACTCCGAATAACCTTCGGTACATCAAAATGCATAAACTCATAATGTACTGTCATCGTAACCTTAAGCGTGCGGACCCTACGGGTTCGAGAACAATGTAGACATGACCGAGACACGTCTCCGGTCAATAACCAATAGCGGGACCTGGATGCCCATATTGGCTCCTACATATTCTACGAAGATCTTTATCGGTCAGACCGCATAACAACATACGTTGTTCCCTTTGTCATCGGTATGTTACTTGCCCGAGATTCGATCGTCGGTATCCAATACCTAGTTCAATCTCGTTACCGGCAAGTCTCTTTACTCGTTCCGTAATAAATCATCTCACAACTAACATATTAGTTGTAATGCTTGCAAGGCTTATATGATGTGTATTACCGAGAGGGCCCAGAGATACCTCTCCGACAATCGGAGTGACAAATCCTAATCTCGAAATACGCCAACCCAACATCTACCTTTGGAGACACCTGTAATGCTCCTTTATAATCACCCAGTTACGTTGTGACGTTTGGTAGCACCCAAAGTGTTCCTCCGGCAAACGGGAGTTGCATAATCTCATAGTCATAGGAACATGTATAAGTCATGAAGAAAGCAATAGCAACATACTAAACGATCGGGTGCTAAGCTAATGGAATGGGTCATGTCAATCAGATCATTCAACTAATGATGTGACCTCGTTAATCAAACAACAACTCATTGTTCATGGTTAGGAAACATAACCATCTTTTGATTAACGAGCTAGTCAAGTAGAGGCATACTAGTGACACTTTGTTTGTCTATGTATTCACACATGTATTATGTTTCCGGTTAATACAATTCTAGCATGAATAATAAACATTTATCATGATTATAAGGAAATAAATAATAAATTTATTATTGCCTCTAGGGCATATTTCCTTCAGTCTCCCACTTGCACTAGAGTCAATAATCTATGTCTTAGTCAACGGGTCTGCAACATTCAGATCCGTATGTATCTTGCAAATCTCTATGTCTCCCACCTGGACTAGATCCCGGGTGGAGTTGAAGCGTCTCTTGATGTGTTTGGTCCTTTTGTGAAATCTGGATTCCTTTGCCAAGGCAATTGCACCAGTATTGTCACAAAAGATTTTCATTGGACCCGATGCATTAGGTATGACACCCAGATCGGATATGAACTCCTTCATCCAGACTCCTTCGTTCGCTGCTTCCGAAGCAGCTATGTACTCCGCTTCACATGTAGATCCCACTACGACGCTTTGTTTAGAACTACACCAACTGACAGCTCCACCGTTTAATGTAAACACGTATCCGGTTTGCGATTTAGAATCGTCCGGATCAGTGTCAAAGCTTGCATCAACGTAACCTTTTACGGTGAGCTCTTTGTCACCTCCATATACGAGAAACATATCCTTAGTCCTTTTCAGGTATTTCAGGATGTTCTTGACCGCTGTCCAGTGATCCATTCCTGGATTACTTTGGTACCTCCCTGCTAAACTTATAGCAAGGCACACATCAGGTCTGGTACACAGCATTGCATACATGATAGATCCTATGGCTGATGCATAGGGAACATCTTTCATATTCTCTCTACCTTCTGCAGTGGTCGGGCATTGAGTCTTACTCAACTTCACACCTTGTAACACAGGCAAGAACCCTTTCTTTGCTTGATCCATCTTGAACTTTTTCAAAATTTTGTCAAGGTATGTGCTTTGTGAAAGTCCAATTAAGCGTCTTGATCTATCTCTATAGATCTTAATGCCTAATATGTAAGCAGCTTCACCGAGGTCTTTCATTGAAAAACTTTTATTCAAGTATCCCTTTATGCTATCCAGAAATTCTATATCTTTTGCACTATTTAGGCGACGCAGACGGGCATTTAATGCCCTGGTCCCCTGCCGTCATGGTTAGGTATGATACACTGTAGCAGGTAGCTGTACCAACCGCAACACCTTTCCATTTTTACCCTTGTCTACGTTGCCACCTGTCGGTGACCCCTTGAGCATATAAAAGGAGGCCCATGCGCAATGTAGAGGGGGGGAGAGAACACTCACGCTCGGTCTCGTTAGCTGCTGGGGTGTACTGTAGCACTCCGCGCTCCCGAGCAAGAACTCAATACAAACCACAAAGCAGGAGTAGGGTTTTACGCATCCGTGCAGCCCGAACCTGGCTAAACTGCTCGTGTGCTTCGCCTCGATCCGCTCTTCGTGCGACCCTCGCCCCCGCCGAACCGAAAGGGACTCGGTCCGCCGGTCCCATAGGTGCTCGTGGATTAGTCCCCCGACATCTTTGGCGCGCCAGGTAGGGGCTCGAGGTTGTGTGAACCAGATCCGGCGTTCACACGAGCTAGATCTTCATCATCTTCATCGACATGCCGCCGAAGAAGAAGGCTTCGGAGGCGGCTGCTCCGTCCGCGCCGAACCCACCACCGCTAGAGCAAACGGCTGATGGGGCAGACACTGGCGGAAGAACGGGCGTCGACGAGGGAGCTCACGGTGCTGCCAGGTCCAAGGACAAGGCTGCGCTGCCCATCGGCGGCGTAGCCAGCTCCCACAACGACCGGGCGCACTCCAAGACCTCGGCGTCCGTACATGCACCGCGCCCATCTCAAGAGGCGCGGGACCAGCAGCGTCATGGTACTCACGGTACCATGCGTTTGCTGGACCAAGATCGAGCTGGTGGATCTCGGAGTGCTCAAGACCAGCATGCACGCCGACATGCTGGCACGAGCGAGGCACGGTCGCCTGGACGGGATACTGCTCCTTCTAACATAGTTAGAAGTCCGAGCATATCCCGCTCCTCGCACCGTTCGCCACCGCCACCCGCCACTACAGCAGAAGCTTTTGCGCGAGCTCAACTGCTCCTGGACTACCCTCCAACGGCAGACAAGATCGACGACTGGAGGGCCACCATTCAGAGTCTCATCGGCTTCGCCAACGGCGACACTCAACGGCAGCTGAGCACGTCGCAGCCGCGGCAAGTCAGCCAGGCACGAGCCGGTGGCGACAAGATCGGTGGGGGTGCAACCACTGTGCACTCTCCGCCCCGAAGGCCAAGATCGCCGACTCGCTGGATCCACCTCGACAGCGACTCCACCGCGTCATTAGATCCACGAGCTCGTCGCGATCAGCGCCAAGTTCTTCACGAACGACAGCAAGAAGACGCTCGTACTCGCATCGAGCGCCGAAGAGAAGCGCGACGTCAATCGGACCAGCGCGCTGGGCCCTCTGTCGACATGCATGCGCCAGGGGAACCAGGCGACTTGCCGTACACGGTAGGTTGCCCTGCGTTTACTCGTGAGCTGCGGCAAGTCCAGTGGCCCAGCATGAAGAATTTCAAGCCAGACGTACCAGAGAAGTACGACGGCAAGTCACATCCGTCGGAGTTCCTCAGCATCTACACCATCGCGGTGCAGGCTGCCGGGGGGCGGGACGATAAGATCCTTGCCAACTACTTCCCGCTGGTGCTCAAGCCCAACGTCAGGTCCTGGCTCATGCACTTGCCGGACAACTCCATATCCTCCTGGGCAGACCTATGCCATCAGTTTGTCGGCGCCTTTACAGGCGGCCACAAACCTCATGGCCAAGAGAGTGACCTTCATCTGCTCGCCCAGAAGGAAGGAGAGCCCCTGCGCAAGTACATTCAGAGATTTAGCCGTGTACAGCACAACATCCCAGATGTCCACCCTGCCGCGGTCATCAGCACGTTCCATCAGAACATGCGTAACTGCAGGATGCGGGAGAAGATGGCGATGTGCAAGATCAGAGACGTCAGTGAGCTGTATGCCCTGGCCGAAAAGTGTCCACGTGCTGAGGAAGGGAGGAAACTCCCTGGAGAGAATACAGGAGCAGGAGGATCTGACAGCGAGGATGCTGCCCCGGCAAAGAAAAACCGACGGCGGAACAACAGGAAGAAGAAAGGCAAAGATGTGCTAGTCATTGAGCAGTCCGGCAACGAAGGTGGCGCCAAGAAAGCCAAAGCTGGTAGCTCCGGCAAGGAGATTGCCGCATGCACCAACTGCCAGGCTGTGGCGGTCGCCGACAAGCAGGACGGCACCGACAAGCAGTATTGCAAGATCCACCGCACCAAGGGCCATGACCTCCAGAGCTGCAAGAAGGTCGAGCAGCTTGTCCAGCAGCAAAAGGCTGAATACGAGCAACGCGACAAGGAGAGGGCTCAAGGAGGTGCTGGAGAATCCGGCAAGAAGCGCGCCGGCCGGCGAGGACGCAGCGGCAAGGCCAAGCAGCGGCAAGGAGACAGACCTCCCCGCGGCCGCGACAAGGATGAAGATGATGACGACGACGAAGACATGGATGATGTCGAGACCAGTGAGCAGGAGTTCCAGAAAGCCACAGAGGTCTTGTGCGTTGACGGCGGTGCTTCTCTGCATACTTCGCACCGCCAACTCAAGCAGTGGGTGCGGGAAGTCAATGCGACGGAACCACCTGTCGAGTCACGCAAGCTTCTGAAATGGTCCAGCACGCCTATCATCTTTGATATTGAGGACCACCCTGATCGCACAACTGCGGTCGGGTGCTTGCCGATGTTGGTTTCACCAACTATCCGCAACCTCAAGGTCACTAAGATGCTAGTTGACGGCGGGGCCGGCTTGAACTTGATTTCCTCCGCTGTACTCCAGAAACTCCAGATCCCTGACAGCGAGCTTGAAGAGACCGGCACATTCCAAGGAATCAACCCGGGAAGGAGCAAGCCGAAGGGGAAGGTCACGTTGCCAGTAACATTTGGCAGCGAGGTGAACTTCAGGACTGAGAGGGTCACTTTTGACGTTGCCGATTTTCCATTGCCTTACAATGGGATACTCGGCCGTCCAGCACTCGCCAAGTTCATGGCAGCCTCTCACTACGCATACAACATGCTGAAGATGCCAGGCCCGATAAGCGTCATCTCTGTCCCTGGCGACAAGAAGGATGCTCTTATCTGCGCCGACAAGATCTACCGGGAAGCGGCAGCCGCAACAGATCGCAAGTCACCTGCCGTTGAAGCTCCCGGGGGGAAGAAGAAGACCAAGTCCGGCAAGAGTTCTGATGCCCACTCCGGCAAGCGCACCTCTTCGGAGTGCTGCGCTGCCGTCGAGGACGCACCATCGAGCTCCACCGGCAAGTGTAAGAAGACAATGGCGGCTCCGCCAGAGACCAAGAAGGTGTCCGCCAAGGAGGACGGCACTAGTGGTACCTTCACCATCAGTGCCACTCTCGACCCTAAATAGGAAAGCGCGCTCATTGCTTTCCTGCGGGCGAACGTCGACGTGTTTGCGTGGCAACCGTCTGACATCCCCGGTGTACCCAGGAAAGTAATTGAGCACCATCTTGCCGTTTGTCCTCATGCGCGGCCCGTCAAGCAGAATGTCAGGAAGCAAGCAGTGGAGCGCCAAGAATTCATCACAGAAGAGATCAAGAAGTTGGAAGCAGCAGGCCTTTTCAGAGGAGTGCTCCATCCTACGAGGTTGGCCAATCCTGTAGTCGTGCGCAAGGCGAACGGGAAATGGAGACTTTGTATCGACTTTACCGATGTTAACAAAGCTTGTCCCAAAGACCCATTTCCTTTGCCGCGCATTGACCAGATTGTTGACTCCACGGCCGGATGTGACTTGCTTTCATTTCTTGACGCATACTCAGGATACCATCAGATCTTCATGGCAGAAGAGGATGAGGAGAAGACCGCATTCATCACTCCATGTGGCACGTACTGTTTCATACGGATGCCTTTCGGTTTAAAAAATGCTGGTTCACCATTTGCAAGGGTAGTCCATGTCACTCTTGAGCCACAAATACACAGAAATGTGGAAGCCTACATGGATGACATAGTGGTCAAGAGCAAGGACAAGGCAACTCTGATTCAAGATTTAGACGAGACCTTTGCAAATCTGCGCAAGATCAGCCTCAAGCTCAACCCCGAGAAGTGTGTGTTTGGAGTCCCCTCCCGCAAGCTTCTTGGGTTCTTCGTGTCTCAGCGGGGAATCGAAGCCAATCCCGACAAGATCAAGGCCATTGAGCAGATTGAAGCACCAAAGCGCGTCAAGGATGTACAAAGACTTGCCGGTTGCGTGGCTGCTCTCAGCAGGTTTATCTCTAGGTCTGCTGAGCGCGCCCTGCCGTTTTTCAAAATATTGAAAAAGGCAGGTCCAATGAAATGGACTCCAGAAGCAGAGGCTGCGCTGCAAGACTTGAAGAGATACCTGTCCTCCACTCCAACACTTGTGGCACCTAAGCCACAAGAGAAGTTGCTGCTGTATATAGCGGCAACCAATCAAGTGGTTAGTGCTGCGTTAGTAGCAGAGAGGGAGGCAGATGACGAGCCAGCAACCACGGCAGGCGCATCCAGCGACAAGCAGGGGGCTTCCCCGACAAGCTTTGGTCCCGACAAAGATGGATCTGCGCAGACGCGCGAGGAGATACAGAAGAGAATGGTACAGCGCCCAGTTTACTTTGTCAGTTCCCTTCTGCAGGGGGCTAGGTCAAGGTACTCTGGCGTGCAGAAATTGCTTTTCGGCCTTCTCATGGCCTCGAGAAAGCTGCGCCATTACTTCCAAGCACATGAGATCACAGTTGTCACTCGTTTTCCGCTGAAGAGGATACTACAGAATCCAGAAGCGACAGGCAGGATTGTTGAGTGGGCACTGGAACTGTCAAGCTTTGGCCTCGAATTTGCGAGTACTTCAACTATCCAAAGCAGAGCATTGGCAGAATTCATAGCAGAATGGACGCCAACACTAGATGAAGAAATTCCAGAAACGAGCATCCCCATCGAGGAAGCAAGCAAAGAGTGGCTGATGTACTTTGATGGTGCCTTTTCGCTGCAAGGCGCCGGCGCTGGCGTGCTGCTTGTCGCACCCACCGGAGAGCACCTCAAGTATGTAGTCCAGATGCACTTTCCCAAGGAGCAAGCAACAAACAATACTGCAGAGTATGAAGGCTTGCTTGCCGGTCTCAGGATCGCGGCAGACCTTGGGATCAAGAAGCTCATTGTCAGGGGTGACTCGCAGCTTGTCGTCCGCCAAATGAACAAGAGCTATCAGAGTCCGTTGATGGAAGCCTACGTCGACGAAGTGAGAAAGCTAGAAGAGCACTTTGACGGTCTACAGATGGAGCACGTTCCAAGAGCTCAGAACGCCATTGCCGATGGCCTATCAAAGTGCGCCGCACTTAAGTTACCTGTGGAACCAGGGATCTTTGTGCTCAAGCTGACTCAACCGTCTGTAACGCCATCAACTGGACAGAGCAAGAAGAGGAAGTTGATTTCTGGTGACTATTTTCCGGCAGAGCTTCCCGAAGCCGCCGCCAAGAAGGTCCCCAAGATCAACGCCAAGAGCGCTGAGGAGCAGTCTGCTCCGGCAAGCCCTAGGGTTTGTTCCGTTGAAGCAGAAACTCCCGGCATGTTTTGCTCCGGCAAGCTTGCCGGGGAACGTCAAGCTCCGGCAGAGCCGCAGGTTCTTGCCGTAGAAGCGGATGTTCCCGCAGCAGATTTTCCTTTAGTCCTTGTTGTCGAGCCACAAGCTCCAGCATGGACACAGCAGATTATCCGTTTCCTTCAGACAGGAGAACTTCCCGAAGAGCAAGAAGAAGCAGAAAGAGTAGCCCGGCAGTCAAGTATGTACCAGTTTGTCGACAACACACTGTACAGAAGAAGACTCAACGGTGTGAAATTGAAGTGTATTCACCGGGAAGACGGGCAAAAGCTGTTGGCAGAGATACATGGAGGCATATGTGGTCACATCATTGGCGCAAGAGCACTTGCCGGCAAAGCATTCCGGCAAGGTTTCTTTTGGCCGACAGCCCTCCAGGATGCAACTGCACAAGTAACCAAGTGTGAAGCGTGCCAGTTCCATTCCAAGCAGATACACCAACCAGCTCAAGCTCTCCAGACGATCCCTTTATCCTAGCCATTTTCGGTCTGGGGGCTCGACATCCTCGGCCCCTTTCCCCGAGCAGTCGGGGGCTTTGAGTACTTGTACGTTGCAATCGACAAGTTCACAAAGTGGCCGGAAGTGGAAGCAGTGAGGAAGGTGACAGCACAGTCAGCAGTCAAGTTCTTCAGGTCGATTGTTTGCCGCTTCGGGATCCCTAACAGGATAATCACCGACAACGGTAAGCAATTCACGAGCCGCACCTTCATGCAGTACGTCCAAGATCTTGGCGCCAAGGTCTGCTTCGCTTCTGTTGCTCACCCGAGAAGCAACGGTCAAGCGGAGAGGGCAAATGCTGAAGTGCTGCGTGGGCTCAAGACCAGGACTTTCGACAGGCTCCACAAGTGTGGAAGAAACTGGATCGAGGAGCTGCCGGTGGTTCTTTGGTCGATCAGGACGATGCCAAATCGAGCCACTGGCCAGACACCTTTCGCTCTAGTCTATGGAGCGGAGGCAGTTCTCCCCACGGAACTCGTATACGGGTCACCTCGAGTGCTCGCTTATGATAAGCTTGAGCAAGAGCAGCTGCGACAAGATGACGCGCTACTCCTTGACGAAGACCGTCTTCAGGCTGCTGTACGAGCTGCTCGCTACCAGCAAGCTTTGCGCCGCTACCATAGCCGCAAAGATAACGCCAGAAGTCTCGAGGAAGGCGACCTTGTTCTTCGGCGTGTTCAGTCCGCCAAGAATTCCAACAAGTTGACGCCGAAGTGGGAAGGCCCTTACCGGGTGAAACGAGTCACTAGGCCTGGCGCTGTCCGCCTTGAGACCGAAGATAGCATTCCAGTGAGCAATTCCTGGAACATTGAGCATCTTCGTAAGTTTTACCCGTAAGGCGCGGTTGCCGGAACCTGTTCCGGCAACCACCTTTTGTACAAGTCTTGCCGCTGTTGCATGTAATCCTTTGTACAAAGCCGGGTGCAGACCCCGTGCATAAGTAAAGCTCATAAGCTCCGCACATCTTGTCAATTTCATGATTTCTATTTTTTGCATATGTGATCTGACACTTTGTGCAGCACCTACTCCCCGGTAAGCAATAACGAGCCGTAAGGCTCCATATCTTTATTTTCACCTCTTTCTTTTTTCTCAAGGAAAGGAAGGTTCCCTCGCCCACAAGTTTGCCGGGGGGGAAAGGAGAAGATAATGGTATGGACCAGGCGTCGTTCAAGAAAGTTTCGCCTTACCGGGAAGCAAACAATAGAAAAGCTAAGTTGCCAAAGTTTGAGCAATCAGATTTTTTAAATTTTTAAGTTATCTCCCTTGAACGAACGCACTTTGTATGGAAAACCTGTGCACGGAGGAACTAACTCATAGCTAGTTGTGCCCTTACTTTGTTTCGAGTCTGCTCAACAACTTAAGTGAGCTGCGACTAGTTGCGACAAGGTTTCTTGTCGGTAGCGGCACCGCCAGCAGGCTCCTGACGTCCCGCACTCAGCGCTCGCGGCTAAGGTGCCTGCACCGGCAAGTTCCCTAAAAGCGTAGGGCAAAAACATACAAAGGGAGGAATCAAGTAAAGGGAATAACATTGCAATCATTACCCGGAATAGAGTTATATTACAAGGTAGCTTGTCGCGGCTCTAACAGATTGTTCTCATAACATGACCAGCAGCGACAAGAAAGTAAGAAAACGGGTGGCCTAGTCTACGTGATCGCCCTCAATCCTCTTGATCCCGCTCACCTTATCCACAATGGGTGCGACAAGGGTCTTGAGCGCCTCCAGATCAGCATCCGGCGGCAGGGTCTTGAGGACGTTGGTGAGGTTGAGGCCCGGGTTGCGGAAGGCCACCTTCACCAGCACCTTTTGAAGAGCTCCCGCGCAGATCTTGCGCGACTCGTCGGCCAGCTGCTTTGGGATCTTCTCCCGGAGCCGCTGGAGGGCCGTCGCCACGCCTTTGAAGAACAAGGTGAGCTTGGCGCTAGGTTGGAGGTTCTCATCAGAGGGATACCCGAGATCCTCCACCCCCAGCTGCGCCAGCTCCCTGTCGATATCTGCGACAGCATTCACGAGACCCTCCGTCCAGTGCTCCAGCGTCTTGGTCAAAGTGGTCAGCTTCAACTCAAGATCTGCGTTGGAGTCCTTGGCGGCGCTAAGCTCTTCGCCCTTCTCGATGAGACGAACCTGCAGCTCTGAGTTGCTGTGGGCGTCCTTCTCCCGCTCACGCTTGAGCGCGGCAAGCTCTTCACCGCTCGCCTTGAGATCGGCCTCCAGCTGCGGCACCTTCGTCTCCAGCTCCTTCTTGGCGGCCTCGGCAACTGCAGCAGTATCCTCTGCTTGCTTAAGGGCTCCGCCGAATTTTTGCTCACGCGCGGCAAGCTCCTCCTCGTGGCTGTCGAGGTTAACTTTCCGCTGCACCAGCTCGCCCTCCTGCGCAGACAGCTTCTCAGCGGCAAGCCGCTGTTGCTCTTCAACTTCGGCCTTCTCGAGGAAGAAGGCCTTCTGCTCTTCGGCGAGTTGCTCCCGCTCCTCTGCCAGCGACCGGAGAGCTTCCTGGTTGAAACCCCGGAGCTCCTCCGCGCGCTTCTCGATGTCCGCTCCTGCCTTCGCGACAAGCACCTCGCGGGATTCCAGCTTGGCTTGCCGCGCGCGGTAGAGCGACAACAGCTTCCGCAGCAGCCGCTCCTCCTCAGGCTCGCCGCTGCTGCTGCTCGGCGCATCAACTAGCATCAGCCTAGCGGAGGCGAGCACCTCTCCATCAAAGCTCTCTCCCTCGACCGGTGCCCTGGAGCTTGACGCCCAGGGGAGGTTGATGAAGATGCCATCGCCGACCTTCAAGTAGACGCCTGGCTGGGGCTCTTCAGAGCCTGGCGCTGCGGCAGCGGCGGACGGGTCGGCGGTCGACGTAGCGCCTGGCGCTCCTGCGGCCTCAGGGCCGTCAGTGCGATCGCCAGACCCCTCGCCAGCTGCTGCGGCGGCAGCTTTGGCGGCCTCGTCGCCGGCGGGATCATCAGCGCCGGCTGCTTCTTCAGTGGCAGCGGCGTCGTCGGCAGCAACCTCGGTCTCCATCGGCTCCGCAGCAGATGGGTCTGATAGCCGGAAAAGTGAGAAAAGTCAAGCAAATACCCAAAAAGAAGAAGAACCCAAGGGAAGCTTTGAAGATAAGATTACCTGTACTGGGTTCGGCAGTTGTAGTCTCCACCGCCGGGGGAACGCTGGTGCTGTCCCTTGCCGGAGAACTCTCCCTTGCCGGAGGACTCTCCCTTGGCATTTCGGGGGCGGCCTCCGGGCGCTCCTGGTGGGGCTGCTCTGCTCCTACACAAACCAACAGTCAGATGTCAGCAAAGAAACAGTATCCATGCGCGCCTAACAGCGGAAAGCGAACCATACACTTACGCTGGGGGCTGCTCTGGAGAACAGTTGCCGGGTCCGGCAAGGTTGTCTCGGACGCACCCCCTGCTGTCGCGGTGGGTTCGTCCTCGATGATAATCACCAGGACCTTGGCTCTCTTCGCTGCTCTCTGGGCCAGAGTCCTGAAAAGGAATAAGTTCGGAGTAAAGCAAATGAGATACAAGACAAAACAGCAAGAATTGAAGAACTACAAGTACAACAAGAGAATCTTACTCTTCTTCTTCCTCGTCGGAGCTGAACGTGGAGAAGTCGAAGTCCGGCTCACATCCGGCGCGAGAAGGCGGAGGAGTAGTTTCCCTTGGCCGCTTGGCGGGAACAGTGGCGGTGGTCTAAGACGACCCCGCTCCAGCTGCCGTCGCGGCGTGAGAAGCGGCAGGAGCAGAAGCGGTGGTCCGGGTGGACCCCGCTCCAGTTGCCGCAGCAGTGTGAGGTGCTCCCGCAGCAACAGTGCTTGCCGCGGTGGAGCGTGTCGCGCGGCGCGGCGACTGTTCACTCGCCCGCCGCCCCGCTACGTCCCCGGCCTTGCGGAGACGCCTTCTTGGTGGGGATGGAGGCTCTGCTTGCGGCGAGCTGCCTAAAGATGAGGAGGAAGAGGAGTTGATCTCCAGTGAGCTGCTCGTATCCTCGGCGGGCTTGCTCGACTCGACGTCATGCCTGGCAAGCCCTTTCTCGCCGGCGAGCTCCTCTCGCTCGGCACGGCTTGCCGCCTCTGCTGCCTCCGCCTCCTCCACGGTGAATCCAAATTTGCCCGCGGCTGTGGCTGCCGCCGCCTCTTCCAGCCTAGTGGCGATGCGTGTCATCTCCGCATCGGTGGTGTCGCGGGTGAGGCTATTCTTTTCGTCGGAGCGGACCGGCACTTCTACCAAGCCGTCAAAGAACTCCTACACGACGACGTCTGCAGGCTCTTGCCAAGTTGGGACAATTCCATGCGAATCACACAGCGGCATCATTGCACGGATGCGGTCGAGCGCGGAGTTGTTGCACAGCGGAACGACACCCTTCGGCAACCTGAACACTTCGGGATGTTGAGGGTCGTACTTGAACAGCTCCTGGAGCATCGCGTTAAGCTCCAGAACAGTGAAGTTGAAGTTGAGGCCCAGACGCAGCCTCATGATATCCGCCGCATTCTTAAATTCCCAGGCAGGTCTCCACCGTTCCTGCAGGGGGGCGATGCGGCGGCGAAGAAAATCTGCGCCAACAGCGCCTACAGTGAGCCCGGCAAGCCTGAGGCGTTGGATCCGGGTGACGGCAATCTTCAGCCTATCATCTTCCAGGGCCACGTCACTCCAATCGCTGCCGCGTGCTACTGGGGCTTGGCGCCGGGCGGTAAACGGCTGCGGGTTCTCCTCGACAATCCAGCACCAGTCTGCTCTCCATTCCTCCCACTTGCCGCGGAACTCTCCCTCCAGATAAGTGTCCTTCTTGTCGGCCCTCGAGATCCAGGCGATTCCGCCGGATAAAGGCTCTCCTCTCTCTACTCGGGGCATAAAGAAGTGGCGAAAAAGGGCTACATTGGGATAGACTCCGACAAAGTTTTCACAGAGATGTGCGAAAACTGCCATGGTCAGAACAGCATTGGGGGTAAAGTCAAGGAGGTGGAACCCGGAGGTGTTCATAATATCGCAGAAAAACTCAGAGAAGGGCGGGCAGAGCCCGCAGTAGAAGAACAAGGCGAAGAAAGGATATCCGTTTGGAGCCATTTTCCAAGCAGCGGCTGGAAGTACCTTCGTGCGCGGATGCGCTCGCGTCTCCGTCGACCAGAAGAGGTAGTAATTCTCCCTCAGCTCCCTCGCGGCGAGCTTTGGGGGGAAGATTGCCCGCTCCTTTCGCAGCGCCACAAGCCGCTGCGCCTCGGTCGACTTCACAACCTTCCCCTTGTTGGCTCTCGGAGCCATGGCGGAAGTGGTGGAGGAGGTCGACGGCGTTGGTGGTGCTGGTGGCGATGGGGGGCGGGGCGCTGCTCTCTTTCAGCTTTGGGAAGACGAGGGAGCGGCGGAGATTTCTGAGATTGGAGTAGCAACCGGCGAATGGGCGAACTACCCCTGTTTCCCATGCTTATAAAGAGGGAGGGGGCGGACGTTCCGCCTTTCTGAATAAAGAAACCACCCACGATCTATCCCACGACGCCGCATTCAACGCGTGCCGTTCGGGGAGGGCGCGGTGGATACGGGGAGAGGTACGGCGTAACCCAGGCCACGCGTGCCCGTGCCCTGTTTTGGGCCTGGCCCAACAGCGCTCGGCACCGTGTATGGCCCAGGTCTGGGGGCTCCTGTCGGTGTACTAGAGTAGGGGTACCCTAGTATCCCGAACTTGTGCACGGGCAGTCGCAGCATCCCGCGGCAAGGCTTGCCGGGTGACCGCCAAGGTCCTCCGTGGTTCCTTTGGAGCCATTCAAGGAAAAAGTATCCAAGCCAAGGAGACAAGACCCCGGCAAGAAGAGCTTGCCGGGAAGACCAACCAAGGCAACTCAAGGAACTTGCCACGACGCGCCACACGTCCCGGCAAGGCCCGGTGAGCGACAAGCTCCCGGACGCGACAAGACAACGACCGCGGCAAGGCGCTTGCCGCGGCAAGCCACCACTTTGTGTCCGCGCTCCAGCACATCCACCAACGTGTCGCTCTGGGACCCTCCCAGGCGTACGTGGCGGGAGGCTGTGCAGCCAGCGGTGCACGGTGGCAAGCGGCGCTGACAAGATTGCCATCGTGGCGAGCGGTGGCGTCCCCGACGGTCCCTTTTGCACTATTTAGGCGACGCAGACGGGCATTTAATGCCCTGGTCCCCTGCCGTCAGGGTTAGGTATGATACACTGTAGTAGGTAGCTGTACCAACCGCAAAACCTTTCCATTTTTACCCTTGTCTACGTTGCCACCTGTCGGTGACCCCTTGAGCATATAAAAGGAGGCCCATGCACAACGTAGAGGGGGGGAGAGAACACTCACGCTCGGTCTCGTTAGCTGCTGGGGTGTACTGTAGCACTCCGCGCTCCCGACCAAGAACTCAATACAAACCACAAAGCAGGAGTAGGGTTTTACGCATCCGTGCGGCCCAAACCTGGGTAAACTGCTCGTGTGCTTCGCCTCGATCCGCTCTTCGTGCGACCCTCGCCCCCGCCGAACCGAAAGGGACTCGGTCTGCCGGTCCCATAGGTGCTCGTGGATTAGTCCCCCGACAGAACCTCACGCATAGTGAAACAACAAAACATGCCATTCATTGGAGGTACGACACATGTTGCAAAGCCAACACAATCGATCAATCCAGGCTGGTAAAAAGAACGCTTATCATTTGTCTCAATGACAACACGTGTTGCAAAGATGGCGCAGTCAGCTAAGCTGGGACCGGCTAAGAAGTCTGTGCACAAACCGAAAGCAGGGGCACGTTTAGGAATAGCACCAGCTACTCGCATAAGCCCCTAGCACAAGGCACGACACTGCCTTGGGTGAGTGCATACCTTTGCCCAGTCGATTGGACATGTAACATCCCCAACCAATGGCATCAGAAACCCCAAATATTAGCCCATCAATCAAGTACACAAACACAACCGTACCAAGAAAATTATGAACCCAATGCCCCCCACCAACATGCTGGTCGACGCAAGATCAAGTGATATTCTGATGGACTTACCTGGCTAGGTTTTTACCTAGAATGATGCAGGCAAAGAAAAACTGGCCGAGCTGACCATAACATCCAGAGGGACCAATCAAACCGACCACGCGATTAGAGAATACATGGGGCCGCATGAACACAAAGCATGCTATCCCAGCTTTTGGAGTTAGTCGCATCAGAAACCCGGGAAAGTATTAAAAAGCATGCCAACTGGCCAGGCACTATGATGTAGATCGTACTTGAAGTCCCTCGTACCATTAATGAACGATCCCACAAACGTAAGACCAAAAGCACAGCCTCTCCACAGTTTGCAAGGTATGTTCTTCACAACCCAGCAGTTCTTTACCGTCTAGAGCTAATCACCGCCTTAGAATTAGAGGGAGCAGATTAGTATGTGATAGCCTGGCTTACTAGGGATGATAGACTACTGATATAAACAAGGAACTCTTTCTTTTTCGGGAGCCCATTCGGAAAGAACTCCAAAGTTAAGTGATACGTCTTCAACGTATCTATAATTTTTTTATTGTTCCATGCTATTATATTATCTATTTTGGATGTTTTATATGCATTAATATGCTATTTTGTATGATTTTTGGGACTAACCTATTAACCTAGAGCCCAGTGCCAGTTTCTGTTTTTTCCCTTGCTTTAGAGTTTCGCAGAAAAGGAATACCAAAAGGAGTCCAAACAGAATAAAACTTTCGCCATTATTTTTCTTGGACCAGAAGACACCAAGGAGACTTGGTGTACAAGTCAAAGGAGCCTCGAGGCGGCCACAAGGTGGAGGGCGCGCCCAGGGGGTGTGGCGCGCCCCCGACCTTGTGGGCTCCTCGTAGCTCCCCTGACCTAATTCTTTCGCCCATATATACTCTTATACCCCAAAAACATCCGGGGAGCCACGAAACCACTTTTCCACTGCCGCAGCCTTCTATACCCATGACATCCCATCTTGGGGCCTTTTCCGGCATCCTGTCGGAGGGGGAAGTGATCACGGAGGGCTTCTACATCAACACCATTGCCTCTCCCATGAAGCGTGAGTAGTTTACTTCAGACCTACAGGTCCATAGCTAGTAGCTAGATGGTTTCTTCTCTCTCTTTGATTCTCAATACAAAGTTCTCCTTGATGTTCTTGGAGATCTATTCGATGTAATACTCTTTTGCGGTGTGTTTGCCGAGATCCGATGAATTGTGGATTTATGATCAGCTTATCTATGAATATTATTTGAATCTCCTCTGAATTCTTATATGCATGATTTGATATCTTTGCAAGTCTCTTCGAACTATCGATTTGGTTTGGCCAACTAGATTGGTTTTTCTTGTAATGGGAGAAGTGCTTAGATTTGGGTTCAATCTTGCGGTGTCCTTTCCTAGTGATAGTAGGGGCAGCCAGTCATGTATTGTATTGTTGCCATCGAGGATAACAAGATGGGTGTTTCATCATATTGCTTGAGTTAATCCCGCTACATCATGTCATCTTGCTGAATGCGTTACTCTATTCTTAAGAACTTAATACTCTAGATGCAGGTAGGAGTCGGTCGATTGTGAAGTAATAGTAGTAGATGCATAATCGTTTCAATCTACTTGACACGGACGTGATGTCTATATTCATGATCACTGCCTTAGATATTGTCATAACTTTGCGCTTTTCTATCAATTGCTCGGCAGTAATTTGTTCACCCACCATAATAATTTCTATCTTGGGAGAAGCCACTAGTGAAACCTATGGACCACGGGTCTATTTTACATCATATTAGTTTCCCATCAACTTGCTAATTTCCGTCACCATTCCCTTACTTTGCTATCTTTACTTTCCGTTCCATAAACCAAAAATACCAAAAATATTACTTTACCGTTTATCTATCTCTATCAATCTCACTTTGCGAATAACCGTGAAGGGATTGACAACCCCTTTGTCACGTTGGTTGCAAGTTGGTGTTTGTTTGTCCAGGTATTCGGTGGCTTGTTGTGTAGTCTCCTACTGGATTGATACCTTGGTTCTCAAAACTAAGGGAAATACGTATGCTCCTTTGCTGCATCATCCTTTCCTCTTCAAGGGAAAAACCAACGCAAGCTCAAGAGGTAGCAAGAAGGATTTCTGGCGCCGTTGCCGGGGAGATCTACACCAACCCAAGACATACCATGTACCCATCATAAACTCGCATCTCTCGCATTACATTATTTGCCATTCGCCTCTCGTTTTCCTCTCCCCCACTTCTAAAATGATTTTCAAAAAAGATTTTCCCTTTTCTTCTCCTTCCTTTCATTCGATCTTATGTTTGCTTGTGTTGCCATGTGCCTTCTATTTGCTTGCATCTTCGCTTGCTAAAAAAACTATTCATATGGATCCTCATCCTCTTGCTAATCTTTTTAAAAGATCCAATTATGATGAACCAATTGCTAATGAGTTTTGTGTGTTAGATTATGTTTATGAGGTTTTGCGTGAAATTCATGAATCTGAAAATTGTGATGAAGTGTTAAAATAAGAAATTTATGGAGTGATTCACGATAGATCCTTGAATAAAAAGCATGATTGCAATGATATATTATAAATACTATTAATGTCAATTGTACTAATAATATGCAAAACCCTAAGCTTGGGGATGCTAGTTTTGCTATGTCCTCTACTTATTGCAATGATCATGATTGGGGTGATAATGCTTCTTGTGATCTTGAAATTTATTTAAGCCTCATGATGAATATGATATTGATAATATTGTTTGCAATAATATTGAAAGTGGGTTTGGAAGAGTGTCAACTTTAGATCCCACATATTTGGATAATGTTCAGTCTTATGAAGTTTTTGATAAAAGTGGGTTCGGAGAGGTCATGACTTTATTTCATGATAATCCCACTATTTCGGAAGAGTGTCAACTTTGCATGCATGTGGATCATGAAGAGAAAATTGTATGTGATAGCTATATTGTTGAATTTGATTATGATCCTACATGTAATTGTTATGAGAGAGGAAAATATGGTTTTAGAAATTTTCATGTTACTAAATTACCTCTCCTTACATTGAGATTGCTATTGTTTCTTTCTTCTTCCTTGCATATGTTAGTTTTTATCTTGTCTTCATAATTTGTTTGCTTATATAATGCCTATGCATATGAAGTATGTTAGACTTATATGTGTTTGTCACGTGTTTTATGATGCTCTCTTTGTGCTTCAATTCTTGTCTTTCGTGTGAGCATCATCGAAATCTCAGTGCCTAGCTAGGGGCGTTAAACAATAGCGCTTGTTGGGAGGCAACACAATTTTATTTTTGTTCTTGCTTTTTAGGTCCTATTTTGCTTTGAATAAATCATATAGCCTCTTGTTAGATGTGTTTTTGTGTTTTAGTTAGTGTTTGTGCCAAGTAAGACCTTTGGGGTAGCTTATGGTAATAGTTGATTTGATCCTGCTGAAAAGCAAAAACTTTTGCGCCCAAGAGATTAGTTTTAATGTTTAACATGAGCGTGATAAAATACTGATTCTTTTTGCAGAGGATTTATAAACAAATTATCTAGGACTTCCTAATTTCTCAGAATTTTTGGAGTTACAGAAGTATTAGAAATCTCCAGATTTCTACGGACTGTTCTGTTTTGACAGATTCTGTTTTCCGCGTGTTATTTGCTTATTTTGATGCATCTATGGCTAGTATCGGGGGGTATGAACCATGGAAAATTTGGAATACAATATATATTACACAAATATAAATAAATAATGAGTTCACAACAGTACCAAATGTGGTGATTTATTTTCTTATACTAACGGAGCTTACGAGATTTTTCTGTTGGAGTTTTGTGTTGTGAAGTTTTCAAGTTTTGGGTAAGGATTTGATGGACTATGGAATAAGGAGTGGCAAGAGCCTAAGCTTGGGGATGCCCAAGGCACCCCAAGGTAATATTCAAGGATGTCAAAAAGCCTAAGCTTGGGGATGCCCTGGGAAGGCATCCCCTCTTTCGTCTATGTCTAGCGGTAATTTTACTTGAGGCTATATTTTTATTCACCACATGATATGTGTTTTGCTTGGAGCATCCTGTGTGATTTGAGTATTTGCTTTTTAGTTTTCCACAATCATCCTTGATGTACACACCTTTTGAGAGAGACACGCATGAATCATGATTTATTAGAATGCTCTATGTGCTTCACTTATATTTTTGGAGCTAGGCAAATTTGCTCTAGTGCTTCACTTATATCTTTTTAGAGCACGGTGGTGGTTTTATCTTATAGAAATTGATGAACTCTCGTACTTCACTTATATTATTTCGAGAGTCTCCAAACAGCATGGTAATTTGCTTTGGTTATAAAACTAGTCCTAATATGATAGGCATCCAAGAGGGATATAATAAAAACTTTCATATAAAATGCATTGAATACTATGAGAAGTTTGATTCCTTATGATTGTTTTGAGATATGAATATGGTGATATTAGAGTCATGCTAGTAAGTATTTGTGAATTTGAGAAATACTTGTGTTAAGGTTTGTGAGTCCCGTAGCATGCACGTATGGTGAACCGTTATGTAACGAAGTTGGAGCATGAGATGTTTTTGATTGTATTCCTTATGAGTGGCGGTCGGGGATGAGCGATGGTCTTTTCCTACCAATCTATCCTCCTAGGAGCATGCGCGTAGTACTTTGTTTCGATGACTAATAGATTTTTGCAATAAGTATGTGAGTTCTTCATGACTAACGATGAGTCCATGGATTATACGCACTCTCACCTTTCTGCCATTGCTAGCCTCTCTAGTGTCGCGCAACTCTCGCCGGTACCATAAACCCACCACATATCCTTCCTCAAAGCAGCGACCACACCTACCTATTATGGCATTTCCATAGCCATTCCGAGATATATTGCCATGCAACTTTCCACCATTCCGTTTATTATGACACGCGTCATCATTGTCATATTGCTTTGCATGATCATGTAGTTGACATCGTATTTGTGGCAAAGCCACCGTTCATCATTTTTTATACATGTCACTCTTGATTCATTGCACATCTTGGTACACCGCCGGAGGCATTCACGTAGAGTCATATTTTTGTTCTAGTATCAAGTTGTAATTCTTGAGTTGTAAGTAAATAGAAGTGTGACAATTTTCATTATTAGAGCATTGTCCCATGTGCGGAAATAAAAAAAAGAGAAGGCCCAAAAAATGAGAGAAAAAGAGAGAAGGGACAATGTTACTATCATTTTTTCCACACTTGTGCTTCAAAGTAGCACCATGATCTTCATGATAGAGAGAATCCTATGATATCACTTTCATATGCTACTAGGAATTTTTCATTATAGAACTTGGCTTATATATTCCAATGATGGGGTTCCTCAAACGCCCTAGGTCTACATGAGCAAGCAAGTTGGATGCACACCCACTTAGTTTTCTTTTTGAGCTTTCATAAACTTATAGCTCTAGTGCATCCGTCGCATGGCAATCCCTACTCACTCACATTGATATCTATTGATGGGCATATCCATAGCCCGTTGATACGCCTAGTTGATGTGAGACTATCTCCTTCTTTTTGTCTTCTCCACAACCATCATCTATTCCACCTATAGTGCTATGTCCATGGCTCATGCTCATGTATTGCGTGAAAGTCGAAAAGGTTTGAGAATGTCAAAAGTATGAAACAGTTGCTTGGCTTGTCATCGGGGTTGTGCATGATTTGAATATTTTGTGTCACGAAGATGGAGCATAGTGAGACTATATGATTTTGTAGGGATAAGCTTTCTTTGGCCATGTTATTTTGAGAAGAAATTATTTTGTTAGTATGCTTGAAGTATTATTGTTTTTATGTTAATATTAAACTCTTGTTTTGAATCTTAAGAATCTGAACATTCAAGCCACAATAAAGAGAATTACATGGATAAATATGTTAGGTAGCATTCCACATCAAAAATTCTGATTTTATCATTTACCTACTCGAGGACGGGCAGGAATTAAGCTTGGGGATGCTTGATACGTCTCCAACGTATCTATAATTTTAGATTGTTCCATGCTATTATATTATCTGTTTTGGATGTTTTATATGCATTAATATGCTATTTTATATAACTTTTGGGACTAACCTATTAACCTAGAGCCCAGTGCATGTTTCTGTTTTTTACTTGTTTTAGAGTTTCGCAGAAAAGGAATACCAAACGGAGTCCAAACAGATAAAACTTCTGCCATTATTTTTCTTGGACCAGAAGACACCCAGGAGACTTGGAGTACAAGTCAGAGGAGCCTTGATGTGGCCGCAAGGGTCTTTTATACCCCAAAAACAATAATACTTTTCCACCGCGGCAACCTTCTGTACCCGTGAGATCCCATATTGGGGCCTTTTCTGGCATCCTGTCGGAAGGGGAATCGATCACGGAGGGCTTCTAATCAAAATCATTACCTCTCCGATGAAGTGTGAGTTATTTACTTTAGACCTACGGGTCCATAGCGAGTAGCTAGATGGCTTCTTCTCTCTCTTTGATTCTCAATACAAAGTTCTCCTCGATGTTCTTGGAGATCTATTAGATGTAATACTCTTTTGCTGTGTGTTTGCCGAGACCCGATTAATTGTGGATTTATGATCAGCTTATCTATGAATATTATTTGAATCTCCTCTGAATTCTTATATGCATGATTTGATATCTTCGCAACTCTCTTCAAACTATCGATTTGGTTTGGCCAACTAGATTGGTTTTTCTTGCAATGGGAGAAGTGCTTAGCTTTGGGATCAATCTTGCAGTGTCCTTTCCCAATGACAGTAGGGGCAGCAAGGCACGTATTGTATTGTTGCCATCAAGGATAACAAGATGGGGTTTTCATGATATTGCTAGAGTTAATCTCGCTACATCATGTCATCTTGCTTAATGAGTTACTTTGTGCTTATGAACTTAATACTCTAGATGCAGGTAGGAGTCGGTCGATTTGTGGAGTAATAGTAGTAGATGCAGAATCGTTCTGATCTACTTGACACGGACGTGATTCCTATATTCATGATGATTGCCTTAGATATCGTCATAACTTTGCGCTTTTCTATCAATTGCTCGGCTGTAATTTGTTCACCCACCGTAATAATTTCTATCTTGAGAGAATCCACTAGTGAAACCTATGACCCCCGGGTCTATTGTACATCATATTAGTTTCCCGTCAACTTGCTAATTTTTGTCGTCGTTCCCTTACTTTGCAATCTTTACTTTCCGTTCCATAAACCAAAAATACCAAAAATATTACTTTACCGTTTATCCATCTCTATCAGATCTCACTTTACGAATAACCATGAAGGGATTGACAACTCCTTTGTCACGTTGGTTGCAAGTTGGTGTTTGTTTGTGCAGGTATTTGGTGGCTTGTTGTGTAGTCTCCTACTGGATTGATACCTTGGTTCTCAAAACTGAGGGAAATACTTACACTCCTTTGCTGCATCACCCTTTCCTCTTCAAGGGAAAAACCAACGCAAGCTCAAGAGGTAGCATTAGGCGTGCTCATCTTGGAGTAATTTCAGGATGGATGACCAGCCGGGAAGTTGGTCCTGGGTGTGCAAGAGTGAGGACAAAGTGCGCAGGGAAAACTAGTATTGATCTGTGGGGCCAGTTGCTACCTCTTGAGCTTGTGTTGGATTTCCCCGAAGAAGAAAGGATGATGCAGCAGAGTAGCGTAAGTATTTCCCTCGGTTTTTGAGAACCAAGGTATCAATCCAATAGGAGGCCACACTCAAGTCCCTCGTACCTGCACAAAACGATAGCTACTCGCAACCAACGTGATTAGGGGTTGTCAATCCCTTCACGGTCACTTACGAGAGTGAGATCTGATAGATATAATATTTTTGGTATTTTAGGTATAGAGATGCAAAGTGGAAAGTAAAAGGCAAAGTAAAAAAGCAAAGCAAGATTAAAGTGATGGAGATTGATATGATGAGAATAGACCCGGGGGCCATAGGTTTCACTAGTGGCTTCTCTCAAGAGCATAAGTATTCTACGGTGGATGAACAAATTACTGTTGAGCAATTGACAGAATTGAGCATAGTTATGAGAATATCTAGGCATGATCATGTATATAGGCATCACGTCCATGACAAGTAGACCGAAACGATTCTGTATCTACTACTATTACTCCACTCATCGACCGCTATCCAGCATGCATCTAGAGTATTAAGTTAAAAACAGAGTAATGCTTTAAGCAAGATGACATGATGTAGAGAGATAAATTCATGCAATATGAAATAAACCCCATCTTGTTATCCTCGATGGCAACGATGCAATACGTGCCTTGCTGCCCCTTCTGTCACTTGGAAAGTACACCGCAAGATCGAACCCAAAGCTAAGCACTTCTCCCATGGCAAGAAAAACCAATCTAGTAGGCCAAACCAAACTGATAATTCGAAGAGACTTGCAAAGATAAGCAATCATACATAAAAGAATTCAGCGAAGATTCAAATATTATTCATAGATAGACTTGATCATAAACCCACAATTCATCGGTCTCAACAAACACACCGCAAAAAGAAGAAGATTACATCGAATAGATCTCCACGAGAGAGGGGGAGAACTTTGTATTGAGATCCAAAAAGAGAGAAGAAGCCATCTAGCTAATAACTATGGACCCGAAGGTCTGAGGTAAACTACTCACACTTCATCGGAGAGGCTATGATGATGTAGAAGCCCTCCGTGATGACGGCCCTCTCCGGCGAAGCTCCGGAACAGGCCCCAAGATGGGATCTCATGGATACAGAAAGTTGCGGCAGTGGAATTAGGTTTTTGGCTCCGTCCCTGTTCGTTTGGGGGTACGTAGGTATATATAGGAGGAAGAAGTACGTCGGTGGAGCTTCGGTGGCCCCACGAGGGTGGGGCGCGCCTGGGGGTATAGGGCGCGCCCCCTACCTCGTGCCCACCTCGAAGCTTCCTTGGCGTAGGGTCCAAGTCTCCTGGGTCATATTCGGGAAGAAAATCACATTCCAGAAAGGTTTATTCCGTTTGGACTCCGTTTGATATTCCGTTTCTTCGAAACACTGAAATAGGCACAAAACAGCAATTCTGGGCTGGGCCTCCGGTTAATAGGTTAGTCCCAAAAATAATATAAAAGTGGAAAATAAAGCCCAATATAGTCCAAAATAGTAGATAATATAGCATGGAGAAATCAAAATTATAGATACGTTGGAGACGTATCAAGCATCCCCAAGCTTAATTCATGCTCGTCCTCGAGTAGGTAAATGATAAAAAGAGAATTTTGATGCGGAGTGCTACTTGGCATAATTTCAATACAAATCTTCTTAATTGTGGTATGAATATTCAGATTAGGAAGATTCGAGACAAAAGTTCATATTGACATAGAGAATAATAATACTTCAAGCATACTAACAAAGCAATTATGTCATCTCAAAATAACATGGCCAAAGAAAGTTATCCCTAGAAAATCATATAGTCTGGCTATGCTCTATCTTCACCACACAAAGTATTTAAATCATGCACAACCCCGATGACAAGCCAAGCAATTGTTTCATACTCTAACTTTTTCAAAACTTTTTCAATCTTCACGCAATACATGAGCGTGAGCCATGGATATAGCACTATATATGGGATAGAATGGTGGTTGTGGAGAAGACAAAAAGAGGGGAAGATAGTCTCACATCCACTAGGCGTATCAATGGGCTATGGAGATGCCCATCAATAGATATCAATGTGAGTGAGTAGGGATTGCCATGCAACGGATGCACTAGAGCTATAAGTATATGAAAGCTCATCAAAAGAAACTAAGTGGGTGTGCATCCAACTCGCTTGCTCACAAAGACCTAGGGCATTTTGAGGAAGCCCATCATTGGAATATACAAGCCAAGTTCTATAATGAAAAATTCCCACTAGTATATGAAAGTGACATAACGAGAGACTCTCTATCATGAAGATCATGGTGCTACTTTGAATCACAAGTGTGGTAAAAGGATAGTAACATTGTCCCTTCTCTCTTTTTCTCTCATTTTTTATTTGGGCCTTTTTATGGCCTCTTTTCTTTTCTTCTTTTTTTCGTCCGGAGTCTCATCCCGACTTGTGGGGGAATCATAGTCTCCATCATTCTTTCCTCACTTGGGACAATGCTCTAAAAATGATGATCATCACACTTTTATTTTTTCTTACAACTCAACAATTACAACTCGATACTTAGAACAAAATATGACTCTATATGAATGCCTCCGGCGGTGTACCGGAATATGCAATGAATCAAGAGTGACATGTATGAAAGAATTATGAACGGTGGCTTTGCCACAATACGATGTCAACTACATGATCATGCTAGCAATATGACAATGATGGAGCGTGCCATAATAAACGGAACGGTGGAAAGTTGCATGGAAATATATCTCGGAATGGCTATGGAAATGCCATGATAGGTAGGTATGGTGGCTGTTTTGAGGAAGGTATATGGTGGGTGTATGATACCGGCGAGAAGTGCGCGGTATTAGAGAGGCTAGCAATGGTGGAAGGATAGGAAAAAGTGCATATAATCCATGGACTCAACATTAGTCGTAAAGAACTCATATACTTATTGCAAAAATCTAGACGTTATCAAAGCAAAGTATTACGCGCATGCTCCTAGGGGATAGATTGGTAGGAAAAGACCATCGCTCGTCCCCGACTGCCACTCATAAGGAAGACAGTCAATAAATAAATCATGCTCCGACTTCATCACATAACGGTTCACTATACGTGCATGCTACGGGACTTGCAAACTTTAACTCAAGAACTTCTCAAATTCACAATTACTCTACTAGCATGACTTTGATATTACTACCTCCATATCTCAAATCAATTATCAAGCATCCAACTTTTCTTAGTATTCAACACGCTCAAAAGAAAGTTTCACAAATCTTGAATACCAAGCATGTTATTATTAAGCAAATTACCATGCTATTAAGACTCTCAAAATAATTTAAGTGAAGAAAGAGAGATCAATAGTTTCTTTAAAACAAGTCCACCACCGTGCTCTAAAAGATCTAAGTGAAGCACATAGAGTAAAACTACTTAGCTCAAAAAGATATAAGTGAAGCACATAGAGTATTCTATCAAATTCTAATTCATGAATGGCTCTCTCAAAAGGTGTGTACAGCAAGGATGATTGTGGCACACTAACAATCAAAGACACAAATAATACAAGACGCTCCAAGCAAAACACATATCATGTTGGTGAATAAAAATATAGCTCCAAGTAAATTACCGATGGAAGTGGACGAAAGAGGGGATGCCTTCCGGGGCATCCCCAAGCTTTGACTTTTTGGTGTCCTTGGATTATCTTTGGGGTGACATGGGCATCCCCAAGCGTAGGCTCTTGCCACTCCTTGTTCCATAATCCATCACAAGAATTCACCCAAAACTTGAAAACTTCACAACACAAAACTCAATAGAAATCTCGTGAGCTCCGTTAGAGAAAGAAAACAAAAGACCACTTCAAGGTACTGTAATGAACTCATTCTTTATTTATATTGGTGTTAAACCTACTGTATTCCAACTTATCTATGGATTATAAACTATTTTACTAACCATAGATTCATCAAAATAAGCAAACAACACACGAAAAACAGAATCTGTCAAAAACAGAACAGTCTGTAGTAATCTGTAGCTAGCGCAAGATATGGAGCCCCAAAAATTCTAAAATAAAATTCTGGACGTGAGGAATTTATCTATTAATCATCTTCAAAAATAATTAACTAAATATCACCTTCCAAATAAAAATTACAGCAGTTCTTGTGAGTGCTAAGACTTTCCCCAAGTCTTCCCGACGGTTCTACTTGGCACAAACACTAATTAAACACAAAAAACACAACCAAAACAGAGGCTAAACAATTTATTTATTACTAAACAGGATCAAAAAGCAAGGAATAAAAATAAAATTGGGTTGCCTCCCAACAAGCGCTATCGTTTAACGCCCCTAGCTAGGCATAAAAGCGAGGATAGATCTAGGTATTGCCATCTTTGGTAGGCAATCCATAAGTGGCTCTCATGATAGTTTCATATGGCAATTTTATTTTCTTTCTTGGAAAGTGTTCCATGCCCTTTTTTAATGGAAAATGAAATCTAATATTCCCTTCATTCATATCAATAATCGCACCAATCGTTCTAAGGAAAGGTCTACCAAGAATAATAGGGCAAGAAGGATTGCAATCTATATCAAGAACAATGAAATCTATGGGCACATAATTCCTATTTGCAACAATAAGAACATCATTAACCCTTCCCATAGGTTTCTTAATAGTAGAATCCGCAAGATGCAAGTTTAGAGAGCAATCATCAAAATCGCGGAAATCTAGCAAATCACACAAAGTTTTGGGGATAGTGGAGACACTAGCACCCAAATCACACAAAGAATAAAACTCATGATCTTTAATTTTAATTTTAATAGTTGGTTCCCACTCATCATGTAGTTTTCTAGGAATAGAAACTTTCAACTCAAGTTTTTCTTCATAAGATTGCATCAAGGCATCAACAATATGTTCGGTGAAGGCTTTCTTTTGACTATAAGCATGTGGAGAATTTAGCATGGATTGCAACAAGGAAATACAATCAATTAAAGAGCAACTTTCATAATTAAATTCCTTGAAATCCAATATAGTTGGTTTAGCAACATCTAGATTTTTATTTCTTTCAATCCCACTTTCATCAATTTCATCATAAAGATCTAAATACTCCAAATTTTTAGAACGCCTTCTAGGTAAAGGAAGATCATATTCAGTTTCATCAAGATTCATATTGCAAAACAAAGATTTGATAGGAGACACATCAATAACTTTTAGATCTTCATCTTGATTTTCATAGGAATTGGAAGAACACGCTTTAATAAAGGCATCTTTGGAAGCACGCATCCTAGCGGTTCTTTCCTTGCACTCATCAATGGAAAATCTCATGGCTTTGAGAGACTCATTGATATCATTCTTAGGAGGAATAGATCTAAGCTTTAAAGAATCAACCTCAAGAGAAATTCTATCAATGTTCCTAGCCAAATCATCAACTTTAAGCAATTTCTCTTCAAGCAAAGCATTAAAATTCTTTTGTGAATTCATAAACTCTTTAACACTATTCTCAAATTCAGAGGGCATATTACTATAATTTCCATAAGAGTTGTTGTAGGAATTCCCATAATTATTAGAAGGATTACTAGGATATGGCCTAGGATTAAAATTCCCTCTGTAAGAGTTGTTACCAAAATTATTCCTACCAACAAAATTCACATCCATAGATTCATTGTTATTCATCCAACTGTAAAGTAGACAAAGGCATATCATTAGGATCAGAAGAAACACTCTTAGTAGCAAATAATTTCATAAGTTCATCAATCTTTCCACTCAACACATTGATTTCTTCTATCACATGCACTTTTTTATTAGAAGATCTTTCAGTATGCCATTGAGAATAATTAACCATAATATTATCTAGGAGTTTAGTAGCATCTCCTAAAGTGATTTCCATAAAAGTGCCTCCCGCGGCCGAATCTAAAAGATTTCTAGAAGCAAAATTCAATCCAGCATAAAAAATTTGTATAATCATCCACAAATTCAAACCATGAGTAGGGCAATTACGTATCATTAATTTCATTCTCTCCCAAGCTTGTGCAACATGTTCATGATCAAGTTGCTTAAAGTTCATAATATCGTTTCTAAGAGAGATGATCTTAGCGGGAGGGAAATACTTAGAGATAAAAGCATCTTTGCACTTGTTCCAAGAATCAATACTATTTTTAGGCAAATATGAAAACCAAGCTTTAGCACGATCTCTAAGTGAAAAAGGAAATAGCTTCAATTTGACGACATCATTATTGACATCTTTTTTCTTTTGCATATCACATAAATCAACGAAGCTATTCAGATGAGTAGCGGCATCTTCACTAGGAAGGCCGGCGAATTGATCTTTCATAACAAGATTCAACAAAGCAGTGTTGATTTCAAAAGATTCAATATTGGCAAGAGGAGCAATCGGAGTGCTAAGGAAATCATTATTATTGGTATTGGTTAAGTCACACAATTTGGTAGTATCTTGAGCCATCGCGACAAACAAGCAATCCAACACACGGGCAAACAAAAGGCAAGCGAGAAAAAGGCAAACGGAGAAAGGAGGAGGAGAAGGAGAAGGAGAAAGAGAGGGCGAATAAAACGGCAAGGGTGAATTGGGGGGAGAGGAAAATGAGAGGCAAATGGCAACTAATGTAATGCGAGAGATAGGGATTGTGATGGGTACTTGGTATGTTGACTTTTTGCGTAGACTCCCCCGCAACGGTGCCAGAAATTATTCTTGCTACCTCTTGAGCTTGCGTTGGATTTCCCCGAAGAGGAAAGGATGATGCAGCAGAGTAGCATAAGTATTTCCCTTAGTTTTTGAGAACCAAGGTATCAATCCAGTAGGAGGCCACGCTCAAGTCCCTCGTACCTGCACAAAACGATAGCTACTCGCAACCAACGCGATTAGGGGTTGTCAATCCCTTCACGGTCACTTACGAGAGTGAGATCTGATAGATATAATATTTTTGGTATTTTAGGTATAGAGATGCAAAGTGAAAAGTAAAAGGAAAAGTAAAAAAGCAAAGCAAGATTAAAGTGGAGATTGATATGATGAGAATAGACCCGGGGGCCATAGGTTTCACTAGTGGCTTCTCTCAAGAGCATAAGCATTCTATGGTGGATGAACAAATTACTGTTGAGCAATTGACAGAATTGAGCATAGTTATGAGAATATCTAGGCATGATCATGTATATAGGCATCACGTCCGTGACAAGTAGACCGAAATGATTTTGCATCTACTACTATTACTCCACTCATCGACCGCTATCCAGCATGCATCTAGAGTATTAAGTTAAAAACAGAGTAACGCTTTAAGCAAGATGACATGATGTAGAGAGATAAATTCATGCAATATGAAATAAACCCCATCTTGTTATCCTCGATGGCACCAATGCAATACGTGCCTTGCTGCCCCTTCTGTCACTAGGAAAGGGCACCGCAAGATCGAACCCAAAGCTAAGCACTTCTCCCATGGCAAGAAAAACCAATCTAGTAGGCCAAACCAAACTGATAATTCGAAGAGACTTGCAAAGATAACCAATCATACATAAAAGAATTCAAAGAAGATTCAAATATTATTCATAGATAGACTTGATCATAAACCCACAATTCATCGGTCTCAACAAACACACCGCAAAAAGAAGAAGATTACATCGAATAGATCTCCACGAGAGAGGGGGAGAACTTTGTATTGAGATCCAAAAAGAGAGAAGAAGCCATCTAGCTAATAACTATGGACCCGAAGGTCTGAGGTAAACTACTCACACTTCATCGGAGAGGCTATGATGATGTAGATGAAGGAAATATGCCCTAGAGGTAATAATAAAGTTATTATTTTTTCCTTATATCATGATAAATCTTTATTATTCATGCTAGAATTGTATTAACCGGAAACATAATACATGTGTAAATACATAGACAAACAGTATGTCACTAGTACGCCTCTACTTGACTAGCTCGTTGAATCAAAGATGGTTAAGTTTCCTAGCCATAGACATGAGTTGTCATTTGATTAACGGGATCACATCATTAGAGAATGATGTGATTGACTTAACCCATTCCGTTAGCATAGCACTTGATCGTTTAGTTTGTTGCTATTGCTTTCTTCATGACTTATACATGTTCCTATGACTATGAGATTATGCAACCCCCGTTTACCGGAGGAACACTTTATGTGCCACCAAACGTCACAACGTAACTGGGTGATTATAAAGGTGCTCTACAGGTGTCTCCGAAGGTACTTGTTGGGTTGGCGTATTTCGAGATTAGGATTTGTCACTCCGATTGTCGGAGAGGTATCTCTGGCCCACTCGGTAATGCACATCACTATAAAACTTGCAAGCACTCATTAGTTGCGGGATGATGTGTTACGGAACGAGTAAAGAGACTTGCCGGTAACGAGATTGAACTAGGTATTGAGATACTGACGATCGAATCTCGGGCAAGTAACATACCGATGACAAAGGGAACAACGTATGTTGTTATGCGGTTTGACTGATAAAGATCTTCGTAGAATATGTAGGAGCCAATATGAGCATCCAGGTTCCGCTATTGGTTATTGACCGGAGACGTGTCTCGGTCATGTCTACATAGTTCTCGAACCCATAGGGTCCGCACGCTTAAAGTTTGATGACGGTTATATTATGAGTTTATGTGTTTTGATGTACCGAAGGAGTTCGGAGTCCCGGATGAGATCGGGGACATGACGAGGAGTCTCGAAATGGTCGAGACGTAAAGATCGATATATTGGACGACTATATTCAGACATCGGAAAGGTTCTGGGTGATTCTGGTATTTTCGGGAGTACCGGGGAGTTACGGGAATTCGTATTGGGCCTTAATGGGCCATACGGGAAAGGAGAGAAAGGCCTCAAAGGGTGGCCACACCCCTCCCCATGGACTGGTCCGAATTGGACTAGGGAGGGGGCGCCCCCTTCCTTCCTTCTCCTTTTCCCTTCCCTTTCCTTCCCTCATACTCCTACTACTTGGAAGGGCTCCTAGTTCTACTAGGAAAGGGGGAATCCTACTCTTGGTGGGAGTAGGACTCCCCTAGGGCGCGCCATAGAGAGGGCCAGTCCTCCCCCTCCTCCACTCCTTTATATACGGGGGCAGGGGGCACCCCAAAGACACAACAATTGATCTCTTGATCTCTTAGCCGTGTGCGGTGCCCCCCTCCACCATAATCCACCTCGATCATATTATAGCGGTGCTTAGGCGAAGCCCTGCGTCGGTAGAACATCATCATCGTCACCACACCGTCGTGCTGACGAAACTCTCCCTCAACACTCGGCTGGATCGGAGTTCGAGGGACGTCATCGAGCTGAACGTGTGCTGAACTCGGAGGTGCCGTGCGTTCGGTACATGGATTGGTCGGATCGTGAAGACGTACGACTACATCAACCGCGTTGTGCTAACGCTTCTGTTTTCGGTCTACGAGGGTACGTGGACAACACTCTCGCCTCTCATTGCTATGCATCACCATGATCTTACGTATGCGTAGGAAATTTTTGAAATTACTACGTTCCCCAACAGTGGTATCAGAGCCAGGTTTTATGCATTGATGTAATATGCACGAGTAGAACACAAGTGAGTTGTGGGCGATATAAGTCATACTGCTTACCAGCATGTCACACTTTGGTTCGGCGGTATTGTTGGATGAAGCGGCCCGGACCGACATTACGCGTACGCTTACGCGAGACTGGTTCTACCGACGTGCTTTGCACATAGGTGGCTGGCGGGTGTCAGTTTCTCCAACTTTAGTTGAACCGAGTGTGGCTACGCCCGGTCCTTGCGAAGGTTAAAACAGCACCAACTTGACAAACTATCGTTGTGGTTTTGATGCGTAGGTAAGAACGGTTCTTGCTCAGCCCGTAGCAGCCACGTAAAACTTGCAACAACAAAGTAGAGGACGTCTAACTTGTTTTTGCAGGGCATGTTGTGATGTGATATGGTCAAGACGTGATGAGATATAAGTTGTTGTATGAGATGATCATGTTTCGTTGAAGTTATCAGCAACAGGCAAAAGCCTTATGGTTATCTCTCTATTGCATAAGATGCAAGCGCCAAATAATTGCTTTACTTTATCGCTATGCGATAGCAATAGTTGCAAGAGTAATTGTTGGTGAGACAACCATGTGACGACACATTGATATAGATCAAGATGATGGAGATCATGGTGTCATGCCGATGATGATGGAAATCATGATGATGCTTTGGAGATGGAGATCAAAGGCACAAGATGATGATGGCCATATCATGTCACATATTTTGATTGCATGTGATGTTTATCTTTTATACATCTTACTTTGCTTAGTTATGACGGTAGCATTATAAGATGATCTCTCACTAAATTTCAAGATAAAAGTGTTCTCCCTGAGTATGCACCGTTGCCAAAGTTCGTCGTGCCCAGACACCACGTGATGATCAGGTGTGATAAGCTCCACGTCCATCTACAACGGGTGCAAGCCAGTTTTGCACACGCAGAAATACTCAGGTTAAACTTGACGAGCCTAGCATATGCAGATATGGCCTCGGAACACTGGAGACCGAAAGGTCGAGCATGAATCATATAGTAGATATGATCAACATAATGATGTTCACCATTGAAAACTACTCCATTTCACATGATGATCGGTTATGGTTTAGTTGATATGGATCACGTGATCACTTAGATGATTAGAGGGATGTCTATCTAAGTGGGAGTTCTTAAGTAATATGATTAATTGAACTTTAATTTATCATGAACTTAGTCCTGGTAGTATTAACATATCTATGTTGTAGATCAATAGCTCACGTTTAGCCCCTCTGTTTTATTTTTGATATGTTCCTAGAGAAAACTAAGTTGAAAAATGTTAGTAGCAATGATGCGGATTGGATCCATGATCTGAGGATTATCCTCATTGCTGCACAGAAGAATTATGTCCTTGATGCACCGCTAGGTGACAGGCCTATTGCAGGAGCAGATACAGACGTCATGAACGTTTGGCTAGCTCAATATGATGACTACTTGATAGTTTAGTGCACCATGCTTAACAGCTTAGGATCGGGATTTCAAAGACGTTTTGAACGTCATGGACCATATGAGATGTTCCAGGAGTTGAAATTAATATTTCAAGCAAATAACCGAGTTGAGAGATATGAAGTCTCCAACAAGTTCTATAGCTAAAAGATGGAGGAGAATAGCTCAAGCAGTGAGCATATGCTCAGATTGTCTGGGTACTACAATCGCTTGAATCAAGTGGGAGTTAATCTTCCAGATAAAATAGTGATTGACAAAATTCTCTAGTCACCATCACCAAGTTAGTAGAACTTCGTGATGAACTATAGTATGCAATGGATGACGTAAATGATTCCCGAGCTTTTCATGATGATGAAATTGATGAAGGTAGAAATCAAGAAAGAGCATCAAGTGTTGATGATTAACAAGACCACTAGTTTCAAGAAAAGGGAAAGGGAAAGAAAGGGAACTTCAAGAAGAACGGAAAGCAAGTTGCTGCTCAAGTGAAGAAGCCCAAGTCTGGACCTAAGCCTGAGACTAAGTGCTTCTACTGCAAAGGGACTGGTCACTGGAAGCGGAACTGCCCCAAGTATTTGGCGGATAAGAAGGATGGCAAAGTGAACAAAGGTATATTTGATATACGGATTATTGATGTGTATTTTACTAGTGTTCGTAGCAACCCCCCGGTATTTGATACTGGTTCAGTTGCTAAAGAGTAGTAACTCGAAACGGGAGTTGCAGAATGAACAGAGACTAGTTAAGGGTGAAGTGACGATGTGTGTTGGAAGTGGTTCCAAGATTGATATGATCATCATCGCACACTCCCTATACTTTCGGGATTAGTGTTGAACCTAAATAAGTGTTATTTGGTGTTTGCATTGAGCATGAATATGATTTGATCTTGTTTATTGCAATACGGTTATTCATTTAAGTAAGAGAATAAATTGTTGTTCTGTTTACATATATGGTTACACATCCAATGAAAATGGTTCGTTGGATCTCGATCGTAGTGATACACATATTCATAATATTGAAACCAAAAGATGCAAAGTTAATAATGAGAGTGCAACTTATTTATGGCACTGCCGTTTAGGTCATATTGGTGTAAAGCGCATGAAGAAACTCCATGCTGATGGACTTTTGGAATCACTTGATTATGAATCAGTTGATGCTTGCGAATCATGCCTCATGGGAAAGATGACTAAGACTCCGTTCTCCGGAACAATGCAGCAAGCAACAGATTTGTTGGAAATCATGCATACTTATGTATGTGGTTCGATGAATATTGAAGCTCGCGGCAGGTATCATTATTTTCTGATCTTCACAGATGATTTGAGAAGATATGAGTATATCTACTTGATGAAACACAAGTCTGAAACATCTGAAAAGTTTAAAGAATTTCAGAGTGAAGTGGAGAATCATCGTAACAAAAATAAAAGTTTCTATGATATGATCGCAGAAGTAAAATATTTGAGTTACGAGTTTGGCCTTCAGTTAAAACAATGTGAAATAGTTTCACTACTCACACCACCTGGAACACCACAGTATAATGGTGTGTCTGAACGTCGTAACCGTGCTTTATTAGATATGGTGCGATCTATGACGTCTCTTACTGATTTACCGCTATCGTTTTGGGGTTATGCATTAGAGACAGCTACATTCACGTTAAATAGGGCACCATTTGAATCCGTTGAGACGACACCGTATGAACTATGGTTTGGCAAGAAACCTAAGCTATCGTTTCTTAAAGTTTGAGGTTGCAATGCTTATGTGAAAAAGTTTCAACCTGATAAGCTCAAACCCAAATCGGAGAAGTGTGTCTTCATAGGATACCCAAAAGAAAATGTTGGGTACACCTTCTATCATAGATCCGAAGGCAAGATATTCGTTGCTGAGAATGGATCCTTTCTAGAGAAGGAGTTTCTCTCGAAAGAAGTGAGTGGGAGGAAAGTAGAACTTGATGAGGTAACTATACCTGCTCCCTTATTGGAAAGTAGTTCATCATAGAAATATGTTCCTGTGACTACTACACTAATTAGTGAGGAAGCTAATGATGATGATCATGCAACTTCAGATCAAGTTGCTACCGAACCTCGTAGGTAAACCAGAGTGAGATCCGCACCAGAGTGGTACGGTAATCCTGTTCTAGAGGTCATGTTACTTGACCATGACGAGCCTACGAACTATGAGGAAGCGATGATGAGCCCAGATTCCGCGAAATGGCTTGAGGCCATGAAATCTGAGATGAGATCCATGTATGAGAACAAAGTATGGACTTTGAATGACTTGCCCATTGATTGGCGAGCCATTGAGATTAAATGGATATTCAAGAGGAAGACGGACGCTGATAGTAGTGTTACTATCTACAAAGCTAGAATTGTCGCAAAAAGGTCTTCGACAAGTTCAAGGTGTTGACTACGATGAGAGTTTCTCACTCGTATCTATGCTTATGTCAGGACCCTGATTCCAAGTCACATCGATCTAGCCGGTAACACCTCATATCACTTTGCGGCCTCACGCACGGTATTCCCACGGGTGTCGCCTTACCATGGCCCGGGACCGTTTGCGCCTTTTGGCTCACGTATATGATAGTGTCGCTAGCATCCATATGACAGAGAACCCGGGACGACATGGCTAGTCGTGAACCCAAAGCGGCACTAACCTATGGGGACAGGCATACATGAATCACATCGAGCATGTCGGTCAGCAGCGTGTGAATCCAGGCTGTAGCACTTGGCTAACAGGACTCCGGGAACCCGGGCTGTAGCAGGCTAGGCAGGACTCCGGATGTCACCGCGTGACATTTCCCCGAAGGGACAGACACAGGAACAAAGTGAAGCACATGCCGGCCAGTCAAGTGTCCTAAGCAGTAGTGCTGGGCTAGCAGGACTCCGGTGAACCGGGCTGTAGCGGACTACTATGGCTCATGGAAGCACTAGACTACATTTCCCCATAAGAGAGGCTGCCAAGGATAAACAACTAGATTGTCGGATCCCACACATACCAAGCATTTCAATCATACACACAATATGCTCGATATGTGTAAATACAACATGGCATCACAACATAACTCTACAACTCAAGTATTCATTCATTAGGCTCCGAGGAGCGAGATATTACAAACATGGGTCTCATGACCCAACAATCATAGAATACAAATCAAGGCACAAGCGGAAGCTTAACATGTCTGAGTACAGACATCTGCAAATGAAAAAGGCTAAGAAGCCTGACTATCTACCAGATCCTGCCGAGGGCGCAAGATCGTAGCTGAGGTATCAAGCTAAATGTCGAAGTCCACGCGGAACTACTAGCGAGACTGAAGTCTCTCTACAAAACATAAATTAAGCAAACGTGAGTACAAAGGTACTCAGCAAGACTTACATCAGAACTAGCTACATATGCATCGGTATCAACAAGGGGGGGTGGTGGAGTTTGACTGCAGCAAGCCAGCTTTGACTCAGTGGCTAACTTGAACTACGACCGCAAGCAACTCTTTTGAGGTGGCGCACACGAGTCCACATATTCACCATTCAATAGACCACTATGGATCCGCTCCCGTCTCCCTACGAGAAGGCCATCCATAGCACTCACACTTATCTTGCGAGTTTTAGAGTATCCACTTTCACTTGTCTATGAACTGTTATAGGCAACCCAGAAGTCCATTACCGCGGACACGGCTATTCGAATAGATGATGTTAACCCTGCAGGGGTGTACTTCTTCACACACGCTCTCACCACTTACCGCCGTTTACACGACATGTACTCGGCAACCTTCAAGCAGAAGCCCAACGAGGGTGTCGGCCACGGCCTACCTAAACACTCAAGTCTCTAGTCCAGGTTTATCGCCTATCCAGGTTCCATCCGCAGGGAGTCCGGCCGAGGTTTCCACATACGGCCCTGGATGATGTGTACAGGGTTCCAAGACACCAAACGGGCGCCCGGCATGCCCGGCCACGGTGTATCTACCGCATCATAGCCCACCCCTAGGGTCAGCACTACGCACGGCCGCCAACACATATCCTATAAACACCAGAAACTAGTTGCAACTCCTGGACAGAGGACAAGGGTGATCAAGAAGCCGAGAGGGTCCATTGGTTTTGGGCCCAATGCGTGGTAGTAACTGTTTCATGGATCACAAACACAGAACTCAGTTCCTAAGAACGGCTTCAATGAGACAACTCACCATGTACTCCTACATGGCCTCTCACCGCTACCTTTACCTAATCGTGTTCACACACTTAGCTCACACGTAGTAGGACATGTTCATCACTGTTCCAATTCATCCCCGATGAATCAGAACTGACTCAACTCTAAGCAATAGCAGGCATGACAAACAAGCATGGATGAGTAGACACATCAGGGCTCAAACAACTCCTACTCATGCTAGTGGGTTTCATCTATTTACTATGGCAATGACAGGTCATGCACAGGAAAGGGGTTCAACTACCGCAACATGTAACAGTTGAATCGTTGTTGTCCTAATGCAGTAAAAGAGAGCAGGAGCGAGAGAGTGGGATTGTATCGGAATGAACAAGGGGGTTTTGCTTGCCTGGCACTTCTGAAGATAGTATAGCTCTTCATCGGTGTCATCGAACTCATCGTCGAAACCACGTTTATCGAGAGGGGACAACTTCCGGCAATTAAGAAGGAAACACAATCAATGCAATGCAACAATATGATGCATGCTCATGACATGGCAATATGCTATTGATTGAACTAATGCAACTAGCAACCATATTAAATGAAGTTGGTTTGAACCCTAGGTTCAAATTCAAACCCCATATGTGCTTTCTTAAATGCCATTTAATTGAATTGTCCTAAACAGAGGATATAAGTTGCTCTAACATGCATGAAAATGCCATAAATAGATTCCTTGAATTTTTCTGATAATTTTTCATATATAAATTATTTCATTCTGAGCTACGGTTGATTTTCTATGAATTTTTAAAGTTTTAAACATTTTCTGGAATTTCCTGAATTAAATTAAATCCAGAAATGACTTATTGCGTCAGCACTGCATCATTCCTGCGTCAGCAAGTCAACAGCAGCGGTCTAGGTCAAACCTGACCAGTGGGGTCCACTGGTCAGTGACACAATGCTGGCATGAGTCACTAACGTGTGGGGTCGGTCAACGTTGACTTAACCAAAGTCAAAGCTGACACATGGGGTCCGCAAGATTAGCACTAATCTAAACAGAAATTAAACTAAATAATTTTGGCGTCGGGGCCCACACGGCAGTGGCACTAGGGTGTTAGTTAAGGCGTCATTAGAGGCTAATGCCATCGCCACGTCGGCTTCGCCGGAGTTAGGCCGCCGGCGATGCCCAGGTGCGGCGGAGGTGCTCAGAGTCGAGCTGTGGTGCTTCGTTCGAAGCTTGGCTGGGCTCTCTGGAAAGCTGGCGCGACGGTGCGTCGAGTGGTGGTGGTTGTCGGGCCTGGGACAGCCGGAATCGACGCCGGCAACGAGCCTTGCGGCTGCCGGAGTTCGGGCGAGGCCGAACTCGTCGTTGCGGTGGCTCTGGAAGAACGGGGCCAGCTCCTACGTGATCTACATGATGCGGTGAGTGGGTTGGACGTGTCGGGCGGACCATTTGGTCGCCGGAGTCGCGTCGGCGGCGAGCGCAGGCCGCGGCGGGTTCGGGCGTAGGCGGTCCGTTGGCTACGGAGGCCTACGGGGAAGAAGAAAGGGATGGGCAGGGTCGGAGTCTCACGGCGAGTCGGACGGGGAGGTCAGCGAGCTCGGAGACGGCCGGAGCAGTCGGGGTGGCAAGGAGGATCTCCAGCGACCGACGAGGAAGAAGATGACGTTGGCGGCATCACAGGGCTTCCGGCGCCCTCCGCCTTGGTGAGGAGGAAGAGGGGAACGAGGCAGGGCTTCTTGGCGCGTCGGCGAGGCATGGGGTGGCCGGTGGCCGTGGTAGAGCACGGCGGCGCCCTCTGGTGCGCTCGGGAAGAGAGGGAGAGGGAGCCAGAGGAGGGGAAAGAGGTCCAGGGAGAGAGGGGGAGGACAAGGGGGTCGGGGGGTGTGCGTGGCGGCAACCAGGTAGTCGAGGGGGGGCACGTAGGCAGGGGGAGCCAGCGCGGCTCGCCTGCGCATCAGGCACGCGGCTGCTTCTCCTCCTGGCAGGAGGAAGAAGACAGCGCTGCCCCTGGTGGGTCGGGCTGGCTTTGGCCAGTAGGCCACTACGGTGGTGGGCTGCACAGTAAGGTTCCTCTCTTTTATTTCTGTTACCTTTTCTAATTTTATCTCTGTTTTGTTTTGTTTTTATTAATACATTTTGCCACTGATTCAAAATTCAAAATGAATTCAAAACAGTGCCAAAACACTCTGAGATATTTTATGTTACCTCTCTGGACTATTCCAAAAGTACATAAAACATTTCAAAGCATTTGAAAATATATTCATTATATATTATGAATATATCCCCAAATTCAAATAGATTATTGATTTAAATTCAGAGACCAAATAATTCCTTAAAAATGTTCCAGAATTTTGGTTTGATATATAACTCTTGCCAAAATTCACAAAACTATTTTAGGGCATTTTGGATTCACATAATGCTATTTAAAGGGTGCTTGCCCTTCTTTTAATCAGATTTCTGAGGTTTCAACAATCCTCAATTCAAGTTTCGGAAATTTAAACATGATGCAAGCAAGATGCAACACTAGGCAACACCAGAAGCTAGGGATGTGACAGCTCACCACTACTAAACAAGAATCTCGTCCCGAGATTCAAGTCGTGAGGTAAGAAAGAAGGGGGGTCACAAAACTACCGCAGTCTTCTCTATCCAACTGCCCTTCCCGAAGATGTTGATTCATTGCGTCATCTTGATCTTGACGTCTTTGCTTTCGGGATCTTCATCCAGCATGATGACGGCAGAGAGAAATTCTACAGGAATCGATCTCCTCGGAGATCGAGCACTCAAGATCAACTCATGGAGTGAGATATAAAACATCTCTTGAGCTGAGGCACGAAACACACATCAGGGGTGATGGAAAGAAGCAGATGATAAAGGTTCAAATTTGGTAGGCAACAATTCCACGCTTAAGTAGGATGGTGCATGGTTTCAAAGTAGCGAGGAGATAATTGCCATGATACCATAACGAGACATCTTAAGGTAGGTGACTTGTAGAAATATTCCCTTAAGTGGCAAAAAGAATTACTTTTGATTCAGAGATCATTGAAATTCTTCATACCAGCTTAAGGCAATTTACAATTGATCGTTTGAGATAGCTCGAAGAGATGGCATACTCGGACTAGGATGGATGATGTGGACTACCTTGTTGAAGACAACTCAAGGGTTGATTTTGCTTACGCGTGCTCTCAAGAACTTGAGCATTTTCATATTCATCAAGGTTCTACCAACATCCGTGGCAAGGATCTTGGCAACACGACATACTACCATGATGACTAGTGATGGATGATGCGGATACAAAGGAAGATAACACCTTCTCAGATCTTCCCTTAGCGAGGCTAAGGGAACAGAATCTGGACGATCGACCGAGAGACATTTAGCACTCCGCCTCTAATGTTCTCCTTGATGTGCTAGCGTAATCCATTCATAGATTTGGTTTGATATCTAGAACATCAAGTAAAAGGTCGGACTTTGGGAGCACAAGAATCCATAAGGATTAACTACGGAGGTAAATCCTACGAAATCCTCATGGGGAGGTGGCCAACTTCTTCAACCAAGATATTACAATAATTGACCTTCCGGCTAGGTGGGTTGGCCACGACATCCACGTTACCGGGTTACCGAGAGACCATTATTATAGTTCTTGGAAAATGCTCCAACCATCATATCTACCTGAGATTCAGATCTGGTTGGTGTCAGGATATTCCAGACTCATCGAATCTAGAAAGAAAAGTGAAAGTTTGCAACACAAATCGACGAGATGACGTTGCGAGATTCTCAGGAAATGAGCTACGATAGCAAGCTCCAGAACATGAGCTGGTCCTGCTAACATATGTGAACATGCTGTCCTAGACAAGCATGACCACATAGTAGTCTTATAGTAAAACACTACCGAGTTCAGATTGGGAACCATCATCGAGGATAACGAAGTCCTAACATAAGTCATGACTAGCTCTCATGAAGAAACTTCTTCTCCTTGAACAAATCAATCAGTGGCTTGGTGTGCTAGGGACACATATGGACTGGAGGTAGCGAGCCTATCAAACCATAGAATACTTCGCACATGCATGACTAACTTGGGATGACTCCAAAGGAAGCAAAACAAGATTTCTCGAATCCACGGCGGCAACTTGCATCAGATGCACATGAATTAGAGGAAGTCACATATTTCAACCGGACATATCCTTCATGAACGGGACATGAGGGAAATTCTTATAAAGTTTCCAACACTAGTATAATGTTCAACATGAATCATGGGGGAGACGAAATGCTGCTGATGGGCTCAACAGCAACTCATCGGAATCTCCATATCACTGGACTTCCACCATCATGTGAACACGGTGATAGCATTGGTCAGACCAAAAGATGTAATGGTGTATGCTCGAGGGATCAACCATGAGTAAGACAACATTACGAACATCGTTGGTTCTGATTTGATTTGACGATAGCCCACACTCAAATCAAAGGATTGATAAGACAATAGCACCGACAATTGATCACGTGGATCAATCGATGAAGATATTATCTTTCTTCAACACAGATAAAAGATATCCCTTAGGGATGAGCGTGGTAGGACAAGCTTTTATCTTCCAACTCTCTAAGTTGTTGTTAAGCTTAACCAGCTAGCTCAGGGGTATCCAACATAGATTCTTGGAGAAGAGGGTGGCTACAAGAAACCAACTTGATCACGAACTCAACATAGCGATCAGGTGATAGCCTGGTGATACCTCCGAGAAGATATTCGGAAAATCACGAACCACCGATATGTCACTAAGCTCGAGAACAATCTTGCTTTTCAGGGCAAGACGATATGATCAAATAAGCAAGGAATTCAATCCTAACTCCAAGATCAAATAGTGCACCAGAAATAAGGACAAGGTAGCACGATCAATCCTAGAATAGTGATTTGATAACCAACACGCTAAGAATGATAATAATGTCCATAACTACCAAGCAACACAGTTGCTAGGAGTATTGATTTCACAAATCATGGTTCACTTGTCGGCATTCCAGTTACATCAACACGGGACCGAGGAATGAATAATGATGGAGAGAAGTATCACTGCGTCAAGAGTTCATAAGAGATGGTGCAATTCTCATGACATTCCTGACATAAAGATGGTAACACTCCAAGGTAGAACAGAGCAAAAGCTGGATTGGCATTTTAATCTGCGAAATACAACTACTTTGACCCAATCCTGGATATGGATGAGGTACTGGAGTTTTGTTTCTCCTAGTCATTCTGAACCAGAACGCCTTGATGGGCCACAAGAATAATAGCCATCGATGAACATGATTGCACACATACTCTTGACTATCGAATGATAGACAATGGTCGGAATACAAGTGAAGAGTAACAACTCAAGGAACATATAACATTTTGAGTTGTGGATGCATAGGTTAGTATGTCGAACTAAGTCCAACAGGTTTCTTCTAGATAACCCATGCGGAGGGATAGAATTGGCAGAGTCACAATATAGAATGAAGAACTCATCAAGAGCACTCTGGTTGTGATCTTTTGGTTCAAAAGAACTTCTGCCATATTGGCTCATGGTATTGGAAGAACGCTATACCACGGGCCTCGAGGGCTATCAGAAGGTTACTAATATCTTAAGGGAACTAGCAAATACTAACAACATGAAGTAGGGTGAATCTCGGGTTCAAAACCCAGGAGTAGAATACCTACTAACTAAATAACATCATGAGATGCTTTCGAGAATGGTGGCCAGAATCATCACATTGGGAACACCAAACATGGCTAGATTACTAACTCCAAGATACCCTAGTGTCATAATAACAACTCCAACATATATGTCGAGGCAATAGAGTACCTCAACTCACCGATTAGTGTGCTTAATCTGGCCCAAAAGGACATCGGGAACGGGAGGAAGGGATTTGCAGATGCATCAGATTGTTTGGAAACCTGGGATGACTCGGACATCATAACGGCTGTAAATGCTCAAAATGATTTGAGACATCTTGCAAAATGGTGGCATAACCTCTCAACATCACAATAACAAGGTTCTGAGGCCAGCTATGAACATACGAAAGTAGTAGAAGCTGAACTGAGACTTGAACTCAACAATCCTAGGCAACTACGGTTTAGTAACACGTCATCCTGAGAGATAGAAGATAAGCCTAGTACTTAACCCCGTAGAAAAGATAAGATGACTCAGATCAGAAGGTCATGAGGATAAGGAGTAAAAAGAGCCTTACGTTCCCATCCACAATCAATTCCTTATATAACTAAAGCATTTCTAGACTCAACTTCGACCAGCTTGGCTTGGTAATCCTATAGGCAGTCAGGCTCTGATACCAAAGCTATCAGGACCCCGATTCCAAGTCACATCGATCTAGCCGGTAACACCTCATATCACTTTGCGGCCTCACGCATGGTATTCCCACGGGTGTCGCCTTACCATGGCCCGGGACCGTTTGCGCCTTTTGGCTCACGTATATGATAGTGTCGCTAGCATCCATATGACAGAGAACCCGGGACGACATGGCTAGTCGTGAACCCAAAGCGGCACTAACCTATGGGGACAGGCATACATGAATCACATCGAGCATGTCGGTCAGCAGCGTGCGAATCCGGGCTGTAGCACTGGGCTAACAGGACTCCGGGAACCCGGGCTATAGCAGGCTAGGCAGGACTCCGGATGTCACCGCGTGACATTTCCCCGAAGGGACAGACACAGGAACGAAGTGAAGCACATGCCGGCCAGTCAAGTGTCCTGAGCAGTAGTGCTGGGCTAGCAGGACTCCGGTGAACCGGGCTGTAGCAGACTACTATGGCTCATGGAAGCACTAGACTACATTTCCCCATAAGAGAGGCTGCCAAGGATAAACAACTAGATTGTCGGATCCCACACATACCAAGCATTTCAATCATACACACAATATGCTCGATATGTGTAAATACAACATGGCATCACAACATAACTCTACAACTCAAGTATTCATTCATTAGGCTCCGAGGAGCGAGATATTACAAACATGGGTCTCATGACCCAACAATCATAGAATACAAATCAAGACACAAGCGGAAGCTTAACATGTCTGAGTACAGACATCTACAAATGAAAAAGGCTAAGAAGCCTGACTATCTACCAGATCCTGCCGAGGGCGCAAGATCGTAGCTGAGGTATCAAGCTAAACGTCAAAGTCCACGCGGAACTACTAGCGAGACTGAAGTCTCTCTACAAAACATAAATTAAGCAAACGTGAGTACAAAGGTACTCAGCAAGACTTACATCAGAACTAGCTACATATGCATCGGTGTCAACAAGGGGGGTGGTGGAGTTTGACTGCAGCAAGCCAGCTTTGACTCAGTGGCTAACTTGAACTACGACCGCAAGCAACTCTTTTGAGGTGGCGCACACGAGTCCACATATTCACCATTCAATAGACCACTATGGATCCGCTCCCGTCTCCCTACGAGAAGGCCATCCATAGCACTCACACTTATCTTGCGAGTTTTAGAGTATCCACTTTCACTTGTCTATGAACTGTTATAGGCAACCCAGAAGTCTATTACCGCAGACACGGCTATTCGAATAGATGATGTTAACCCTGCAGGGGTGTACTTCTTCACACACGCTCTCACCACTTACCGCCGTTTACACGACATGTACTCGGCAACCTTCAAGCAGAAGCCCAACGAGGGTGTCGGCCACGGCCTACCTAAACACTCAAGTCTCTAGTCCAGGTTTATCGCCTATCCAGGTTCCATCCGCAGGGAGTCCGGCCGAGGTTTCCACATACGGCCCTGGATGATGTGTACAGGGTTCCAAGACACCAAACGGGCGCCCGGCATGCCCGGCCACGGTGTATCTACCGCATCATAGCCCACCCCTAGGGTCAGCACTACGCACGGCCGCCAACACATATCCTATAAACACCAGAAACTAGTTGCAACTCCTGGACAGAGGACAAGGGTGATCAAGAAGCCGAGAGGGTCCATTGGTTTTGGGCCCAATGCGTGGTAGTAACTGTTTCATGGATCACAAACACAGAACTCAGTTCCTAAGAACGGTTTCAATGAGACAACTCACCATGTACTCCTACATGGCCTCTCACCGCTACCTTTACCTAATCGTGTTCACACACTTAGCTCACACGTAGTAGGACATGTTCATCACTGTTCCAATTCATCCCCGATGAATCAGAACTGACTCAACTCTAAGCAATAGCAGGCATGACAAACAAGCATGGATGAGTAGACACATCAGGGCTCAAACAACTCCTACTCATGCTAGTGGGTTTCATCTATTTACTATGGCAATGACAGGTCATGCACAGGAAAGGGGTTCAACTACCGCAACATGTAACAATTGAATCGTTGTTGTCCTAATGCAGTAAAAGAGAGCAGGAGCGAGAGAGTGGGATTGTATCGGAATGAACAAGGGGGTTTTGCTTGCCTGGCACTTCTGAAGATAGTATAGCTCTTCATCGGTGTCATCGAACTCATCGTCGAAACCACGTTTATCGAGAGGGGACAACTTCCGGCAATTAAGAAGGAAACACAATCAATGCAATGCAACAATATGATGCATGCTCATGACATGGCAATATGATATTGATTGAACTAATGCAACTAGCAACCATATTAAATGAAGTTGGTTTGAACCCTAGGTTCAAATTCAAACCCCATATGTGCTTTCTTAAATGCCATTTAATTGAATTGTCCTAAACAGAGGATATAAGTTGCTCTAACATGCATGAAAATGCCATAAATAGATTCCTTGAATTTTTCTGATAATTTTTCATATATAAATTATTTCATTCTGAGCTACGGTTGATTTTCTATGAATTTTTAAAGTTTTAAACATTTTCTGGAATTTCCTGAATTAAATTAAATCCAGAAATGACTTATTGCGTCAGCACTGCGTCATGCCTGCGTCAGCAAGTCAACAGCAGCGGTCTAGGTCAAACCTGACCAGTGGGGTCCACTGGTCAGTGACACAATGCTGGCATGAGTCACTAACGTGTGGGGTCGGTCAACGTTGACTTGACCAAAGTCAAAGCTGACACATGGGGTCCGCAAGATTAGCACTAATCTAAACAGAAATTAAACTAAATAATTTTGGCGTCGGGGCCCACACGGCAGTGGCACTAGGGTGTTAGTTAAGGCGTCATTAGAGGCTAATGCCATCGCCACGTCGGCTTCGCCGGAGTTAGGCCGCCGGCGATGCCCAGGTGCGGCGGAGGTGCTCAGAGTCGAGATGTGGTGCTTCGTTCGAAGCTTGGCTGGGCTCTCTGGAAAGCTGGCGCGACGGTGCATCGAGTGGTGGTGGTTGTTGGGCCTGGGACAGCCGGAATCGACGCCGGCGACGAGCCTTGCGGCTGCCGGAGTTCGGGCGAGGCCGAACTCGTCGTTGCGGTGGCTCTGGAAGAACGGGGCCAGCTCCTACATGATCTACACGATGCGGTGAGTGGGCTGGACGCGTCGGGCGGACCATTTGGTCACCGGAGTCGCGTCGGCGGCGAGCGCAGGCGGCGGCGGGTTCGGGCGTAGGCGGTCCGTTGGCTACGGAGGCCTACGGGGAAGAAGAAAGGGATGGGCAGGGTCGGAGTCTCACGGCGAGTCGGACGGGGAGGTCAGCGAGCTCGGAGACGGTCCGGAGCAGTCGGGGTGGCAAGGAGGATCTCCGGCGACCGACGAGGAAGAAGATGACGTTGGCGGCATCACAGGGCTTCCGGCGCCCTCCGCCTTGGTGAGGAGGAAGAGGGGAACGAGGCAGGGCTTCTTGGCGCGTCGGCGAGGCGTGGGGTGGCCGGTGGCCGTGGTAGAGCACGGCGGCGCCCTCTGGTGCGCTCGGGAAGAGAGGGAGAGGGAGCCAGAGGAGGGGAAAGAGGTCCAGGAAGAGAGGGGGGACAAGGGGGTCGGGGGGTGTGCGTGGCGGCAACCAGGCAGTCGAGGGGGGGCACGTAGGCAGGGGGAGCCAGCGCGGCTCGCCTGCGCATCGGGCACGCGGCTGCTTCTCCTCCTGGCAGGAGGAAGAAGACAGCGCTGCCCCTGGTGGGCCGGGCTGGCTTTGGCCAGTAGGCCACTACGGTGGTGGGCTGCACGGTAAGGTTCCTCTCTTTTATTTCGGTTACCTTTTCTAATTTTATCTCTGTTTTGTTTTGTTTTTATTAATACATTTTGCCACTGATTCAAAATTCAAAATGAATTCAAAACAGTGTCAAAACACTCTGAGATATTTTATGTTACCTCTCTGGACTATTCCAAAAGTACATAAAACATTTCAAAGCATTTGAAAATATATTCATTATATATTATGAATATATCCCCAAATTCAAATAGATTATTGATTTAAATCCAGAGACCAAATAATTCCTTAAAAATGTTCCAGAATTTTGGTTTGATATATAACTCTTGCCAAAATTCACAAAACTATTTTTAGGGCATTATGGATTCACAGAATGCTATTTAAAGGGTGCTTGCCATTCTTTTAATCAGATTTCTGAGGTTTCAACAATCCTCAATTCAAGTTTCAGAAATTTAAACATGATGCAAGCAAGATGCAACACTAGGCAACACCAGAAGCTAGGGATGTGACAGCTTAAGTCTGTCCGAATCATGTTAGCAATTGCCGCACTTTATGAAATCTGGCAAATGGATAAACAAAACTGCATTCCTTAATGGATTTATTAAAGAAGAGTTGTATATGATGCAACCAGAAGGTTTTATCAAACCTAAAGGTACTAACAAAATATGCAAGCTCCAGCAATCCATCTATGGACTGGTGCAAGCATCTCGGAGTTGGAATATACGCTTTGATAAGTTGATCAAAGCATATAGTTTTATACAGACTTGCGGTGAAGCCTATATTTACAAGAAAGTGAGTGGGAGCACTACAGCATTTCTGATAAGTATATATGAATGACATATTGTTGATCGGAGATAATGTAGAATTATTCTACAAAGCATAAAGGAATGTTTGAAAGGAGTTTTTCAAAGAAAGACCTCGGTGAAGCTGCTTACATATTGAGCATCAAGATCTATAGAGATAGATCAAGATGCTTGATACATTTTTCAATGAGTACATACCTTGACAAGATTTTGAAGTAGTTCAAAATGGAACATTCAAATAAGGAGTTCTTGCCTGTGTTACAAGGTGTGAAGTTGAGTAAGACTCAAAACCCGACCACGGCAGAAGATAGAGAGAGAATGAAAGTCATTCCCTATGCCTTAGCCATAGGTTCTATAAAGTATGCCATGCTGTGTACCAGACCTATTGTATACCCTACCCTGAGTTTGGCAAGGGAGTACAATAGTGATCTAGGAGTAGATCACTGGACATTGGTCAAAATTATCCTTAGTGGAATAAGGATATGTTTCTCGATTATGGAGGTGACAAAAGGTTCGTTGTAAAGGGTTACGTCGATGCAAGTTTTGACACTGATCCAGATGACTCAAAGTCTCAATCTAGATACATATTTAAAGTGGGAGCAATTAGCTAGAGTAGCTCCGTGCAGAGCATTGTTGACATAGAAATTTACAAAATACATACGGATCTGAATGTAGCAAACCCGTTGACTAAACTTCCCTCACAAGCAAAACATGATCACACCTTAGTACTCTTTGGGTATTAATCACATAGTGATGTGAACTAGATTATTGACTCTAGTAAACCCTTTGGGTGTTGGTCACATGATGATGTGAACTATGGGTGTTAATCACATGGTGATATGAACTATTGATGTTAAATCACATGGCGATGTGAACTAGATTATTGACTCTAGTGCAAGTGGGAGACTGAAGGAAATATGCCCTAGAGGTAATAATAAAGTTATTATTTTTTCCTTATATCATGATAAATCTTTATTATTCATGCTAGAATTGTATTAACCGGAAACATAATACATGTGTAAATACATAGACAAACAGTATGTCACTAGTACGCCTCTACTTGACTAGCTCGTTGAATCAAAGATGGTTAAGTTTCCTAGCCATAGACATGAGTTGTCATTTGATTAACGGGATCACATCATTAGAGAATGATGTGATTGACTTAACCCATTCCGTTAGCATAGCACTTGATCGTTTAGTTTGTTGCTATTGCTTTCTTCATGACTTATACATGTTCCTATGACTATGAGATTATGCAACTCCCGTTTACCGGAGGAACACTTTGTGTGCCACCAAACGTCACAACATAACTGGGTGATTATAAAGGTGCTCTACAGGTGTCTCCGAAGGTACTTGTTGGGTTGGCGTATTTCGAGATTAGGATTTGTCACTCCGATTGTCGGAGAGGTATCTCTGGGCCCACTCGGTAATGCACATCACTATAAACCTTGCAAGCACTGCAACTAATGAGTTAGTTGCGGGATGATGTGTTACGGAACGAGTAAAGAGACTTGCCGGTAACGAGATTGAACTAGGTATTGAGATACCGACGATCGAATCTCGGGCAAGTAACATACCGATGACAAAGGGAACAACGTATGTTGTTATGCGGTTTGACCGATAAAGATCTTCGTAGAATATGTAGGAGCCAATATGAGCATCCAGGTTCCGCTATTGGTTATTAACCGGAGACGTGTCTCGGTCATGTCTACATAGTTCTCGAACCCGTAGGGTCCGCACACTTAAAGTTCGATGACGGTTATATTATGAGTTTATGTGTTTTGATGTACCGAAGGAGTTCGGAGTCCCGGATGAGATCGGGGACATGACGAGGAGTCTCGAAATGGTCAAGACGTAAAGATCGATATATTGGACGACTATATTCAGACATCGGAAAGGTTCTGGGTGATTCTGGTATTTTCGGGAGTACCGGGGAGTTACGGGAATTCGTATTGGGCCTTAATGGGCCATACGGGAAAGGAGAGAAAGGCCTCAAAGGGTGGCCGCACCCCTCCCCATGGGCTTGTCCGAATTGGACTAGGGAGGGGGCGCCCCCTTCCTTCCTTCTCCTTTTCCCTTCCCTTTCCTTCCCTCATACTCCTACTACTTGGAAGGGCTCCTAGTTCTACTAGGAAAGGGGGGATCCTACTCCCGGTGGGAGTAGGACTCCCCTAGGGCGCGCCATAGAAAGGGCCGGCCGTCCCCCTCCTCCACTCCTTTATATACGGGGGCAGGGGGCACCCCAAAGACACAACAATTGATCTCTTGATCTCTTAGCCGTGTGCGGTGCCCCCCTCCACCATAATCCACCTCGATCATATCGTAGCGATGCTTAAGCGAAGCCCTGCGTCGGTAGAACATCATCATCGTCACCACGCCGTCGTGCTGACGAAACTCTCCCTCAACACTCGGCTAGATCAGAGTTCAAGGGACATCATCGAGCTGAACGTGTGCTGAACTCGGAGGTGCCATGCGTTCGGTACTTGGATCGGTCGGATCGTGAAGACGTACGACTACATCAACCGCGTTGTGCTAACGCTTCCGTTTTCGGTCTACGAGGGTACGTGGACAACACTCTCCCCTCTCGTTGCTACGCATCACCATGATCTTACGTGTGCGTAGGAAATTTTTGAAATTACTACGTTCCCCAACAGTAGAAGCCCTCCGTGATGACGGCCCTCTCCGGCGGAGCTCCGGAACAGGCCCCAAGATGGGATCTCGTGGATACAGAAAGTTGCGGCAGTGGAATTAGGTTTTTGGCTCCGTCCCTATTCGTTTGGGGTACGTAGGTATATATAGGAGGAAGAAGTACGTCGGTGGAGCTTCGGTGGCTCCACGAGGGTGGGGGCGCACCTGGGGGTATAGGGCGCGTCCCCCTACCTCGTGCCCACCTCGAAGCTTCCTTGGCGTAGGGTCCAAGTCTCCTGGGTCATATTCGGGAAGAAAATCATGTTCCAGAAAGGTTTATTCCATTTGGACTCCATTTGATATTTCGTTTCTTCGAAACACTGAAATAGGCAAAAAACAGCAATTCTGGGCTGGGCCTCCGGTTAATAGGTTAGTCCCAAAAATAATATAAAAGTGGAAAATAAAGCCCAATATAGTTCAAAACAGTAGATAATATAGCATGGAGCAATCAAAAATTATAGATACGTTGGTGTAACACCCCGGATGTAACTTTCCCTTTTTGTACTCCAACTCTTGCCGTTTCCGGCGTTAAGTTATATTTATTTCTCGGATTCGGGTCTTTGTCTCTGTGTGTTGTTTTTGTTTTCATGCATCTCATATCATGTCATCATGTGCATTGCATTTGCATACGTGTTCGTCTCATGCATTCTAGCATTTTCCCCGTTGTCCGTTTTGCATTCCGGCGCTTCGTTCTCCTCCGGTGGTCATTTCTAGCTTTCTTTCGTGTGTGGGGATTAAACATTTCCGGATTGGACCGAGACTTGCCAAGCGGCCTTGGTTTACTACCGGTAGACCGCCTATCAAGTTTCGTATCATTTGGACTTCGTTTGATACTACGGTTAACCGAGGGACCGAAAAGGCCTCGTGTGTGTTGCAGCCCAACACCCCTCCATTTTGGCCCAAAACCCACCAAACTCTGCTCCATGTCCCGAAAACCGCACCTCATTTGGACTCTCCTAGCTCCACTTATGCCTATAAATAGCCCCCCCCCCATTTTCGGATCTCGGATCTCTCCTCGTCCAACCCTAGTCTAAAAAAAACAGATCCCCGCCACCGACGGACACGTCCGCCCCCGGCCGGACAGTGTCCGCCGCCGCCTTCGTCCAACCGGGTCGCGCCAAGTGTCGCCGCCGCCTTCCACCGCCGCCGGGCCCGAAGGCCCAGGGCAAGCCCTCCGCCGCTCCCGCCCGTGCCGACCTCGCGTGCACCCCGCCGCCATCTCCTCCGCGCCGCCCGCCGCCCGCTCCGCCGGCCGCCGCCCGCCGCCCGCCGGCCGCGCCGCCCGCCGCCGCCCGCTTCACCGACCGCCGCCGCCGACGCCAAGCCTCGCCGCCGCCACGGGAGCTCACCGGAGCCGCCTCCCCACGCCTTCCTCCGGCCGACCCCGGCCCCCTTCTCCACCCCGCCGACGAGCGGCCTCGCCGGAGACCTCGGGAACCGTGCGTGCTACAGTGCAGATCTGAGATCTAAAATACCTAGGGTTGACTTTTCCCTCTCCTCCCAGTATTTTTTTTGCCTACTTTGACCGGCCGTATCTCCGTATCCGTAGCTCCGTTTTGGGCATATTATATATCAAAATGTTCGTCTCGACGAGTACATAATTTCATTCCATTGCATCATTTTCATTTGAGTTCATATTGATGCCAAAAAAGCTGTTAGAAGGAGGCTTCGTGAGTTAATTGTCAGATCTGCTAGTTCATCTTAGACTTTTGTCATTTTTGCCATGATTATTGTGTGCATGATATGCCTGTGAGTCCTTCATATGTTTTATTAAGCATTTTGTCTTCTTTCCAGAGGTGGAACCCATGCATTTTTAGGATGTGTGTGGTGACTTGTGCAAGCTTGCAAAGTGAGGCACCCGGTAAATCTGTTTTCAGAGACTTAGTTGTTTTCACTAAGTCTGGGATTATTTAGTTCATGATGCCATATGTTCAGCTTGTTTCCTAGTGATCTGTGCCTCTTTTGAGGATGATCATTAAAGGAGTTTTGTTAATCATGTTATGCTCTATCCATCTATGGCTTTGTTTGAAATTATGGAGCACCATAGCTTGAGTCAATCAAGCTCTACTTTTGCTTCATGGTGAATCTGGGCAGATCGTCAACTCGTTTGCGATTTTGCCGGCGTTGTTGTAGTTGATCCGTGCATGCTATGCCATTGATCTTGCCATGTCTAGCTTGTATTTTGTGCCTTCCTAATGGATGTATGCTTTCCTTGCCATGACTTGCACCGTGGTGAGTGCATCAAGCTCGTTTACATGCCTTCGTGAGTTATATTTCAGCATGTCTCAGTTTTCACTAAGTCTGAAAACTGATTGTGTTTTAGCTATGTTCGTGTGCCCGCTAGTATATTTTGTGATCCCTTTTGGCCCCAGGTTACTTTGGGACTTTTGTTAAGCTTGTTGAGTAGCTCCATGCCATGTTATTACTTGTCTTAATCAGGTCATGTTTCATGTTGTTTTGCTGCTCCGAAGAGGGCTTCGTGATCTAAAATTTCAGACAAGTGTTAATTTCACTAAGTCTGAGATCTGTTTTGCATTTGCGTTTTTGACATGCTTGTTTGAACCTCATAATCGATGAATTGGCCGAGGCTCAGTGCTAGTCTTTTGTTAAGCATCTTGTGTGCATCCCTGCCATGTATTTTGTTGTCATGTTTGGTGGCTGTAGCATGTTCATCTCATTGCATTTTCGAAAGTCGTGCCTACGGTTATGGGCAGATGGGAATTTGTTAATGTCCGGTTGTAGATAACTTGAACCTTAATTAATTAAAATGAATCAACTGAGTGTGTTACCGTGATGTCCTCTTCTCGGCGGAGTCCGGGAAGTGGACACGGTGTTGGAGTTATGCTTGCGCAGGTTGTTCTTCTAGATTCTCGCTCGCGCTTTGCCTCCCCTTCTCGCTCTCTTTTGCGAATAAGATAGCCACCATATATGCTAGTCGCTTGCTGCAGCTCCACTTATATTTGCCTTACCCATTCCTATAAGCTTAAATAGTCTTGATCACGAGGGTGCGAGATTGCTGAGTCCCTGTGGCTCACAGTTACTATAAATCCAGATGCAGGTCCAGGTGTTTCCGCTCCAGGTGACGAGTACGAGCTCAAGTGGGAGTTCGACGAGGACTCTCAGCGATATTATGTGTCTTTTCCTGATGATCAGTAGTGGTGCCTAGTTGTGGTTTGATTTGGGGCCTTGTCGCATGTTGGGTTTTCTTCCATTTTGGCGCCGTAGTCGGGCCATGAGTGTTTGTATGATGGATGTTATTTATGTACTTTGATGTGACGTGGCGAGTGTAAGCCAACTATGTATCTCCCCTTTTATTCTATATATTACATGGGATGTTCTGATGATTGCCTAACTTGCGACATTGCTTTCAATGCGGTTATGTCTCTAAGTCGTGCCTCGACACATGGGAGCTATAGCCGCATCGAGGGCGTTACAAGTTGGTAATCAGAGCCTTCCCCGACCATAGGAGCCCCATTGCTTGATCGTTTTAGCAGCCAAGTTGTGTCTAGAAAAAATGTTTTGAGTCATTTAGGAACTATATATCAGAGAGATTAGGAATTCGTTTTACTTCCCAGTCTCCTCATCGCTCTGGTAAGGCATCCTGACGTAGAGTTTTGACTCTTCTCTTCTCAAATTTCACTAAAAAAAAATTTAGGATCACGCGAGTATCTTGGAATCGTTCCGATGGCTTATGATGAGAACATTGTCTTGGTGCCTCCTGTCAGGGGTTTAGTGGAAGTGTCCCGGGGAGTTGAGCTCTGAGGTGTTGTCATCATAATTTTATCGTTGCAATTCTGGAATACTTGAGATATGTTCGCCGACATCGAAAATCTCTTTTATGCAGTTCGTTGGTGAGATAACCTCGACGCCACCCAGTACTGGGGCGGGAGTTCGGGAGTATCGCCATAACTTGTATAACGGATGATTTTCGAAGGTTGAGGTAGATGGTTTCCGAAGTTTTCTTGGTTATGTGTTGAAGGATGGATACAGCTGGATGTAGGATTTGCTAGTTCGGGTGAGATATTATGCTTCCCCTGTATCCCCAACACCTGATTGCATAACCGGAAAGGTTCGGGAGTTTCATAGGTGGGAATTCTAGTAGCTCTAGTTCTTCTTCCACGGATATTGATTTGAGATTGGGATTTCTTACCGATTATTCGTTCTTGATCCGTACCTTGTTGATTTATTTCTCTACCTTAATTCTACGTGGCTTCTCAATTTATGGATATGTGACCATTTCAAGAGGAATGCATTCGTTCATTTTGTCCGGATGTGAAGACTATATGTTGCAATTTTCATTCCATTGGATTCAGCTTCAATATTTATCTATCATGTGCTAATGGTGGTCAACCTCTTCAGGATGGCTCCCACTAAGAGCACCAGTCAGAACCAGAATCAAGATCCGCCACCGCCTCCACCTCCTCCAGAGGCATGGCAAGCTGTGATGGCCGCAACCAATGCAAACACTCAGCTGATCATGCAAATTCTCCATGAACGCAATCAAGGCAATCAAGGGAATCAAGGCAGCAACCAAAGTCACTTTGCTACACTCAACCAGTTCCTTGCTAACGGGCCAAAGACTTTCAGCAATTGTGTTGAGGCAACCGATGCTGACGATTGGCTTGTGGATCTGTGTAAGCATTTCGAGTGCAGTAACGTCAGGCCTGAGGACTTTGTCAAGTTCGCTTCCTTCCAACTCAAAGATCAAGCTGCAGAATGGTTCCAGCAGTACAAGGATTCCAGAGGTGGACGTGTTATCACTTGGGATGATTTCCGTCGAGATTTCCGAGCTCATCATATTCCGCAGAGTGTGGTTGAAAGCAAGCGTGAGGAATTCCGCAATCTGAAGCAAGGTTCTTTGTCTGTCTATGACTACAACAAGTTGTTCCAGAAGCTTGCCCGCTTTGCCAAGCAGGACGTGCCTGATGAGAAGAGCATGATATATCAGTTCAGGGGTGGTCTCAGAGAAGATATTCAGCTCGCTCTTGTCCTCTTCGAGCCCTTGAGATACGATGAGTTCTACAACATGGCACTGAAGCAAGAGGCTGCTCAGTTGAGGTGTGATGCTTCCAGGAAGCGAGTCAGAGATGTTACTCCTTCTTCCTCTACTCAAGTGGCCAAGCAGCAGAAGTTTTGGCTTCCTCCTCCTCCGTTCCGTCAGCCGTATCATCAGAAGAGCAAAGGTGGCAGTGGTTCTTCCCACCCACCCAACCCAGGCTTTCAGAACAAGACTTCGTCTCAAGCTCCAAGATCGAGTGCTCCGTATCACCGTCCGCTTTCAGAGGTCACGTGCAACAAGTGCCAACAGAAGGGTCACTATGCCAACAAGTGTTTCAACCAGAGGCGTCTTCCTCCTCCTCCTCCTGTCAGATCGGCAAGTACAGCTGTGGTCAAGCATAACCCCAAGCATGCCAAGGTCAATTTGATGAATGCAGCTCAGGCAGAGGACTCGTCAGATGTGATCATGGGTAACCTTCCTGTTAATGATAAACCTGCAAAAGTTCTTTTTGACACTGGTGCATCGCATTGCTTCATCTCGAAACCTTTTGCATCTAAGCATGAGTTGACTTCCCAAGTTATGCATAAACCGTTAGCAGTCGTCTCTCCGGGTAAATGTTTGCTTGCTAATCACGAGATTCCGGATATTTCTATCTTGATGGGTGATTTCAAGTTTCTGGCTTCTCCAATGGTTCTTGGTAACTCGGATATTGATCTTATTCTCGGGATGGATTGGCTTTCTAAGCACAAGGCTCAGCTTGATTGTGCAGCCAGGCAGATTCAATTGACTCATTCGTCTGAGGATGTAATTGTCTTTGCCACTCGGGATAATTCCATCCGTCTGTTTTCTCTCAATGAGAAGGGTGAATTGGATGCCATCTCTCAAATTCCAGTCGTTTGCGAATATCAAGACGTCTTTCCAGAAGAGCTCCTAGGAATGCCTCCGCACCGGCCAGTTGAATTCGTTATTGAACTTGAGCCTGGCACGGAACCTGTGTGCAAACGTCCTTACAAGCTCGGACCTGAAGAGTTGAAGGAGCTGAAGAAGCAACTCGGTGAGCAAGAAAGAATGGGTCTCATCCGGCCTAGTTCTTCTCCGTGGGGTTGTGGTGTTCTTTTTGTGAAGAAGAAGGATGGAACGGACCGACTTTGTGTTGATTACCGTCCAGTGAACAAGAAGACCATCAAGAACAAATACCCACTTCCCAACATCAATGAGCTGTTCAAACTCAAAGGTGCCCAAGTATTCTCCAAGCTTGATCTCCGTATGGGTTATCACCAGATTTGCATTCGTGAAGAAGATATTCCCAAGACAGCATTCAGAACAAGCTTTGGTTCATATGAATACACTGTCATGTCTTTTGGCCTCGCCAACGCTCCTCCGACGTTCTCTCGCATGATGAACTTCATCTTCAACGCCTACACCAATGACTTCGTTTTGGTCTATCTCGACGACATTCTGGTTTTCTCCAAGAACAAGGAAGATCATGCCAAGCACTTGTGTTTGGTTCTCGATAAGCTCAGGGAACATCAGTTCTACGCCAAGTTCTCCAAGTGTGAATTTTGGCTCGATGAGGTTCTTTATCTTGGTCATATCATCTCTGCCAAGGGCATTTCCGTGAATCCTGAGAAGGTGTCCGCAATTGTGAATTGGGAACCTCCTCAGAATGTGAAGCAACTCCGCAGTTTTCTCGGTCTCGCAAGCTATTGCCGAAGATTCGTTGAAAACTTTTCTAAGATCGCGAAGCCACTCTCTAATCTTCTTCAGAAGCACGTCAAGTACGTTTGGTCTCCGGAGTGTGATATTGCTTTCAACACTTTGAAAGAGAAATTGATCACTGCTCCAGTTCTGACTCCGCCTGATGAATCCAAGCCGTACGAGGTCTTTTGTGATGCCTCTCTCCAAGGTCTTGGCGCAGTATTGATGCAAGAGAAGAAAGTTGTTGCTTATACATCTCGCCAGTTGAAGCCTAATGAGAAGAACTACCCCACTCATGATCTCGAGTTGGCGGCAGTTGTGCATGCTCTGTTGACTTGGAGACATCTTCTATTGGGAAGAAAAGTGGACATTTTCACTGATCACAAGAGTCTCAAGTACATCTTCACTCAGCCTAATCTCAACCTCAGGCAAACTCGATGGGTCGAAATGATTCAAGAGTATAATCCGAGTATTGAGTACACTCCAGGCAAGGCCAATGTGATTGCTGACGCTTTGAGCAGAAAGGCCTACTGCAACAGTCTGATTCTCAAGCCTTATCAACCCGAGCTTTGTGAAGCTTTCCGCAAACTTAATCTGCAAGTTGTTCCTCAAGGTTTCCTCGCCAACCTTCAAGTCTCTCCTACCTTAGAAGACCAGATTCGCCAAGCCCAGCTTCTTGATGCTATGGTGAAAAAGGTGAAGATTGGGATTGCCAAGAGTCAGTCCAAGTACAAGTGCTACCGCCTTGATGACAAGGACACTCTCTTCTTTGAGGATCGTATTGTTGTGCCCAAAGGTGAACTTCGTAAAGTGATCATGAACGAGGCTCACAATTCTCTCCTCTCCATCCACCCTGGGAGCACGAAGATGTATCAGGACCTCAAGCAAGCTTATTGGTGGACTCGGATGAAGCGCGAGATCGCTCAATTCGTGAATGAATGTGATGTGTGCAGAAGAGTGAAGGCAGAACACCAAAGGCCAGCTGGTCTCCTCCAACCTCTTGCCATTCTAGAATGGAAGTTTGACCACATTGAGATGGACTTCGTGACTGGGTTTCCGAAGTCCAAGCGTGGCAATGATGCTATATTTGTTGTCATCGATAAACTCACCAAAGTGGCTCACTTTCTGCCTATCAAAGAGTCGATCACTGCAGCTCAATTGGCAGAACTCTATACCTCTCGCATTGTCTCTCTGCACGGTATTCCTCAAGTGATATCTTCAAACCGTGGCAGCATCTTTACCTCGAAGTTTTGGGATTCTTTTCAGAAGGCCATGGGCACCAACATCCGCTTCAGCACTGCTTTCCATCCTCAAACAAGCGGTCAAGTCGAGCATGTCAACCAGATTCTTGAAGATATGCTCAGGGCTTGTGTGATCTCCTTTGGCATGAAGTGGGAGGATTGTCTTCCTTTTGCTGAATTCTCCTACAATAATAGTTTTCAAGCAAGTTCGGGCAAGGCCCCTTTTGAAATTCTGTATGGCAGGAAGTGCCGTACCCCTCTCAACTGGTCTGAAACCGGTGAACGTCAGCTGCTGGGTAATGACTTAATCACAGAAGCAGAAGAAATGTGCAAAGTCATTCGTGATAACCTCAAAGCAGCCAATCCCGCCAGAAGAGCTACTATGATAGTAAGCACCGTGATTTGGCTTTCGAGATCGGAGATCATGTTTACCTCCGCGTCTCTCCTATGAAAGGTACTCGTCGCTTCGGTATCAAAGGGAAGCTTGCCCCTAGATACGTGGGACCTTTCAAGATTGTCAGCAAGAGAGGCGACCTCGCCTATCAACTCGAGCTTCCTTCAAACTTTGCAAATGTTCATGATGTGTTCCACGTCTCTCAGCTTCGAAAGTGCTTCAAGACACCTGACCGCACCGTCAACTTCGAGGACATTGAGCTCCAAGAAGATCTCTCTTATCGTGAGCACCCAGTCGCTATTCTTGAAGAGACTGAACGCAAGACTCGCAACAAGTCAATCAAATTTCTCAAAGTCAAGTGGTCACACCATTCCGACCGTGAAGCTACCTAGGAACGCGAGGATCACCTCCGTTCTGAGTACCCGGAGTTCTTTCAGTCCTAGATCTCGGGACGAGATCTTTTCGTAGTGGTGGAGTGTTGTAACACCCCGGATGTAACTTTCCCTTTTTGTACTCCAACTCTTGCCGTTTCCGGCGTTAAGTTATATTTATTTCTCGGGTTCGGGTCTTTGTCTCCGTGTGTTGTTTTTGTTTTCATGCATCTCATATCATGTCATCATGTGCATTGCATTTGCATACATGTTCGTCTCATGCATTCGAGCATTTTCCCCGTTGTCCGTTTTGCATTCCGGCGCTTCGTTCTCCTCCGGTGGTCATTTCTAGCTTTCTTTCGTGTGTGGGGATTAAACATTTCCGGATTGGACCGAGACTTGCCAAGCGGCCTTGGTTTACTACCGGTAGACCGCCTGTCAAGTTTCGTATCATTTGGACTTCGTTTGATACTCCAACGGTTAACCGAGGGACCGAAAAGGCCTCGTGTGTGTTGCAGCCCAACACCCCTCCATTTTGGCCCAAAACCCACCAAACTCTGCTCCATGTCCTAGAGCGTTCGATCACGATCGCGTGGCCGAAAACCGTACCTCATTTGGAATCTCCTAACTCCACTTATGCCTATAAATAGCCCCCCCGTTTTCGGATCTCGGATCTCTCCTCGTCCAACCCTAGTCTAAAAAAACAGATCCCCGCCACCGACGGACACGTCCGCCCTCGGCCGGACAGTGTCCGCCGCCGCCTTCGTCCAACCGGGTCGCGCCAAGTGTCGCCGCCGCCTTCCACCACCGCCGGGCCCGAAGGCCCAGGGCAGGCCCTCCGCCGCTCCTGCCCGGGCCGACCTCGCCCGCACCCCGCCGCCATCTCCTCAGCGCCGCCCGCCGCCCGCTCCGCCGCCCGCCGGCCGCGCCGCCCGCCGCTGCCGACGCTAAGCCTCGCCGCCGCCACGGGAGCTCGCCGGAGCCGCCTCCCCACGCCTTCCTCCGGCCGACCCCGGCCCCCTTCTCCACCCCGCCGACGAGCGGCCTCGCCGGATACCTCGGGAACCGTGCGTGCTACAGTGCAGATCTGAGATCTAAAATACCTAGGGTTGACTTTTCCCTCTCCTCCCAGTATTTTTTTGCCTACTTTGACCGGCCATATCTCCGTATTTGTAGCTCCGTTTTGGGCATATTATATATCAAAATGTTCGTCTCGACGAGTACATCATTTCATTCCATTGCATCATTTTCATTTGAGTTCATATTGATGCCCAAAATGCTGTTAGAAGGAGGCTTCGTGAGTTAATTGTCAGATCTGCTAGTTCATCTTAGACTTTTGTCATTTTTGCCATGATTATTGTGTGCATGATATGCCTGTGAGTCCTTCATATGTTTTATTAAGCATTTTGTCTTCTTTCCAGAGGTGGAACCCATGCATTTTTAGGATGTGTGTGGTGACTTGTGCAAGCTTGCAAAGTGAGGCACCCGGTAAATCTGTTTTCAGAGACTTAGTTGTTTTCACTAAGTCTGGGATTATTTAGTTCATGATGCCATATGTTCAGCTTGTTTCCTAGTGATCCGTGCCTCTTTTGAGGATGATCAGTAAAGGAGTTTTGTTAATCATGTTATGCTCTATCCATATATGTCTTTGTTTGAAATTATGGATCACCATAGCTTGAGTCAATCGAGCTCTACTTTTGCTTCATGGTGAATCTGGGCAGATCGTCAACTCGTTTGCGATTTTGCCGGCGTTGTTGTAGTTGATCCGTGCATGCTATGCCATTGATCTTGCCATGTCTAGCTTGTATTTTGTGCCTTCTTAATGGATGTATGCTTGCCTTGCCATGACTTGCACCGTGGTGAGTGCATCAAGCTCGTTTACATGCCTTCGTGAGTTATATTTCAGCATGTCTCAGTTTTCACTAAGTCTGAAAACTGATTGTGTTTTAGCTATGTTCGTGTGCCCGCTAGTATATTTTGTGATCCCTTTTGGCCCCAGGTTACTTTGGGAATTTTGTTAAGCTTGTTGAGTAGCTCCATGCCATGTTATTACTTGTCTTAATCAGGTCATGTTTCATGTTGTTTTGCTGCTCCGAAGAGGGCTTCGTGATCTGAAATTTCAGACAAGTGTTAATTTCACTAAGTCTGAGATCTGTTTTGCATTTGCGTTTTTGACATGCTTGTTTGAACCTCATAATCGATGAATTGGCCGAGGCTCAATGCTAGTCTTTTGTTAAGCATCTTGTGTGTATCCCTTCCATGTATTTTGTTGTCATGTTTGGTGGCTCTAGCATGTTCATCTCATTGCATTTAGATGCCTACTTGCTGTAAATCGCAGACCGGTGTCATTCTTAAAACGCTTGCCATTTCCAAACCGTAACTCCGATTCCAATGATCTTTATATTGTTTTCAAGCGATTTCATCCCCTCTATCCAGTGGCACCCTTGGAATTCCAAGTTGAGTCCAGGTTCATGCATTTCCTGTCATATCTTGCATTTTGCATCCCGCATAGCATATCATCATTTCATCTTATTGCTTGGTCTTGCACGTGGTTGATTGTATCCTTGTTGCTTGTTTGTCTTGTTTGGGTAGAGCCGGGAGACGAGTTCGCTACCGAGGAGCCCGTTGAGTTTGCTTGTGAGGATCCAGTCAACTCTGACAGCTTTGCAGGCAAGATGATCATACCCTCGAAATCACTACTATCTTTGCTATGCTAGTTTGCTCGCTCTTTGCTATGCCAATGCTACGATGCCTACCTTTTGCTTGTCAGCCTCCCAATTGCCATGTCAAACCTCTAACCCACCGTTGTCCTAGCAAACCGTTGATTGGCTATGTTACTGCTTTGCTCAGCCCCTCTTATAGCGTTGCTAGTTGCAGGTGAAGATTAGAGGCCGTTCCTTGTGGAACATCATTTTATTTACTTGTTGGGATATCATTATATTGCCATGTTATCTTAATGCATCTATACACTTGGTAAAGGGTGGAAGGCTCGGCCTCTCGCCTAGTGTTTTGTTCCACTCTTGCCGTCCTAGTTTCCGTCATATCGGTGTTATGTTCCCGGATTTTGCGTTCCTTACGCGGTTGGGTTATAATGGGAACCCCTTGATATTTCGCCTTGATTAAAGCTTGTCCAGCAATGCCGGAAGTTTGGACAATCTGAGTGTGCCCTGAGAAAGAGATATGTGCAGCTCCTATCGGGATTTGTCGGTACATTCGGGCGGTGTTGCTGGTCTTGTTTTAACCTGTCGAAGTGTCTTGAATTACCGAGATACCGAGTCTGATCGGAACGTCTTGGGAGGAGGTCTATTCCTTCGTTGACCGTGAGAGTTTGTCATGGGCTAAGTTGGGACTCCCCTGCAGGGAATGAACTTTCGAAAGCCGTGCCTGCGGTTATGGGCAGATGGGAATTTGTTAATGTCCGGTTGTAGATAACTTGAACCTTAATTAATTAAAATGAATCAACTGAGTGTGTTACCGTGATGGCCTCTTCTCGGCGGAGTCCGGGAAGTGGACACGGTGTTGGAGTTATGCTTGCGTAGGATGTTCTTCTAGATTCTCGCTCGCGCTTTGCCTCCTCTTCTCGCTCTCTTTTGCGAATAAGATAGCCACCATATATGCTAGTCGCTTGCTGCAGCTCCACTTATATTTGCCTTACCCATTCCTATAGGCTTAAATAGTCTTGATCGCGAGGGTGCGAGATTGCTGAGTCCCTGTGGCTCACAGTTACTATAAATCCAGATGCAGGTCCAGGTGTTTCCGCTCCAGGTGATGAGTACGAGCTCAAGTGGGAGTTCGACGAGGACTCTCAGCGATATTATGTGTCTTTTCCTGATGATCAGTAGTGGTGCCTAGTTGGGGTTTGATTCGGGGCCTTGTCGCATGTTGGGTTTTCTTCCATTTTGGCGCCGTAGTCGGGCCATGAGTGTTTGTATGATGGATGTTATTTATGTACTTTGATGTGATGTGGCGAGTGTAAGCCAACTATGTATCTCCCCTTTTATTCTATATATTACATGGGATGTTGTGATGATTGCCTAACTTGCGACATTGCTTTCAATGCGGTTATGTCTCTAAGTCGTGCCTCGACACGTGGGAGCTATAGCCGCATCGAGGGCATTACAGTTGGAGACGTATCACCAGTCTAGATCCCGCCATGAGTAACGACCACCAACAGGTGTGTCCTAGGCGTTACATAGAACCACACTAGGCTTCTAATTATGAGGATTAGAAAGGATCTAAATTGAGCTCTAATTGGATCAAATAGAATCAGGGAACTAGAGGAGTCTCCAAAACCTATGGAACTCAAGGGCCAAATCCTCATATATACGTTGGAGGATAGGAGAGGGGGTGCCACAAGGGGGAAGGCCCCCCCTTGCCCCGGCCATAGGAGGCGTAGTCCCGCTCCAATCCGGCCTCCCATTCCTTCTCCAAGAAGAAAAGGGGCCACCACTTCCTATTAGGCCCATGTGGCCCAATATCCTTTCCACCACTTGGCCATTTAAGACATGTTGATATTTAATTAAATATAAAAGCCTCATAACTATTAATAGAGCCTTTTATTATTAATTTAACAACTTTAAAAACATTTTCACCTCTATTTTATTTATCGGCATTACCCGGTAAATCTCGAAACCCCGGAACACTTCTTGTTTCTCTCGAAACTATTCCAGATATTAGTGAAACTATTTCATAAATATTTTCCCATTACTCATGTCCTACTAACACTCGGCAGCTCATGATACCTTAAGCTTGTGATCCTGTAGGTTCGGTAAAACATAGACATGAACAAAATCCCTTTCGTTCAATGACCGATAATGGAACCGTGGACATCCAAATCGATCTCTACGAGTACACGAATGACATTCGAGTGAACTTTTGGTTATCATGTGCTATTCTCTTTGATTTGCGATACTTTACAAAAACCGAGGTGAGATCTACCGGTATCCTCTTGAGACATTCTCATACTCACTATACCCGTCTCCTCATTACCGGTTTTGTTCTTCTTTCTCGTTCACATGTCCTGGCATCTCCGTGACCTATTCACTTGTATTTGGCCAGAGGATGATGGATGTCTTCACACCAAGAAGGCCCTAAGAGTATCTCTCCATCATCGGAGGAGAAAATCCCACTCTTGAGCTATCTAGTCCCTTGTCAAACTTTCCGATGAACTTGTAAGTTGTCGTTATGATCACCGTGTTAAAGATGACATTGGAGCAACCCCAAAGTTCATCGTACGGTAAGAAGTGGCTACGATACTCTCATGGTATAAGGAACTAAATCACACGTTAACTCTATGTATTATAAAGATTGACTTGTGATGATTGTATCTCAAAGTATAACAAACAAGTTTGGGTTGATTCAATATGATTGTTCTTCTAATGTTATGTTCTCAAAGTTGTTTTAGGACTATCATTACTCTTAAAGATATCCTAAGATCCAGAAAACATGATCAACAACAACACTTGAGTTATTCTTAGAGGCGAGACTAGGAATCATATTTTACCGTTTATCATTCCACATGTGCATATGAGCTTTACACTGAATCGCACATTCCAGGATCATAGTAGTTATAGCATAGAATATAAACTCTTAATTATAAACATGAAAATATAACAATACAATATTATTTCTTCTAGGGCATATTTCCGACAAAACGGACTATGGCCACCCAAACAAGCACGCAAATAAAACCGACTAGCGTACCATCGTGAGCATTGGCTGGTTGGCCCTCTCCAAGCAACCGACAATCCCATGCCGAGCGAGGTGCGCAGGCCCGTATGGAATGATGCTGACAGCTGCCCCACATGCGAGCCGGCGTTGCTGGTAGGACGCATGCCCTGTCTATCGTGACCGAACCAGCCCGACGCGGAGGCGAGGACGTCAGCATGCGGGTTAAGTTGGGACATCGCGTGCGAGGCAAGACGACAGGGACATTGCGGGCGCGCCCGAACTCGTCCCATGACGATGGCCCGGGCATGCCCGTGGTCCACCCGTCATGGATCGTCGAGGCGGGTTGTCAGGGTGTGCGTCGTCCGGTAGATCGGACGACGCGGAGAGCCCCCGAGAGGCCCCCGCAGCACGCCACTGCAAAATGGACGGCGTAGAGGGCACTCTCGCCCTCGAAGGTCCAGGAGGTGGGGGGTAGTCCATCATTTTTTATAGGAGTAATATGAAGCCCACTTCTCCAAAAATATGGCCATGACATTATGCAATATTTTCAATTATTGGATATACATTTTATGTCCATTATGCGCTCATAAAATACATTATATTTCCATGCATCAAAAGTTTATGGAACTTTCTGTACATCTCAATTGTGACCACTTTTTCCCTTAAAATTTCAAGCTCCATTTGAGTTGAGAAAATATCATTTTTCCTATTTTACAGAAATGCCAATATAATGACTATTGTGAAGCAATTACCTTTTCTGTTGCTTGCAAAAATCTGAAAATATTCATGGACATTGTCTTGTATGAGTATAATGCCTAGAACCACCCAGCAGTGGCCCAGCCATGATTTCATTTTCAGGTGATCATCCATGATCGTTTCAGATCATTTTAAACCCTTGTGAACCAACTACCTTTTCTACTTCCAAAACAATTAAACTATTTCTGAACCTTGTAAGATACATATGATACATTTATCAAAAAAAACCTGGACAAGGACTTGCTCAATTTCTGTGAAAATCATCCAAAACCTATTTATGTCCTAAATGTCACTTTGTGAAGGAAGTGCATTTTGCACTAATCCTTTTGATATGAGCTTTTGTCCAGTTTGATCACTTTCCTCAATGAGCCACACGGGAGGAATTTTGGATCCAAGCTTGATGACCTTGACCATTTGCTAAGCACTTCCAGTTTACTGTTGCTTTGAAGTTTGAAAACTTTTATACTCCTTTCTTTCTAAATACAAGTCTTTGTAGAGATTTCACTATGGGCTATGTACGGAGCAAAATGAGTGAATCTACACTCTAAAATGCATCTACATACATCCGTATGTGATCCGTACTGAAATCTCTACAAAGACTTATATTTAGGAACGGCGGGAGTACTATGCATGTGCAAGCTAGAGGCTAGCACCCGCCACTGGTACTTATCCCAGCAAAGAGACGCACCACAGACAAGTTCTTTTAGCCAGTTGACACCCAGAGCGCCCATTCTGCATGGTGACCACGCTGCTGGCATGACCCAGAGCGCAGCGACTGCTCCGACCGCCCCTTGTTCATACCGTGCTGCTTCCCTGGCCGTCGCAGACCAACCCGGAGCTGGGTCCATACGTACACCATGACATGCCATCCGTTCATCATTGATCAACAGTACTTGTTGCTACCTCTTTCGAGTCTACTCCGATGGTTCTAAACACACATTTTGCCCATGCATGTTAGGTTTTGAGTGGATGCCTACATAGCTGGATCCCCAACAACCAGCTCATCTCATGAAAAATGGAGAATCAAGTCAACTATTTCAACTCTAGGCCAGGAACCAAATGAAAGCCCGATAGAAACCCTTCCGGTGAGAATAAGTCACCAGACCTACGCTCTAACCTGACATGCATCCATGCAACCGTGCAAAGCCCGGGTATAAAACCCGGGCGGGCTCCTGGCTACGCTGCGCAATCATTGAGCGGTGCTCGGCGACAGCGACCCGGCGGCGAAGCTCCAAGCTTTTGGCTTGCAACTTTCGTCAAGCTTGGCAATTGGCATCCAGCTCTTTATTGAGTGATTGCTCCATTGCCAAATCTGTGTCACAACAGTGGCACGCAGGCATGTCCACCTAGTGCGTAGCAACTGTAATAGATTCCTAATCTTTTGGTCTCCAGACTCCAGCCGCTGCCCACCTAGCTATCGCCTAGCATGTCAGTTGATCAGATTTAATTTGATCTTGGGAGCTGTCGTGTTGGTGCTTTTCATCGCTGTGACAGTGTGGGTCGCAGCTTACTCGAATTGGAGCGGCAAGGTCAGAGTCCCAGGGTCGGAGATAACTGGATAAGTCGTTGGTATGGTGCTGGCGTGCGTGTCACGATAGAAAGCGATTAGGCTGCTGTTGGTTTCAGGTCATCGGTTGCTGCCTGCTAGCTGGTGTCGAAAGGTCATGACTAGTTGCTTCAGGTGGGCATTCTGGCTACGCTCGTTTTCTCTATTGGGGGCAGATTAAGTAAAGGAATAGTTAGTACTCAGTACTCCCTGCGTCTTAAAATTTTTATCTTAGATTTATCTAGATACGGATGCATCTAACAGTAAAACATGAATAGATATATCCGTATGTAAATAAATCTAAGACAAGAATTTTGAGACAGAGGAAGTATTTGGTAGCCATGCGTGGTTCGCTATGCTATTTTTTTGTGTGAATCAAGAGCTTTCGTTTATTATATAACCATCGAGATTACAATTGTTTCACATGCAAACAATGAAGAAATTAGGTACAAAATCGATCCATAAACATCTTCTTCTATTGCAGACGCTCTAGGCATAAAGATGTGCCCCCTTCGTTAGCTTCCCGCACAATTAGGGTCAATTGGAAGGAAGCTAAATTCCCACTGAGCTCTTCAATCTGCTGGAGAATAAAAGCGATTTCCAATCAGCCCAGTCATATTCGTGCATCAATTTTGAAAATGGTTTGTTGCAAGCCTAAGTCACAAGAAGTCTGATTCTTTTTTGTCTTCATCGAGTTAGGATTGCTTACCACGAGTGTCACGTGGTACAAGAGGTCAGACTCCATCACGAATCGCTAGGACGTCCATCATCAGTGCGATAGTAGCTAGACCATACTAGATTGCCTGCCCCCCTTTTTTCAAGAAAACTTCCGTTGTATTCATCTTCAATTATGACAGTACAACGAACATCGGAAATAATAAAAATTATATCCAGGTTCATAGACCACCTAGAGACGACTACACGCACTTAAGCGAGCCGAAGGTGCGCCACCGTCATCGCCCCTCCTTCATTGGAGTCAAACAAAACTTGTTGTAGTAGACAGTCAAAAAGTCGTCGTGCTAAGGCCCCATAGGACCAACGCAAAAGAACAGCAACCGCCGCCGATGAAGAGTGGCATAGATCGGAAGGACCCAATCTCCACACGCCCACCCCATCCTAGATTGATACTAGATTGTCTGGCCTCTTAACACAATACCTTCATGATTCCACAAGATCAGGATGGTTGCATCCTCACTTGTGTCCGAGAAGCTAGCATCCACATTCATCTTAAAACAACCCTCGCCCGCAGCCTCACCTTTGGTGTTCGCCCTCCCATCAACCACCCCATGGTGGAATGATCGATTGCATTGCCCGCAGTCCATTTAACAGATTCTGAGTCCGATTGAATGCTCCATTCTTGATCAATTACATTCCATTCAAACCATACAAAAATGTGTTTGAAACCAAGCGCAAGATTTCATGGATTTTCAAACACATTTCGAATTTTAAAAAATTCATAAATTTTAAAGATATTTCCCAATTTAAAAAATCCTGGATTTAAAATTCTTATGATTTGAAAGATATTACCAGATTTCAAAGAAATTCCATGAATTTAAAAATGTTCCCAATTTTTTAAAAACCAAGTATTTGAAAATATTTTTGGATTTAAAACATATTCAATTTTTAAGACCATTCATGAATTTTAAACATGGTCTGAATGTTGAAAATGGAAAAGAAAACAAAATAAAACTGAAAGAAAAACAGAAAATTTGATAAACCTCCCCAAAACAGTTTTTTTTAGTAACTCCTTCACAAAACAGGTGGGAAGGAAAATCGGGAAATGGACCGGCCCATATAGTAGTTTAGTCTTTCTCCAGGGTGCGCGTTTGTGCAGTATTTCCGGCACGTGCGGGGAATATGACCCGAGAGCTATTTCTTGCTTACTGGGTGACCTACCTCCCTCTCGCGTGAAGCACTCGCCTTAGCGCACAGTCTCAGTATAGCGGTTTTGGGAAGGTTGTGCAGACCAGTACGAACCAGTTTTATAAGCTTTCGTGTTATTTTTTCCTTCGTTTTTCTATCTTGGTGTTTTTCTTTATCAGTTTTCTATACAGCGTTTTTTATGTGTTTCTCTATTGGTTTTCATCAATTTTTCTTTCAGTTTCTTCCCTTTTCTATTATTTTCCCCCTTTCTTTTGTTGTTGTTTTATTTCTTTTTAATTTTTCATTTATATCTCAACTTAAATTTAAATACTTATGAAACATTTTTCATATATGTGTTCAACATTTTTCACATACGTATTGAACATTTTTCAAGTACGCGTTGAAACTTTTCGAAAACATGTTGAATATATTTTTAATGCACAGTTAACATTTTTCATAAAGGGCATGAACTAATTTTGAAAACATCTTTTTGAATGGTACAAATTTTTTTATAAAATTACATGGATATTTTTTCTTTATATAAATATTTATAAAAGTGAAAAAAGCACATATTTTTAACACATAATTTTCTTTAAATGTAAAATTATTTTTTTGAATGGTACAAAACATTTTCCCTAAGTTACATCAACATTTTTATATTTACAAATGTTTTAAAATAGTTTCATGAACATATTTCCCAAATGCGTCAACTTTTTTTATGCCATCTACATTTAAAAAAATTGTGCGAAGATTCTTTACACTGCATGAATATTTTCAAAATGTGCAATGAATGCTTTAAGAAAATTAAGTGTATTTTTCCTGCAATATGTATAATTTAAATATTTTGAAAGTATAAACAAAATTATGAATGCAAAAGATAAACAAAACAAATAACAAAAGAAAGTAATTAAAATAGACAACATAATGTCCTGGTACTTGGCCGACTAACTAAGGGCATGTCCAATGTATAGGCGCTTGGATAGACTCTTAAGGAATTAAAATAATTAAACGAAACTCTAGTGCTCATGTAAGTGCCCGTGTCTCCAAAGCTGAGGTGCTCTATCTCTCACACTCAAGTCTGGCTTCACAGGCTGGGTGACTCAAGGAAAATCTTTCCGTACGAGCACATTGGCCGGGATTCTATTCGTAAGCGACTGTATAAGCGCCGCATTGTACATGACCTAATGGGTTCCCTTGAGGCAAGGCAAGCTACCATGATGCAATCAGCTAGAGACATAGGGCACGTCTATGTCTTGCTTTTTTTTTAGAAAAGTCTATGTCTTGCTTATAGCGACATAGACGACATAGATGGCCGCCACGCCTCAAGCATGTTCGAGACAGGGTTGGCCCAGCACAACAGGCCTCAAAGCATTCGCTTTTTACTGTTTATTTGCCATTTTTTAAGCCTTTTGGCTTTGTTTGAACTTCCAAATTCTAAATAAATGTTAATTCTGTAATTCAAAATGTTATATATGTGTGTGTGTGTGTGTGTGTGTGTGTGTGTGTGTGTTTATGATGTATATGAAAAATGTACATTGTGTGCAAAAAAAGAAGACATCAAAATATATTTCTTGACAAATGTTAATAATGTATTTAAAACAATATTGTCCATCTACAAAAATAATGTTTCAAATGTGTACAAAAAATATACATTGTGTATGAAAAATAGGCATAATACTATATATAAGAAAAAATGTTAATCATGCATTTTAAAAAGTTAAACATGTTTATAAAAATACTTCTTATGCATATGAAAAAGTTTAATGTAGTTAGAAAAAGTATAAATCAAAATATTACTTGACAAATAATTTAATCACGTATTTAAAAAATGTTTAACATGTAGAAAAACATTATTTTGGATGTATACGAAAATGTTTCATGTATTTTATATAAATGCTAAACATGTATAAAATGTTCCAATTATATATGAAAATGAACATTGTTTTTGAGTAAAATGTTTATTACCTTTAAAAACGTTCGCCATGTATTTAAAAGTCGAGAAAGAACAAAGAAAAACAAAGAAAACCAAGATAAATGAAAGATAAAAAAGAAGACCAATAAATAAATAAAATTTGAAGAAAACAAAAAAAGAATGGAAATACCCGTGAAAATCAAGAAAAGAAATGAAGGAACCAAAAGAAATCATAGATAAAAAGAAAGGAAAAACTCAGTGAAAACCGACAAATAAATGAAGAAAACTAATGAAAAAATTAAAGCAAATAAGAACCCAAAGAAAAGCATGAAGTGAAAAAGAAACCAAAAGAGAAAAAAAAGAAAACAAAGAAGAAAAATACCTAAGAAAACCGGACGAAAAACATGTACAACGGACGATCCCGAGCCAGAAAACGAGGAGAAGAAATGGGTTTGCCCATTACAACGTGACGCTAATAACCTTCAGATGAGTGAACCATAGGACTAGCTATAAGGGAGATATAGTCGCCGCGAAAGCCGTAGTCGTGCCTGGAATTAGCTTCCACCCACCTGGAGTACTAATTATTTTTAACCATAATTTAATGGGCCTTGGAGTAGAAGATTGTAACTCGTGAAGAGAAGGGACGTATATAGATAGGCCTATGGCCAATCTGGGCGTTCAACTGCGAACAATGCAATTCTCAAAAATTTCTCAAAAAATGTCCAATTCTAAAAAACAGGTGGAAAATTGATCCTATATTCCACGTCGTGCTCTGTTCTTTCAAACGATGTTGGATCCGATCAAGAAAGCTAAACCGATTAGGTTTCCAGATACTTGAAACATAACAGCAGCCAATGGTCGATTGGAAATAGTAGTAAGAAAAAGAGTGTGTCTAGGGCACATCTAGATGTGCTCTACTTATTGCACATCTAAGTGAGTGAATCAAGCATAAAAAAGAAAGAAAAAAATATTCACACGAATCTCAATGTAAGATCAATGACATATGACTTAGATGTGCAATACTTATGGCACATCTAGATGTGCTTTAGCAAAACTGTAAGAAAAAATAGGCGAAAGTTCATCCTCTTTTAAGCGATTATTATTACATCGACCTTTCCTTTGCAGTCGTTATCGATGCAATGCCGCCTGTCGAGTTCATCATCGGCTTGGGATTCTATGCGAGCGCACTCGGGTGCTTCGCCTTCACCTGCCGGCTCGTCTATCTCACCTACTTTATCGTCTCAACACGATTAAACAACAACAACAACAGCTTCTTCCTCCTCTTCTTCCTCCTCCTCCTCCTCTGATGACGACGGCTCGAGCTGGTCCGACGAAGATTCTAATTGTTACGACGAGGAACAGGGCGTCATCCCTGATTCTAACGACGAGGAACAGGGCGCAATCCCGAATTGCAACGATGTGGAACAGGGCCTCATCAGCGACGGCGAAAGCGACGGCATGGGCACTAGTACCACCGGAGGCGAGAGGTGCTGCATATGCCTGGAGCAGATGACGGACGCCGGCGGCGGTGAAAGCATGTGGCAGAGGCTGCGAGTGGCCTTACGCATGGAGCGGGCGACGCAGGAGCCGGACAAGAGGCGCCGGCGGCTGCCACGCTGCGGCCACGTCTTCCACGCCGGCTGCATCGACGAGTGGCTGAAGAGAAGCCTCACCTGCCCGTCGTGCCGGAGGGCGGCAGCGCCAGGAGGATTACTCGATGATCCTGATGTTATACTTCGCATCATTATGCTTTGTTACTTTTTGAACTATTGTTTGAGTTAGTTTTGTGATAGGTAGATATCTACTCTTTGTTGCTGATGAAGCCACCATTGCTGTTGTTCGTGTAGATATTTCCAGCCTTTTCTGAATGAATGAACTATTGTTGGCTAAGAAAGAACCAGTGATGTAGTCGTATAGATGTTCCCAATTGTTTTGAATGATTTGGAGATGGGAAACGTTTGGGCGTGGTGCACCAGCCGAACTTTCGGCCGGCTCGCTCGCCACGCTGGTCCAACGCGCAATACGCGGTGGCCCCGTGCACCCCGCCTCCATCCCCTACCTCCAGCCTTCATGTACGCATCCCCTCTCCCTTCTCTGGCTGCGACGGAGGCCACCACGAGCTCTATCGCCGGCAGCTAGGCGCTCCCTCGCGCACCCGCCATGGCTGCCTGCTGCCATGGTCAGATCCATCCCCTACCTACATCCTTCACGCGCGCACATCCCCTCCCCCTCTCCTATCGGGCTGCGACTGGGCCACCACAGGCTCCATCGACGACGGTCAGGCGCTCCCTCGCCGGCCGCCATGGCTGCTTACCGCCATGGCCGGATCCACCCGCGTATACAAGTGTTGCAACCATCACCTAGAAAGCTTCAACGGCTATTGAAAAAAGCTTCAACCATAGACACAGAAAGCTTCAATGGCACTTCATAACAAGGGGAAGTTGCAACCGTAGTTGGATTTTGCTACTACCGGCTAAGCTTTTTGCTACATCCATCAAGCGGAGCTGCGACCTCGCGACGACGACAACGACGATTTTTGCTGCAACCGTAGTAGATTTTTGCTACTACCGTTGAAGGTTTTTGCTACATCCAAGTAAGGTGGAGTTGCGACCTCGCGAAGACGGCGACGGTGTTTGATTTTTGCTGCAACCGTAGTTATTTTTTGCTACTATGGGTGAAGTTTTTTGCTATATCCATTCAAAATGGTGTTGATTGACTGAGACCGCCATCAACATAATTCCTTGCAGCGAGCATGAATGGCGAGGGGCGACGGCCGAGCTACAACCGCCGCCATCAAGAGCTGGAATGCAGGTGGAGTTGTTGCATGGCGACCGGCGACGAGGACGGCCGGCGACGGCGGGGACCGACGACGAGGATGGCCGGCGAGGGCGGGATCCAACGGCGACGAGGAAGACAGGCGAGGGTGGGGACCGACGACCACCGGAGGGGACAGGAGTCGCGGCGCCGCGCTCCCCCGAACAAGACTGCCCCGAGGAAGAAGAAAGAGAGCTCGGGGGTGATTCGTTTTTTTGCTTGGATCCAATCGAACGGCTGTGTGCACATGGCATCGGGCGGTTGCGGTGCGACCGGCCGAAACTTTCGACCGGCGCACTGGCGCAGAGTGCTGCCCTTTGGAGATTGCTCACCATGCCAGCCGCATGGCTAAATATTCTCAGCTTTTTGGATTGCCAATATGGGCTCGGTTGTGTCCTGCCTAAAAAATGTGGGTTTGGTTGTGTCTGCTGTTTTCGTTGATGTGTTTTCTCTAGCGAGTTGATGGGGTTTCTTTTGCGATGTTGGGACTCCTCTATGGAGGTTGTAGTAGGAGCGTGTTGGATGTTTTCGTCAGTTTACATTTGTGGTCTTGTGACTCTATAGTTTGAAGGGTGGTTGGGATGCTTGTAGAGTTGTATTTTTTTGCGGGGTAGGGTTGTACTTGTTCACCTCTCTTGGACAAGTTTGTAACGGTTTCCGTCGGTTGTCTGCAAATTAATTGAGAAACTTGTATCCAAACAAAAGGACCTAAGATTTAATCAAGTAAATAGAAACCATACTTGTCCCAGTATATCTATGATTTTTCTTATAATTAAATGTGCTTAATTAGCCGAAACGCGCAAGGTAAAAGATCTTAACGTAATTGTAAAGCATTGTTTAACAAACATGACCGGTGACCGAACTGTTAAGACTATCGGACTATTGGTTCGGGGTTTTACTGGTCGGACCGCCGGTTCACCGCCTATTTGAGCAGTCCAATATAATAATAGTAAAACATGGATACATGGGAAAAGGATTTGCCACACCCTTGTCTGAACATTAAATTAAAAAAATACAGGGAAATTAAAAAACATTGGTTTTGGGATATGAAACCTGGGTGTCTAATCTACTTTGATATGGAATTTTGTGAAAATATATTGGGAAATGTATCCATTGCAAAGAAGACAAAAAATCCTATGTATAGAAATACTGTTTGGATGAATTTTAGTTCGGACTATAATTTCTTCGCCACGAATACATTTTCTGGTATATTTCTACGAAACTTCACACGAGATTAGATAGGAGACCCAACTTTGACATCCCAAGATTTCAGCTTTTTGAATTTTTCCTGGTATTTTTTAATTTAATTTTCGTAGGGGGGGGGGGGGGGGGCACCTAGGTGCTCCTATGTATTTCCCGGATATATATATGACAGTAGTTTTCTTCTCTGGACAACAAATGAGTTTGAGTGAGTTGCTTATTGGGCGTAAGTATGGTTTCAGGAAATGAAATTGAACAAAATTTGGCCAATTCAAAAAATGTTCATGAATGGAAAAATATCCTAAAAATTTAAAAATTGTTCATGACTTATAAAATAGTTTATTCATTCATAAAATGTTTGCTGATTCAAAAAATGTTCATTAAATTAAAAAATGGTCGTGAATTTCCAAAATTGTTCCACCAATTTCCAAGAAAATGTTCGTCGATTCTAGAAATGTACGCCAATTCAAGAAATTTTAAAAAAATGTTCATGAATTCGAAAAATGTTCTTGATTTCAAAAAATGTTAAAAAAATTGTAAAAGTGTTAACCAATTTAAAAATATTCTTGATTTCAAATATGTTCATAAGTTTTATAAAAATGTTCATGATTTCACGAAATTGAGATTGATAGTGTATCTCGGTGAAGCAGCAAAATGTGATCATGGCCATTGAAGATTATGATTTTTTTTCGTTAATACATAGTGTCTGGATATTTTGTTATTGGTGTTATTGTCGGATTTTTTTTTTACTCGAGGGAAAGATGTTTATATGTTTAAAGTATTGTTTGTCTTTTGGTTTGATGAAAATTGTGAGAATTTTTGTATATCAACCTATGTGATCAATTGGATGATTATTGATACTGATATTATAGTTTGGGCCCTCTTGTGCTTTGAACCTTGACCAAGGGAATACATTTTGTATCAAACTTATATGGACAGTCAAAAGCGATTTGAAATGATATTTAAATACTACCCTTCAAGCTTATATGTATCTCGGTTATACTCCAGATTAATGTTATATGTCAGCTGCACTTTCCTATATCGTGCAAGAATCCATGTATTTAAAGATCATCCGTGTACATATTCAGGACCTGTTATATGGAACTTATATGCAAGATGTATGCATCATGAGTTCACTCGTATATTTTTCTGCCCTATCTCCCCGAGGTAATTAATTAATCATGCAGGTATTTAAAGATTATGTACAACATTCATATTCATGAACATGTATTTTGAGTTGTTGCTTGTTGTATATTTGCAGTTGCTTCTTACTATGTCATGTTGATGCAAATATTATTATCTATTGGCGAAACCCTAGTCACCGAGGGTGCTTCTTCCTTCCCTCCCTCCCTCTGCCGCCGCCGGCGCCGGAGACGCAGCCGGGCTAAGCCCGGGGGCCGACGGCGGTGCCAGGGGTCTCCCTCTCTCCCGCGTCAAGGGGGTGGTGCGGAGCCCCTCGACATGAGGAGGCGCGGCCAATCTGGCCGTGGCGACATGGTGGTCGGCCCTGCCTCCGGCGGTGGCGGGGGTTGTCGGCGACGGCACGGTGGCCGGCCCTGCCTCGGGCGGCGATGATCGCGGGCATGGTGGCCGGCCCTACCTCGGGCGGCGATGGCTACGGGCCCGGCGGCCGGCCTAGCCTTAGGCAGCTGATACGTCTCCGTCGTATCAACTTTTCCAAACACTTTTGCCCTTGTTTTGGACTCCAACTTGCATGATTTGAATGGAACTAACCCGGACTGACACTGTTTTCAGCAGAATTGCCATGGTGTTATTTATGTGCAGAAATAAAAGTTCTCGGAATGACCTGAAACTCCCCAGAGCGTATTTTTGGAAATAATAAAAACTACTGGCAAAAGATCAAGGCCAGGGGGCCCACACCCTAGCCACGAGGGTGGGGGCGCGCCTGCCCCCTGGGCGCTCCCCCTACCTCGTGGGCCCCCTGGAGCTCCTCCGACCTCAACTCCAACTCTATATATTCACTTTTGGGGAGAAAAAAAATCAGAGAGAAGGATTCATCGCGTTTTACAATACGGAGCCGCCGCCAAGCCCTAAAACCTCTCGGGAGGGCTGATCTGGAGTCCGTTCGGGGCTCCGGAGAGGGGGATCCGTCGCCATCGTCATCATCAACCATCCTCCATCACCAATTTCATGATGCTCACCGCCGTGCGTGAGTAATTCCATTGTAGGCTTGCTGGACGGTGATGGGTTGGATGAGGTTTATCATGTAATCGAGTTAGTTTTGTTAGGGTTTGATCCCTAGTATCCACTATGTTGTGAGATTGATGTTGCTATGACTTTGCTATGCTTAATGCTTGTCACTAGGGCCCGAGTGCCATGATTTCAGATCTGAACCTATTATGCTTTCATGAATATATGTGAGTTCTTGATCCTATCTTGCAAGTCTATAGTCACCTACTGTGTGTTATGATCCGGCAACTCCGAAGTGACAATAATCGGGACCACTCCCGGTGATGACCGTAGTTTGAGGAGTTCATGTATTCACTATGTGTTAATGCTTTGGTCCGGTACTCTATTAAAAGGAGGCCTTAATATCCCTTAGTTTCCGCTAGGACCCCGCTGCCACGGGAGGGTAGGACAAAAGATGCCATGCAAGTTCTTTTCCATAATCACGTATGACTATATTCGGAATACATGCCTACATTACATTGATGAATTGGAGCTAGTTCTGTGTCACCGTAGGTTATGACTGTTAAATGATGAACCACATCCGGCATAATTCTCCATCACTGATCCATTGCCTACGAGCTTTCCATATATTGTTCTTCGTTTATTTACTTTTCCGTTGTTATTGTTACAATTACTACAAAATACCAAAAACATTACTTTTGTTATCATTACCTTTTGCTACCGTTACCACTACTATCATATTACTTTGCTACTAAATACTTTGCTGCAGATATTAAGTTTCCAGGTGTGGTTGAATTGACAACTCAGCTGCTAATACTTGAGAATGTTCTTTGTCTCGCCTTGTGTCGAATCAATAAATTTGGGTTGAATACTCTACCCTCGAAAACTGTTGCGATCCCCTATACTTGTGGGTTATCAAGACTATTTTGTGGCGCCGTTGCCGGAGAGCATAGCTCTATTCTTTGAGTCACTTGGTATTTATACCTGCTTATCATTATGAAGGACTTGAAAGATCCAAGAACCAAGATTTATCCCTCAACTACGAGGGGAGGTAAGGAACTGCCATCTAGCTCTGCACTTGATTCACCTTCTATTTTGAGTAAGCTTGCGACACCTAAACCTGCTTCTGCCATTCATTCTGATATGTCGCATGTTATTGATGATGCCACTTCTGCTATGCATGGTACTTATGATGAAACTACTTCTATGCTTGATACTACTATGCCACTTGGTGAATTTCTTGATGAAAAACTTGCTAGGGCTAGAGAGAATGAAATTATTCAAACTGATAATATTGATGAAAGTGATGATGAAGACTCTCCCCCTAAAAAATATGAATTGCCTGTTGTTCCTGAGGGTTATGTTATGGATGAAGAAGCTACTAGAGCTATTTTAGCTTGCAATGATATATATGATCTAAAGAGGTTATTAGCTAAATGGAAGCAGCAATCCCTTAATGCTAGAATGAAACCTGACCCTACTTTTGCTACTTCACCTATCTGTGTTACTGATAAGGATTATGAATTCTCTGTTGATCCTGATATAATTACTTTGGTTGAATCTGATGCTTTTTATGGCTATGAATCTGAAACTGTTGTGGCACATCTTACTAAATTAAATGATATAGCTACCCTGTTCACTAATGATGAGAGAACTCGTTACTTTTATATCCTTAAAATATTCCCGTTCTCATTAAAGGGTGATGCTAAGATATGGTTTAATTCTCTTGATCCTAGTTGTGTGCGTAGTCCCCAGGATATGATTTATTACTTCTCTGCTAAATATTTCCCTGCTCATAAGAAACAAGCTGCCTTAAGGGATATATATATATATATATATATATAATTTTGTGCAAATTGAAGAAGAGAGTCTCCCACAAGCTTGGGGGAGGCTTCTCCAATTACTTAATGCTTTGCCTGATCATCCGCTTAAGAAAAATGAAATACTTGATATCTTTTATAATGGACTAACTGATGCTTCTAGAGATTACCTGGATAGTTGTGTCGGTTCTATTTTCAGGGAAAGAACACCGGATGAAGCTGAAATTCAATTAAATAATGTGTTGACTAATAAAAATAATTAGACACTTCCTGAGCCTATTCCTAAACCAACTCCGAACAAGAGAGGTGTTCTATTTCTCAGTCCTGAAGATATGCAAGAGGTAAAGAAATCCATGAAAGAAAAGGGTATTAAAGCTGAAGATGTTAATAATTTACCTCCTATTGAAGAAATACATGGTCTTAATTTACCGCCTGTCAAAGAAATGCATAATTTTAATCCATCTCCTATTGAAGAAATACATGGTCTTGATAACCCTGACACAGGTAGTAAAGGTAAATTCTCTCTATAGATATGATAAAGCTGAAATCCCATTTACTAAGTTTGCTAGCCCATGCTTAGATGAGTTTGTTAAATTTATGGTTAAGCAAGAATACTTCAATGCTTATTTTGGTAGAGAATTAAAATGCAGTGCTGATATGCTTGAACACTTGGGTGATTATATGGCTAATGTCAAAGGTGAACTTAAAATTTTTAGTAAACATGCTTCTATGGTTACCACTCAAGTAGAACAAGTACTCAAAGCTCAAAATGATTTGCTCAATGAATTGAATAGTAAGAATAATGATTATGCTGTTAGAGTGGCTACTAGAACTGGTAAAATGACTCAGGAACCTTTGTATCCTGAAGGCCACCCTAAGAGAATTGAGCAAGATTCTCAGAGAAATAATATAGATGCACCTAGTCCTTCTAAAAGGAAGAAAAAGAAGAATGATAGGACTTTGCATGCTTCTAGTGAACCTATTACTGAAACACCTGAGAATACAAATGATATTTCTATTTCTGATGCTGAAACACAATCTGGTAATGAACCTGAAACTAGTGATAATGTTAATGATAATGTTCATGTTGATGCTCAACCTAGCAATAATAATGATATAGAAATTGAACCTGCTGTTGATTTTGATAACCCATAATCAAAGAATCAACGTTATGATAAGAGAGACTTTGTTGCTAGGAAACATGGTAAAGAAAGGGAACCATGGGTTCAGAAACCCACGCCTTTTCCTCCCAAACCATCGAAGAAAAAGGATGATGAGAATTTTGAGCGCTTTGCTAAAATGATTAGACCTATCTTTTTGCGTATGCGATTAACTAATATGCTTAAAATGAATCCTTATGCTAAGTATATGAAATATATTGTTACTAATAAAAGAAAGATACCGGAAGCTGAAATTTCCACCATGCTTGCTAATTATACTTTTAAAGGTGGAATACCAAAGAAACTTGGAGATCCAGGAGTACCCACTATACCATGCTCCATTAAAATAAACTATGTTAAAACTGCTTTATGTGATCTTGGAGCCGGTGTTAGTGGTATGCCTCTCTCTTCTGTTAGCATGAACACATGAATGAGATTCTTCTTATTCTTCCTAACATGAAATTTTGCATAGAATGATTGTTCATGTTCACGCCGCTGAGGTTGTTCCCACCATTGCTATTTGTATCGTAGACTTGATTTGAATAAGTTGACACCTACTGAAATATCTTTGCAAATGGCTGATAAATCAACTGCTATACCTGTCAGTATTTGTGAGGATGTGCCTGTTGTGGTTGCAAACGTTACTATTTTAACGGACTTTGTTATTCTTGATATTCCCAAGGACGATAGTATGTCTATTATTCTTGAAAGACCCTTTTTGAATACTGCAGGGGGTGTTATTGATTGCAACAAAGGCCATGTCACTTTTCATGTTAATGGTAATGAGCATACGGTACACTTTCCGAGGAAACAACCTCAAGTTCATAGTATCAATTTTATTGGAAAAATTTCATCGATTATTTTTGGAGGTTTTGAATTTTCTCTACCTACTGTCAAGAAGAAATATGATATTCTAATTATTGGGGATGTGCATATCCCCGTTGAGGTAACTTATTGTTATTCGAAAATTCTCCGGTTCCATGTTACTCGGAATGAGTTTGTTAACAAGACTTGATCACCCTTGTTAGTGGATTCCTTTTGATGATCATGAGATGGATGAATTTAGAAAACACAACTCTCTGTACCCTCCTTTTACTTTCTGTTATTTATATTAAATAAAATAAAAATAGTATTTTTTGTCTGTTATCTGAATTATCCGTGCAATATAAAAATACCCCGAAAATAAAAGTTTTCCAAATGCCCTGAAATTTAAATATGATTTTTTCTGGAATATTTGAGAATATTTGGCATTGAGAACACAGCAGGGGGCATCCACCTGGCCATGAGGGTGGAGGGCGCGCCCTACCCCCTTGGGGCGCCCCCTGCCTCGTGGGCCCACGGTGGCCCTCCTCCACTTATTCCTGCACCCACACACTCCTTCTTCCTTCCACAAACACCATTATCTAGCTCAAGCACAAGTTCTAGCTCATTTTGCTGCGATTTTCGATCTCCTTGCTCAAAGCACCTCTCACAAAACTGTTTTGGGAGATTGTTCCTTGGTATGTGACTCCTCCATTGGTCCAATTAGTTCTTGTTCTAGTGCTTTATTCATTGCAAATTTGTGCTGTCTAGGTGGCCCTGTTCTTGAGCTTGCATGTCAAATTTATATGGTTCCAAGTAGTTCTAATGCATGATATAGGCTCTAGGCACTTGTAGGAGTAGTTGCTATCAATTTTGTTGAGCTTGGCTCACTTTTATTTGAAGTTACTAAAAAATTCAGAATTTTTCAGAAAATAATGAAGAGATTTTTGAGGGGCTCATCGAGCCAAAGCTCGAAGGAAAAGAAAAATAAAGAAGCAAAGAAGCCCAAATATAATCTGCCTCGCATCGCGGAGGTTCGACCGTGTGAATGGCCTTGTGATGATTTCTTAAGAGCAGCCGGGATTTATGACGATTTCTATGAATTGGCTGAGAATGCAGGCCTCACCGCCTTCCTCCACGACCAGCGCGAACAGTATCTCTTACTCACCAATATTTTTGTGCAAAACTTTCATTTCCATGCTAGGAGCTCACCACCTACGGTGGAGTTTTATTTATATGATGAGCATAAGGAGATGTCACTTCGTGATTTTTGTCGGGTTTGTTTGATCCCTTTCGAGGGCATCATAGAGGAACCACATCGCGGCGATGTGGATGGGTTTATTGATACCATCACGGTAGGGGAAACGAGGAAGGTTTCCGATGCACGAACTACTAGCATACACTTTCCTGTTCTACGTTACTTTGCTATATTTGCTAGTAGATGCTTAATTGGGCGCGGAAACTGTGGAAACCTGAGTGCCCCTGATATTGTTATTTTGTGACACGCCTTATTTCATGATGATACATTCAGCATGGGTGCTATTATTGCAAAGTGGTTAAATCTTAACTGTACTAAGGGCCCCGTCTTTGGAGGCATCTTCGCCTCGCGCCTACCTGCACATTTTAACATACCTATTAGGCATTATGAGAAGGAAGAAAAATTATTGCCTCCTGTTTATTTAGATTATAAGAGTATGGTAGCACACGATTTTATTGTTAAGAATAGGGGAAATTAGCTCAAATACAAATTGTTCTTTGATAAACATCATCCTGAGACTATTACCCTGCCTGCTCCTTCCTTGTTTGATTTATCTGCAGGCAAGTACCTTGTTCCGTTGGAGGCTATTCACGCCTACCGGAACCCTACATCAGCCACAGAGCCAGAGTCGGAACCACAAGTTGATCCTCCACGACAGCCTAATTACCAGTGGGATCCGGAGATGATTGCCAACCAGTGACAATCAGAGACTTCTTCTTCGCAGTACGACCCCAACTATTACTATGGATATCCGCCAGGCCAACCGTGGCCATAGACCAACTTAGGCCAAAAGCCTAAGCTTGGGGGAGTACGTATTTCCCACCGACATTACATTCATGTTCACACACTCATTGCTAGATGTCGATGCTCATACTTTTTCATTGTATCATCCATGCTAGTTTATTTTCTCTTTTTATACTTTCTTCTTGTGTGTTTAATAAACCTTAAGAAAAACCAAAAAATTAGTTGTAGCTTTTAGCTAGTTTTAATTTCCATGCTTGAAGTAGTAATTAAAAAGAAAACCCAAAAAGATTTCCTATTCTTCTTTTGCTTGTTGGGAGCTTTCCCGTGTAAATAGTTTTATTTCTTTTCTTTGGGGTCGATAGGAGAAGACCATAATTAAATTGTTGAAGTGGCTCTTATGTGCATTATTGTTGATCTGACAAAAGAGCCCATATTGCCTTGTCTTCTCCTGTTTATTGGATGCTTGCAGATTCCAGCTTAGTCCAATGCACGTGCACTATTATTATTATCCACATCGTTCGGTCGTGCAAGTGAAAGGCAATTATGACGATATATGATGGACTGATTGAGATGGGAGAAGCTGGTATGAACTCTACCTCTCCTATTTTTGTAAATATGATTAGTTCATCGTTCCTGATTCAGCCTATTATGAATAAACATGTTTGCAATGACAACTAGAGATCATAGTTTCTTGTGCCATGCTTAATTAGCTAGGAGCTTATAATGGTTTACCTTGCGTGCCATGATAACCCGCAAGTATAGGGGATCGCAACAGTTTTCGAGGGTAAAGTATTCAACCCAAATTTATTGATTCGACACAAGGGGAGCCAAAGAATACTCTCAAGTATTAGCAGCTGAGTTGTCAATTCAACCACACCTGGAACCTTAATATCTGTAGCAAAGTGTTTAGTAGCAAAGTAATATGATAGTAGTGATAACGGTAGCAAAAGGTAACAGTAGTAAAAGTAATGTTTTTGGTATTTTGTAGTGATGATAGTAATAGCAACGGGAAAGTAAATAAGCGAAGAACAATATATGGAAAGCTCTAGGCATTGGATCGGTGATAGAGAATTATGCCGGATGTGGTTCATCATGTAACAGTCATAACCTAGGGTGACACAGAACTAGCTCCAATTCATCAATATAATGTAGGCATGTATTCCGAATATAGTCATACGTGCTTATGGAAAAGAACTTGCATGACATCTTTTGTCCTATCCTCCCGTGGCAGCGGGGTCCTAGTGGAAACTAAGGGATATTAAGGCCTCCTTCTAATAGAGTACCGGACCAAATCATTAACACATAGTGAATACATGAACTCCTCAAACTACGGACATCACCGGGAGTGGTCCCGGTTATTATCACTTCGGGGTTGCCGGATCATAACACATAGTAGGTGACTATAGACTTGCAAGATAGGATCAAGAACTCACATATATTCATGAAAACATAATAGGTTCAGATCTGAAATCATGGCACTCGGGCCCTAGTGACAAGCATTAAGCATAGCAAAGTCATAGCAACATCAATCTCAGAACATAGTGGACACTAGGGATCAAACCCTAACAAAACTAACTCGATTATATGATAGATCCCATCCAACCCATCACCGTCCAGCAAGCCTACGATGGAATTACTCACGCACGGCGGTGAGCATCATGAAATTGGTGATGGAGGATGGTTGATGATGACGATGGCGACGGATTCCCCTCTCCGGAGCCCCGAGCGGACTCCAGGTCAGCCCTCCGGGAGGTTTTAGGGCTTGGCGGCGGCTCCATATCGTAAAACGTGATGAATTCTTCTCTCTAGTTTTTTTCTCCCCGAAACTCAATATATGGAGTTGGAGTTGGAGTCGGAGAGGCAATAGGGGCCACGAGGTAGGGGGCGCGCCCCCCACCCTCGTGGAGAGGTGGTGGGCCCCTGGCCTTCATCTTTTGCAGGTATTTTTCTTATTTTCTGAAAAGTGGCTCTGTGAAGTTTCAGGTCTTTCCGAGAACGTTTGCTCCTGCACATAAATAACACCATGGTAATTCTGCTGAAAACAACGTTAGTCCGGGTTAGTTCCATTCAAATCATGCAAGTTAGAGTCCAAAACAAGGGCAAAAGTGTTTGGAAAAGTAGATACGTTGGAGATGTATCATGCCAACATGCTATTAAAAGGGTTGTGATGTGGTATGATAGGGTGGTATCCTCTTTTGAATGATTCGAGTGGCTTGACTTGGCACATGTTCACGCATGTAGTTGAAACAAAATCAACATAGCCTCTACGATATTTATGTTCATGGTGCATTATATCCTACTCATGCTTGCATTCGGTGCTGATAAATTTTAATGCATGTTCATGACTGTTGTCGCTCTCTAGCTGGTCGCTTCCCTGTATTTTTCTAGCCTTCACCCGTACTAAGCGGGAATACTGCTTGTGCATCCAATCCCATAAACCCCAAAGTTATTCCATATGAGTCCACCATACATACCTATATACGGTATCTACCTGCCGTTCCAAGTAAATTTGTATCTGCCAAACTCTAAACCTTCAAATAAATATCCTGTTTTGTATGCTCGAATAGCTCATGTATCAACTAGGGTTGTCCGTATCTTCCATGTTAGGCGGGTTATTCTCAAGAGGAGTGGACTCCGCTCCTCACACACGAGAAAATGGCTGGTCATCGGGATGCCCAGTCCCATGCTTTATGCAAATCAAATCAAAATAATTGCAAACAAAACTCCCCCGGGACTGTTGTTAGTTGGAGGCACTCGTTGTTTCGAGCAAGCCATGGATTGATGCTTGTTGGTGGAGGGGGAGTATAAACTTTACCATTCTGTTTGGGAACCGCCTATAATGTGTGTAGCATGGAAGATATCGCCATGTCTTGGTTGTTATGTTGACAATGAAAGTATACCGCTCAAAATATTATTCACCTCTATTTCAAAATCGAGCTCTGGCACCTCTATGAATCTATGCTGCCCTCTGTGAAGGGCCTATCTATTTACTTTTATGTTGAGTCATCATCCTCTTATTAAAAAGCACCAGTTGGAGAGCACCACTGTCATTTGCATTAATTACTGTTAGTTTACATTGAGTATGACTTGACCGGATCTCTTTTACCATGAATTACAATGTCTAGTCGGTCCTTGATCTTTAAAGGTGCTCTGCATTTATGTTTTGCGATCTCAAAAAGGGCTAGCAAGATACCATCTTGTTATATCATATTATGATTGTTTCGAGAAAGTGTTGTCATCCGAGATTTATTAGTATTGCTCGCTAGTTGATTATGCCATTCATATGAGTAAACATGAGACCTATGCGTTATTGTGAATATGGTTAGTCTATAATCTTTGCTGAAAACTTGAATGTTGGCTTTACATATTTACAACAAGAAGAGCAAATAGAGTTTGTAAAAGTTTTTCTTTATCACTTTCAGTTTGTCAACTGAATTACTTGAGGACAAGCAAAGGTTTAAGCTTGGGGGAGTTGATACGTCTCCATCGTATCTACTTTTCCAAATACTTTTGCCCTTGTTTTGGACTCTAACTTGCATGATTTGAATGGAACTAACATTGTTTTCAGCAGAATTGCCATGGTGTTATTTATGTGCAGAAACAAAAGTTCTCGGAATGACCTGAAACTCCACGGAGCATATTTTTGGAAATAATAAAAAATACTGGCAAAAGATCAAGGCCAGGGGGGCCACACCCTAGCAATGAGGGTGGGGGTGCGCCTGCCCCCCTGGGCGCGCCCCCTACCTTGTGGGCCCCCTGGAGCTCCTCCGACCTCAACTCCAACTCTATATATTCACTTTCGAGGAGAAAAAAATCAGAGAGAAGGATTCATCGCGTTTTACAATACGGAGCCGCCACCAAGCCCTAAAACCTTTCGGTAGGGCTGATCTGGAGTCCGTTCGGGGCTCCAGAGAGGGGAATCCGTCGCCATCGTCATCACCAACCATCCTCCATCACCAATTTCATGATGCTCGCCGCCGTGCGTGAGTAATTCCATCGTAGGTTTGTTGGACGGTGATGGGTTGGATGAGATTTATCATGTAATCAAGTTAGTTTTGTTAGGGTTTGATCCCTAGTATCCACTATGTTCTGAGATTGATGTTACTATGACTTTGCTATGCTTAATGCTTGTCATTAGGGCCTGAGTGCCATGATTTCAGATCTGAACTGTTGGGGAACGTAGCAGAATTTTCAAATTTTCTACGCATCACCAAGATCAATCTATGGAGTCATCTAGCAACGAGGGAGAGAGGAGTGCATCTACATACCTTTGTAGATCGCGCGCGAAAGCGTTCAAGAGAACGGGGTTGATGGAGTCGTACTCGACGTGATCCAAATCACCGATGACCTAGTGCCGAACGGACGGCACCTCCGCGTTCAACACACGTACGGTTGGGAAGACGTCTCCTCCTTCTTGATCCAGCAAGGGGGAAGGAGAGGTTGATGAAGATCCAGCAGCACGACGGCGTGGTGGTGGAAGCAACGGTGATCTCGGCAGGGCTTCGCCAAGCGTAGGGAGACGGAGGAGTGTCACGAGAGGGAGAGGGAGAGGCCAGGGGATTGGGTGTGGTTGCCCTCCCTCCCCCCACTATATATAGGGTGCCTAGGGGGGGCGCCGGCCCTAGGAGATCCAATCTCCTAGGGGGGGGCATGTTGGGGAACGTAGTAATTTCAAAAAAATTCCTACGCACACGCAAGATCATGGTGATGCATAGCAACGAGAGGGGAGAGTGTGATCTACGTACCCTTGTAGATCGACAACGGAAGCGTTTGGTTGATGTAGTCGTACGTCTCCACGACCCGACCGATCAAGCACCGAAACTACGGCACCTCCGAGTTCTAGCACACGTTCAGCTCGATGACGATCCCCGGACTCCGATCCAGCAAAGTGTCGGGGAAGAGTTCCGTCAGCACGACGGCGTGGTGATGATCTTGATGCACTACCGTCGCAGGGCTTCGCCTAAGCGCCGCTACAATATTATCAAGGACTATGGTGGAAGGGGGCACCGCACACGGCTAAGAATATGATCACGTGGATCAACTTGTGTGTCTAGGGGTGCCCCTGCCCCCGTATATAAAGGAGCAAGGGGAGGAGGCCGGCCGGCCCTATAGGCGCGCCAAGGAGGAGTCCTCCTCCTAGTAGGAGTAGGACTCCTACTAGGAGGGGGAAGGAAGTGGGGAGGGAGAGGGAAAGGGGGCGCCGCCCCCCCTCTCCTAGTCCAATTCGGACTAGGGGGGAGGAGGCGCGCGGCCCACCTTTGGCTGCCCCTCTCTCTTTCCACTAAGGCCCATATGGCCCATTACTTCTCCCGGGGGGTTCCGGTAACCCTCCGGCTCTCCGGTTTTCTCCGAAATCACCCGGAACACTTCTGGTGTCCGAATATAGCCGTCCAATATATCAATCTTTATGTCTCGACCATTTCGAGACTCCTCGTCATGTCCGTGATCACATCCGGGACTCCGAACTAACTTCGGTACATCAAAACTCATAAACTCATAATATAACTGTCATCGAAACCTTAAGCGTGCGGACCCTACGGGTTCGAGAACAATGTAGACATGGCCGAGACACGTCTCCGGTCAATAACCAATAGCGGAACCTGGATGCTCATATTCTCTCCTACATATTCTACGAAGATCTTTATCGGTCAGACCGCATAACAACATACGTTGTTCCCTTTGTCATCGGTATGTTACTTTCCCGAGATTCAATCGTCGGTATCTCAATACCTAGTTCAATCTCGTTACCGGCAAGTCTCTTTACTCATTCCGTAATACATCATCTCGCAACTAACTCATTAGTTGCAATGCTTGCAAGGCTTATGTGATGTGCATTACCGAGAGGGCCCAGAGATACCTCTCTGACAATCGGAGTGACAAATCCTAATCTCGAAATACGCCAACCCAACATGTACCTTTGGAGACACCTGTAGAGCACCTTTATAATCACCCATTTACGTTGTGACGTTTGGTAGCACACAAAGTGTTCCTCCGGCAAACGGGAGTTGCATAATCTCATAGTCATAGGAACATGTATAAGTCATGAAGAAAGCAATAGCAACATACTAAACGATCGGGTGCTAAGCTAATGGAATGGGTCATGTCAATCAGATCATTCACCTAATGATGTGATCCCGTTAATCAAATAACAACTCTTTGTTCATGGTTAGGAAACATGACCATCTTTGATTAACGAGCTAGTCAAGTAGAGGCATACTAGTGACACTCTGTTTGTTTATGTATTCACACATGTATTATGTTTCCGGTTAATACAATTATAGCATGAATAATAAACATTTATCATGATATAAGGAAATAAATAATAACTTTATTATTGCCTCTAGGGCATATTTCCTTCAGTCTCCCACTTGCACTAGAGTCAATAATCTAGATTACACAGTAATGATTCTAACACCCATGGAGCTTTGGTGTTGATCATGTTTTGCTCGTGGAAGAGGCTTAGTCAACGGGTCTGCAACATTCAGATCCGTATGTATTTTGAAAATCTCTATGTCTCCCACCTGGACTAGATCCCGGATGGAATTGAAGTGTCTCTTGATGTGCTTGGTTCTCTTGTGAAATCTGGATTCCTTTGCCAAGGCAATTGCACCAGTATTGTCACAAAAGATTTTCATTGGACCCGATGCACTAGGTATGACACCTAGATCGGATATGAACTCCTTCATCCAGAATCCTTCATTTGCTGCTTCCGAAGCAGCTATGTACTCCGCTTCACATGTAGATCCCGCTACAACGCTTTGTTTAGAACTGCACCAACTGACAGCTCCACCGTTTAATGTAAACACGTATCCGGTTTGTGATTCAGAATCGTCCGGATCAGTGTCAAAGCTTGCATCAACGTAACCTTTTACGATGAGCTCTTTGTCACCTCCATATATGAGAAACATATCCTTAGTCCTTTTCAGGTATTTCAGGATGTTCTTGACCGCTGTCCAGTGATCCACTCCTGGATCACTTTGGTACCTCCCTGCTAGACTTATAGCAAGGCACACATCAGGTCTGGTACACAGCATTGCATACATGATAGAGCCTATGGCTGAAGCATAGGGAACATCTTTCATTTTCTCTCTATCTTCTGAAGTGGTCGGGCATTGAGTCTTACTCAACTTCACACCTTGTAACACAGGCAAGAACCCTTTCTTTGCTTGATCCATTTTGAACTTTTTCAAAACTTTGTCAAGGTATGTGCTTTGTGAAAGTCCAATTAAGCATTTTGATCTATCTCTATAGATCTTAATGCCTAATGTGTAAGCAGCTTCACCGAGGTCTTTCATTGAAAAACTCTTATTCAAGTATCCCTTTATGCTATCCAGAAATTCTATATCATTTCCAATTAGTAATATGTCATCCACATATAATATCAGAAATGCTACAGAGCTCCCACTCACTTTCTTGTAAATACAGGCTTCTCCAAAAGTTTGTATAAAACCAAATGCTTTGATCACACTATCAAAGCGTTTATTCCAACTCCGAGAGGCTTGCACCAGTCCATAAATGGATCGCTGGAGCTTGCACACTTTGTTAGCTCCCTTTGGATCGACAAAACCTTCTGGTTGCATCATATACAACTCTTCTTCCAGAAATCCATTCAGGAATGCAGTTTTGACATCCATCTGCCAAATTTCATAATCATAAAATGCGGCAATTGCTAACATGATTCGGACAGACTTAAGCATCGCTACGGGTGAGAAGGTCTCATCGTAGCCAATCCCTTGAACTTGCCGAAAACCTTTTGCGACAAGTCGAGCTTTGTAGATAGTAATATTACCGTCAGCGTCAGTCTTCTTCTTGAAGATCCATTTATTCTCAATTGCTTGCCGATCATCGGGCAAGTCAACCAAAGTCCATACTTTGTTCTCATACATGGATCCCATCTCAGATTTCATGGCTTCAAGCCATTTTGCGGAATCTGGGCTCACCATCGCTTCTTCATAGTTCGTAGGTTCATCATGATCTAGTAGCATGACTTCCAGAACAGGATTACCGTACTACTCTGGTGCGGATCTCACTCTGGATGATCTACGAGGTTCAGTAGTATCTTGTTCTGAAGTTTCATGATTATCATCATTAGCTTCCTCACTAACTGGTGTAGGTGGCACTGAAACAGTTTTCTGTGATGCACTACTTTCCAATAAGGGAGCAGGTACAGTTACCTCGTCAAGTTCTACTTTCCTCCCACTCACTTCTTTCGAGAGAAACTCCTTCTCCAGAAAGTTTCCGAATTTAGCAACAAAAGTCTTGCCTTCGGATTTGTGATAGAAGGTGTATCCAATAGTTTCCTTTGGATATCCTATGAAGACACATTTCTCCGATTTGGGTTCGAGCTTATCAGGTTGAAGCTTTTTCACATAAGCATCGCAGCCCCAAACTTTCAGAAACGACAACTTTGGTTTCTTGCCAAACCACAGTTCATAAGGCGTCGTCTCAACGGATTTTGATGGTGCCCTATTTAACGTGAATGCGGCCGTCTCTAGAGCGTATCCCCAAAACGATAGCGGTAAATCAGTAAGAGACATCATAGATCACACCATATCTAGTAAAGTACGATTACGACGTTCGGACACACCATTATGCTGTGGTGTTCCGGGTGGCGTGAGTTGCGAAACTATTCCACAATTTTTCAAATGTACACCAAACTCGTAACTCAAATATTCTCCTCCACGATCAGATCGTAGAAACTTTATTTTCTTGTTACGATGATTTTCAACTTCACTCTGAAATTCTTTGAACTTTTCAAACGTTTCAGACTTATGTTTCATTAAGTAGATATACCCATATCTGCTTAAGTCATCTGTGAAGGTGAGAAAATAACGATATCCGCCACGAGCCTCAATATTCATCGGACCACATACATCTGTATGTATGATTTCTAACAAATCTGTTGCTCTCTCCATAGTACCAGAGAACGTTATTTTAGTCATCTTGCCCATGAGGCACGGTTCACAAGTACCAAGTGATTCATAATCAAGTGGTTCCAAAAGTCCATCAGTATGGAGTTTCTTCATGCGCTTTACACCGATATGACCTAAACGGCAGTGCCACAAATAAGTTGCACTATCATTATCAACTCTGCATCTTTTGGCTTCAACACTATGAATATGTGTGTCACTACTATCGAGATTCAATAAAAATAGACCACTCTTTAAGGGTGCATGACCATAAAAGATATTACTCATATAAATAGAACAACCATTATTCTCAGATTTAAATGAATAACCGTCTCGCATCAAACAAGATCCAGATATAATGTTCATGCTTAACGCTGGCACCAAATAACAATTATTTAGGTCTAATATTAATCCCGAAGGTAGATGTAGAGGTAGCGTGCTGACTGCGATTACATCGACTTTGGAACCGTTTCCCACGCGCATCGTCACCTCGTCCTTAGCCAATCTTCGCTTAATCCGTAGTCCCTGTTTCGAGTTGCAAATATTAGCAACAGAACCAGTATCAAATACCCAGGTGCTACTGTGAGCATTAGTAAGGTACACATCAATAACATGTATATCACATCTACCTTTGTTCTCCTTGCCATCCTTCTTATCCGCCAAATACTTGGGGCAGTTTTGCTTCCAGTGACCAGTCTGCTTGCAGTAGAAGCACTCAGTTTCAGGCTTAGGTCCAGGTTTGGGTTTCTTCTCCTGAGTAGCAACTTGCTTGCTGTTCCTTTTGAAGTTCCCCTTCTACTTCCCTTTGCCCTTTTTGTTGAAACTAGTGGTCTTGTTGACCATCAACACTTGATGCTCCTTCTTGATTTCTACCTCCGCAGCTTTTAGCATTGCGAGAGCTCGGGAATAGTCTTATTAATCCCTTGCATATTATAGTTCATCACGAAGCTCTTGTAGCTTGGTGGCAGTGATTGGAGAATTCTGTCAATGACGCAATCATCTGGAAGATTAACTCCCAATTGAATCAAGTAATTCTTCTGTGCAGCAATGAGGATAATCCTCAAGTTACGGACCCAGTCCGTGTAATTGCTACCATCATCTTTCAACTTTGCTTTCTCAAGGAACGCATTAAAATTCAACGGAACAATAGCACGAGCCATCTATCTACAATCAAGCATAAACAAGCAAGATACTATCAGGTACTAAGTTTCATGATAAATTTAGGTTCAATTAATTTACTTAAAGAACTCCCACTTAGATAGGCATCTCTCTAATCCTCTAAGTGATTACGTGATCCAAATCAACTAAACCATGTCCGATCATCACGTGAGATGGAGTAGTTTCATTGGTGAACATCACTATGTTGATCATATCTACTATATGATTCACGCTCGACCTTTCGGTCTCCGTGTTCCGAGGCCATATCTGTATATGCTTGGCTCGTCAAGTATAACCTGAGTATTCCGCGGGTGCACCTGTTTTGCACCCGTTGTATTTGAATGTAGAGCCTATCACACCCGATCATCATGTGGTGTCTCAGCACGAAGAACTTTCGCAACGGTGCATACTCAGGGAGAACACTTCTTGATAATTAGTGAGAGATCATCTTATAATGCTACCGTCAATCAAAGCAAGATAAGATGCATAAAAGATAAACATCACATGCAATCAATATAAGTGATATGATATGGCCATCATCATCTTGTGCTTGTGATCTCCATCTTCGAAGCACCGTTGTGATCACCATCGTCACCGGCGCGACACCTTGATCTCCATCGTAGCATCGTTGTCGTCTCGCCAATCTTATGCTTCCACGACTATCGCTACCACTTAGTGATAAAGTAAAGCATTACAGCGCGATTGCATTGCATACAATAAAGCGACAACCATATGGCTCCTGCCAGTTGCCGATAACTCGGTTACAAAACATGATCATCTCATACAATAAAATTTTAGCATCATGTCTTGACCATATCACATCACAACATGCCCTGCAAAAACAAGTTAGACGTCCTCTACTTTGTTGTTGCAAGTTTTACGTGGCTGCTACGGGCTTAAGCAAGAACCAATGTTACCTACGCATCAAAACCACAACGATAGTTTGTCAAGTTGGTGCTGTTTTAACCTTCGCAAGGACCGGGCGTAGCCTCACTCGGTTCAACTAAAGTTGGAGAAACTTTCACCCGCAAGCCATCTATGTGCAAAGCACGTCGGGAGAACCGGTCTCGCGTAAGCGTACGCGTAATGTTGGTCCGGGCCGCTTCGTCCAACAATACCGCTGAACCAAAGTATGACATGCTGGTAAGCAGTATGACTTATATCACCCACAACTCACTTGTGTTCTACTCGTGCATATAACATCAACATATAAAACCTAGGCTCGGATGCCACTGTTGGGGAACGTAGTAATTTCAAAAAAATTCCTACGCACATGGAAGATCATGGTGATGCATAGCAACGAGAGGGGAGAGTGTGATCTACGTACCCTTGTAGATCAACAACGGAAGCGTTTGGTTGATGTGGTCGTACGTCTCCATGGCCCGACCGATCAAGCACCGAAACTACGGCACCTCCGAGTTCTAGCACACGTTCAGCTCGATGACGATCCCCGGACTCCGGTCCAGCAAAGTGTCGGGGAAGAGTTCCGTCAGCACGACGGCGTGGTGACGATCTTGATGCACTACCGTCGCAGGGCTTCGCCTAAGCACCGCTACAATATTATCGAGGACTATGGTGGAAGGGGGCACCGCACACGGCTAAGAATATGATCACGTGGATCAACTTGTGTGTCTAGGGGTGCCCCCTGCCCCCGTATATAAAGGAGCAAGGGGAGGAGGCCGGCCGGCCCTATAGGCGCACCAAGGAGGGACCTCCTCCTAGTAGGAGTAGGACTCCTACTAGGAGGGGGAAGGAAGTGGGGAGGGAGAGGGAAAGGGGGGCGCCGCCCCCCCTCTCCTAGTCCAATTCGGACCAGGGGGGAGGAGGCGCGTGGCCCACCTTTGGCTGCCCCTCTCTCTTTCCACCAAGGCCCATATGGCCCATTACTTCTCCCAGGGGGGTTCCGGTAACCCTCCGGCTCTCCGGCTTTCTCCGAAATCACCCGGAACACTTCCGGTGTCCGAATATAGCCGTCCAATATATCAATCTTTATGTCTCGACCATTTCAAGACTCCTCGTCATGTCCGTGATCACATCCGGGACTCCGAACAAACTTCGGTACATCAAAACTCATAAACTCATAATATAACTGTCATCGAAACCTTAAGCGTGCGGACCCTACGGGTTCGAGAACAATGTAGACATGACCGAGACACGTCTCCGGTCAATAACCAATAGCGGAACCTGGATGCTCATATTGGCTCCTACATATTCTACGAAGATCTTTATCGGTCAGACCGCATAACAACATACGTTGTTCGCTTTGTCATCGGTATGTTACTTGCCCGAGATTCGATCGTCGGTATCTCAATACCTAGTTCAATCTCGTTACCGTCAAGTCTCTTTACTCGTTCCGTAATACATCATCTCGCAACTAACTCATTAGTTGCAATGCTTGCAAGGCTTATGTGATGTGCATTACCGAGAGGGCCCAGAGATACCTCTCCGACAATCGAAGTGACAAATCCTAATCTCGAAATACGCCAACCCAACATGTACCTTTGGAGACACCTGTAGAGCACCTTTATAATCACCCATTTACGTTGTGACATTTGGTAGCACACAAAGTGTTCCTCTGGCAAACGGGAGTTGCATAATCTCATAGTCATAGGAACATGTATAAGTCATGAAGAAAGCAATAGCAACATACTAAACGATCGGGTGCTCAGCTAATGGAATGGGTCATGTCAATCAGATCATTCACCTAATGATGTGATCTCGTTAATCAAATAACAACTCTTTGTTCATGGTTAGGAAACATAACCATCTTTGATTAACGAGCTAGTCAAGTAGAGGCATACTAGTGACACTCTGTTTGTCTATGTATTCACACATGTATTATGTTTCCGGTTAATACAATTCTAGCATGAATAATAAACATTTATCATGATATAAGGAAATAAATAATAACTTTATTATTGCCTCTAGGGCATATTTCCTTCAGGGCGGCGGCCAAGGGGGTGCCTTGCCCCCCAAGGCAAGGGTGGCGCCCCCCATCCCTAGGGTTTTCAACCCTAGGCGCAGGGGGAGGCCCAAGGGGGGGCGCACCAGCCCACTAGGGGCTGGTTCCCCTCCCACTTCAGCCCATGGGGCCCTCCGGGATAGGTGGCCCCACCCGGTGGACCCCCGGGACCCTTCCGGTGGTCCCGGTACAATACCGATTACCCCTGAAACTTTCCCGATGGCCGAAACTTGACTTCCTATATATAAATCTTCACCTCCGGACCATTCCGGAACTCCTCGTGACGTCCGGGATCTCATCCGAGACTCCGAAAAACTTTCGGGTTACTGTATGCTAATATCTCTACAACCCTAGCGTCACCGAACCTTAAGTGTGTAGACCCTACGGGTTCGGGAGACATGCAGACATGACCGAGACGCCTCTCCGGTCAATAACCAACAGTGGGATCTAGATACCCATGTTGGCTCCCACATGCTCCACGATGATCTCATCAGATGAACCACGATGTCGAGGATTCAATCAATCTGTATACAATTCCCTTTGTCAATCAGTACGTTACTTGCCCGAGACTCGATCGTCGGTATCCCAATAGCTAGTTCAATCTCGTTACCGGCAAGTCACTTTACTCATGCCGTAATGCATGATCCCGTGATCAACCACTTGGTCACATTGAGCTCATTATGATGATGCATTACCGAGTGGGCCCAGAGATACCTCTCCGTCATATGGAGTGACAAATCCCAGTCTCGATTCGTGCCAACCCAACAGACACTTTTGGAGATACCTGTAATGTACCTTTATAGTCACCCAGTTACGTTGTGACGTTTGGCACACCCAAGGCACTCCTACGGTATCCGGGAGTTGCACAATCTCATGGTCTAAGGAAATGATACTTGACATTCAGAAAAGCTACAACAAACGAACTACACGATCTTTGAGCTAAGCTTAGGATTGGGTCTTGTCCATCACATCATTCTCCTAATGATGTGATCCCGTTATCAATGAAATCCAATGTCCATAGTCAGGAAACCATGACTATCCTTTGATCAACGAGCTAGTCAACTATAGGCTCACTAGGGACGTGTTGTGGTCTATGTATTCACACATGTATTACGATTTCCGGATAACACAATTATAGCATGAACAATAGACAATTATCATGAACAAAGAAATATAATAATAACCATTTTATTATTGCCTCTAGGGCATATTTCCAACAGTCTCCCACTTGCACTAGAGTCAATATTCTAGTTACATTGTGATGAATCGAACACCCATGCAGTTCTGGTGTTGATCATGTTTTGCTCTAGGGAGAGGTTTAGTCAACGGATCTGCCAAATTCAGGTCCGTATGTACTTTACAAATCTCTATGTCTCCATTTTGAACACTTTCATGAATGGAGTTGAAGCGACGCTTGATATGCCTGGTCTTCCTGTGAAACCTGGGCTCCTTGGCAAGAGCAATAGCTCCAGTGTTGTCACAGAAGAGAGTCATCGGGCCCGACGCATCGGGTATGACTCCTAGGTCGGTAATGAACTCCTTCACCCAGACTGCTTCTTGTGCTGCCTCCGAGGCTGCCATGTACTCCGCTTCACATGTAGATCCCGCCACAACGCTTTGCTTGCAACTGCACCAGCTTACTGCCCCACTATTCAAAATATACACGTATCCGGTTTGTGACTTAGAGTCATCCAGATCTGTGTCAAAGCTAGCATCGACGTAACCCTTTACGACGAGCTCTTCGTCACCTCCATACATGAGAAACATGTCCTTAGTCCTTTTCAGGTACTTCAGGATATTCTTGACCGCTGTCAAGTGTTCCATGCCGGGATTACTTTGGTACCTTCCTACCAAACTTACGGCAAGGTTTACATCAGGTCTGGTACACAGCATAGCATACATGATAGACCCTATGGCCGAGGCATAGGGGACGACACTCATCTTTTCTCTATATTCTGCCGTGGTCGGGCATTGAGCCGTGCTCAATCTCGTACCTTGCAATACAGGCAAGAACCTCTTCTTTGACTGATCCATTTTGAACTTCTTCAATATCTTGTCAAGGTACGTACTCTGTGAAAGACCAATGAGGCGTCTCGATCTATCTCTATAGATCTTGATGCCTAATATATAAGCAGCTTCTCCAAGGTCCTTCATTGAAAAACACTTGTTCAAGTAGGCCTTTATGCTTTCCAAGAATTCTATATCATTTCCCATCAATAGTATGTCATCCACATACAATATGAGAAATGCTACAGAGCTCCCACTCACTTTCTTGTAAATGCAGGCTTCTCCATAAGTCTGCGTAAACCCAAAAGCTTTGATCATCTCATCAAACAAATTTTCCAACTCCGAGATGCTTGCACCAGCCCATAAATCGAGTGTTGGAGCTTGCACACCTTGTCAGCATTCTTAGGATCGACAAAACCTTCCGGCTGCATCATATACAATTCTTCCTTAAGGAAACCATTAAGGAATGCCGTTTTGACGTCCATTTGCCATATCTCATAATCATAGAATGCGGCAATTGCTAACATGATTCGGACGGACTTCAGCTTCGCTACGGGTGAGAAAGTCTCATCGTAGTCAACCCCTTGAACTTGTCGATAACCCTTAGCGACAAGCCGAGCTTTATAGATGGTCACAATACCATCCGCGTCTGTCTTCTTAAAGATCCATTTATTTTCTATGGCTCACCGATCATCGGGCAAGTCAGTCAAAGTCCACACTTCGTTTTCATACATGGATCCTATCTCGGATTTCATGGCTTCTAGCCATTTGTCGGAATCCGGGCCCGCCATCGCTTCTTCATAGTTCGAAGGTTCACCGTTGTCTAACAACATGATTTCCAAGACAGGGTTGCCGTACCACTCTGGTGTGGAACGTGTCCTCGTGGACCTACGAAGTTCAGTAGCAACTTGATCTGAAGTTTCATGATCATCATCATTAACTTCCTCTCTAGTTGGTGCAGGCACCTCAGGAACATTTTCTTGAGCTGCGCCACTTACCGGTTCAGGAGGTAATACTTCATCAAGTTCTACTTTCCTCCCACTTATTTCTTTCGAGAGAAACTCTTTCTCTAGAAAGGACCCATTCTTGGCAACAAAGATCTTGCCTTCAGATCTGAGGTAGAAGGTATACCCAACCGTTTCTTTAGGGTATCCTATGAAGACGCATTTTTCCGACTTGGGTTCGAGCTTTTCAGGTTGAAGTTTCTTGACATAAGCATCGCATCCCCAAACTTTTAGAAACGACAGCTTAGGTTTCTTCCCAAACCATAATTCATACGGTGTCATCTCAACGGATTTCGACGGAGCCCTATTTAAAGTGAATGCGGCAGTTTCTAAAGCATAGCCCCAAAATGACAGCGGTAAATCGGTAAGAGACATCATAGATCGCACCATATCCAATAGAGTGCGATTATGACGTTCGGACACACCATTATGCTGAGGTGTTCCAGGCGGCGTGAGTTGTGAAACTATTCCACATTTTCTTAAGTGTGTGCCAAATTCGTGACCCAAGTATTCTCCCCCACGATCTGATCGCAAGAACTTGATTTTCTTGTCACGTTGATTCTCAACCTCACTCTGAAATTCCTTGAACTTTTCAAAGGTCTCCGACTTGTGTTTCATTAAGTAGACATACCCATATCTACTCAAGTCATCAGTGAGGGTGAGAACATAACGATAGCCACCGCGAGCCTCAACACTCATTGGGCCGCACACATCAGTATGTATGATTTCCAATAAGTTGGTTGCTCGCTCCATTGTTCCTGAGAACGGAGTCTTGGTCATTTTACCCATGAGGCATGGTTCGCATGTGTCAAATGATTCATAATCAAGAGGCTCTAAAAGTCCATCTGCATGGAGCTTCTTCATGCGTTTGACACCTATGTGACCAAGGCGGCAGTGCCACAAGTATGTGGGACTATCATTATCAACCTTACATCTTTTGGTATTCACACTATGAATATGTGTAGCATTACGCTCGAGATTCATTAAGAATAAACCATTCACCATCGGAGCATGACCATGAAACATATCTCTCATATAAATAGAACAACCATTATTCTCGGATTTAAATGAGTAGCCATCTCGAATTAAACGAGATCCTGATACAATGTTCATGCTCAAAGCTGGCACTAAATAACAATTATTGAGGTTTAAAACTAATCCCGTAGGTAAATGTAGAGGCAGTGTGCCGACGGCGATCACATCGACCTTGGAACCATTCCCGACGCGCATCGTCACCTCGTCCTTCGCCAGTCTCCGCTTATTCCGCAGCTCCTGCTTTGAGTTACAAATGTGAGCAACCGCACCGGTATCAAATACCCGGGAGCTACTACGAGTACTGGTAAGGTACACATCAATTACATGTATATCACATATACCTTTAATGTTGCCGGCCTTCTTGTCCGCTAAGTATTTGGGGTAGTTACGCTTCCAGTGACCACTTCCCTTGCAATAAAAACACTCAGTCTCGGGCTTGGGTCCATTCTCTGGCTTCTTCCCGGCAGCTTGCTTACCGGGCGCGGCAACTCCCTTGCCGTCCTTCTTGAAGTTCTTCTTACCCTTGCCTTTCTTGAACTTAGTGGTTTTATTCACCATCAACACTTGATGTTCCTTTTTGATTTCCACCTCTGCTGATTTCAGCATTGAATACACCTCAGGAATGGTCTTTTCCATCCCCTGCATATTGAAGTTCATCACAAAGCTCTTGTAGCTTGGTGGAAGCGACTGAAGGATTCTGTCAATGACCGCGTCATCCGGGAGATTAACTCCTAGCTGAGTCAAGCGGTTATGCAACCCAGACATTTTGAGTATGTGCTCACTGACAGAACTATTTTCCTCCATCTTACAGCTGAAGAACTTGTCGGAGACTTCATATCTCTCGACCCGGGCATGAGCTTGAAAAACCATTTTCAGCTCTTCGAACATCTCATATGCTCCGTGTCTCTCAAAGCGCTTTTGGATCCCCGGTTCTAAGCTGTAAAGCATGCCGCACTGGACGAGGGAGTAATCATCAGCACGTGACTGCCAAGCGTTCATAACGTCTTGGTTCTCTGGAACAGGTGCGTCACCTAGCGGTGCTTCTAGTACATAATCTTTCTTGGCAGCTATGAGGATGATCCTCAGGTTCCGGACCCAGTCTGTATAGTTGCTGCCATCGTCTTTCAGCTTGGTTTTCTCTAGGAACGCGTTGAAGTTGAGGGCAATGTGGGCCATTTGATCTACAAGACATATTGTAAAGATTTTAGACTAAGTTCATGATAATTAAGTTCATCTAATCAAAACATCGGTGAACATCTTCATGTTGATCGTATCTTCTATACGACTCATGCTCGACCTTTTGGTCTTCCGTGTTCCGAGGCCATGTCTGTACATGTTAGGCTCGTCAAGTCAACCTAAGTGTATTTGCGTGTGTAAATCTGGCTTACACCCGTTGTATTCGAACGTTAGAATCTATCACACCTGATCATCACGTGGTGCTTCGAAATAACGAACCTTCGCAACGGTGCACAGTTAGGGGGAACACTTTCTTGAAATTATTACGAGGGATCATCTTATTTATGCTACCGTCGTTCTAAGCAAATAAGATGTAAAACATGATAAACATCACATGCAATCAAATAGTGACATGATATGGCCAATATCATTTGCTCCTTTTGATCTCCATCTTTGGGGCTCCATGATCATCGTTGTCACCGGCATGACACCATGATCTCCATCATCGTGTCTTCTTGAAGTTTTCTCGTCATCTATTACTTCTACTACTATGGCTAACGCTTTAGCAATAAAGTAAAGTAATTACATGACATTTATGTTGACACGCAGGTCATAAATAAATAAAGACAACTCCTATGGCTCCTGCCGGTTGTCATACTCATCGACATGCAAGTCGTGATTCCTATTACAAGAACATGATCATCTCATACATCACATATATCATTCATCACATCCTTTGGCCATATCACATCACAAAACACTTGCTGCAAAAACAAGTTAGACGTCCTCTAATTGTTGTTGCAAGTTCTTATGTGGATGCTATAGGTTTCTAGCAAGAACATTTCTTACCTACGCCAAAACCACAACGTGAATTGCCAATTTCTATTTACCCTTCATAAGGACCCTGTTCATCGAATCCAATCGGACTAAGGTGGGAGAGACAGACACCCGCCAGCCACCTTATGCAACTAGTGCATGTCAGTCGGTGGAACCAGTCTCACGTAAGCGTACGTGTAAGGTCGGTCCAGGCCGCTTCATCCCACGATGCCGCCGAATCAAGATAAGACTAGTAACGGCAAGCAAATTGACAATATCAACGCCCACAACTGCTTTGTGTTCTACTCGTGCATAGTAACTACGCATAGACCTAGCTCATGATGCCACTGTTGGGGAACGTAGAAGAATTTTAAAATTTTCTACGCATCACCAAGATCAATCTATGGAGTCATCTAGCAACGAGGGAGAGAGGAGTGCATCTACATACCCTTGTAGATCGCGCGTGGAAGCGTTCAAGAGAACGGGGTTGATGGAGTCGTACTCGACGTGATCCAAATCACCGATGACCTAGTGCCGAACGGACGGAACCTCCGCGTTCAACACACATACGGTTGGCAAGACATCTCCTCCTTCTTGATCCAGCAAGGGGGAAGGAGAGGTTGATGAAGATCCAGCAGCACGACGGCGTGGTGGTGGAAGCAACGGTGATCTCGGCAGGGCTTCGCCAAGCGCAGGGAGATGGAGGAGTGTCACGGGAGGGAGAGGAAGAGGCCAGGGGCTTGGGTGCGGCTGCCCTCCCTCCCCCCACTATATATAGGGTGCCTAGGGGAGCGGCGGCCCTAGGAGATCTAATCTGCTAGGGGGGCGGCGGCCAAGGGGGTGCCTTGCCCCCCAAGGCAAGGGTGCCGCCCCCCACCCCTAGGGTTTCAACCCTAGGCGCAGGGGGAGGCCCAAGGGGGACGCACCAGCCCACTAGGGGCTGGTTCCCCTCCCACTTCAGCCCATGGGGCCATCCGGGATAGGTGGCCCCACCCGATGGACCCCCGGGACCCTTCTGGTGGTCCCGGTACAATACCGATTACCCCCGAAACGTTTTCAACCCTAGGCGCAGGGGGAGGCCCAAGGGGGGCGCACCAGCCCACTAGGGGCTGGTTCCCCTCCCACTTCAGCCCATGGGGCCATCCGGGATAGGTGGCCCCACCCGGTGGACCCCCGGGACCCTTCTGGTGGTCCCGGTACAATACCGATTACCCCCGAAACTTTCCCGATGGCCGAAACTTGACTTCCTACATATAAATCTTCACCTCCGGACCATTCCGGAACTCCTCGTGACGTCCGGGATCTCATTCGGGACTCCGAACAACTTTCGGGTTACCGTATGCTAATGTCTCTACAACCCTAACGTCACCGAACCTTAAATGTGTAGACCCTACGGGTTCGGGAGACATGCAGACATGACCAAGACGCCTCTCCGGTCAATAACCAACAGCAGGATCTGGATACCCATGTTGGCTCCCACATGCTCCACGATGATCTCATCGGATGAACCATGATGTCGAGGATTCAATCAATCCGTATACAATTCCCTTTGTCAATCAGTACGTTACTTGCCCGAGACTCGATCAT